>NC_038048.1:8900920-9274278 GCF_002211085.1 Panicum hallii | reverse complement strand
CCGCGTATTCTATCCATCCAGGCAGTACGAAGATGTATTACGACCTGAAGGAACGATTCTGGTGGTATGGAATGAAGCGTTCCGTTGCGGAGTACGTGGCTATCTGTGACACTTGTCAGCGTGTCAAGCAGAGCATCAGAGGCCAGCAGGGTTATTGCAGCCGTTGAAGATTCCAGAGTGGAAATGGGAGAAATCACTATGGACTTCATTGTTGGCTTGCCTCGTACTCAGAAAGGATACAATTCCATATGGGTAGTAGTGGACCGGTTGATGAAGGTTGCTCACTTCATTCCGGTGAACACTACTTACTCTGGTGCTAGACTCGCAGAGTTGTACATCTCCAGATCATTTGCCTGCATGGTGTTCCTAAGAAGATCATATCTGACTGAGGATCTCAGTTCACTTCACGGTTCTGGGAGCAGTTGCATGATTCGTTGGATACGAAGCTGCGTTTCAGCACTGCTTATCATCCTCATACAGATGGGCAGACAGAAAGGACCAACCAAGTGTTGGAGGATATGCTTCGAGCCTGCGCTATTCAGTATGGTACCAGCTGGGATAAATGCCTGCCGTATGCAGAGTTTTCGTATAACAACAGCTATCAGGCCATATGAAGAAATCTCCTTTCGAGGCCCTGTATGGTCGGAAGTGCAGGACTCCGCTGTATTGGGATCAGATTGGTGAGAGGCAGGTATTTGGCCCGGATATTGTTGAGGAGGCCGAACAGCTGGTACAGCAGGTGCGAGAAAACCCGAGGGTCGCTCAGACTCGTCAGAAGAGCTACGCGGATGTGCGTCGTCGAGATTTGACCTTTGTAGTGGGCGATCATGTGTACCTGAAGGTCTCGCCGATGAGAGGAATCCACAGGTTCAATGTGAGAGGGAAGCTAGCCCCTCGATACATCGGTCCGTTCAAGGTGTTGGAACAAAAAGGTGAGGTGGCATATCGTTTGGAGTTGCCTCCCAGTCTCTCAGGAGTGCACGATGTGTTTCACGTGTCTCAGCTGAAGAAGTGCTTGAGAGTGCCAGAAGAGCAAGCACCGATAGACGGGTTGGATGTGCAGGAGGATCTGACCTACATCGAGCATCCGGCGAAGATTTTGGAGACGTCCGAGAGAGTTACCAGAAACAAGAAGATCAAGATGTGCCGTGTTCAGTGGAGTCATCATACGGAGGATGAGGCTACTTGGGAGCGAGAAGATGAGCTGAGGAAGACATATCCCGATCTCTTTGCTAGCTAGTCTATTCGAATCTCGGGACGAGATTCCTGTAAGGGGGTAGGTTTGTAACACCCTAATGTAATTTTCCCTCATTTTAAAGAATTTATTTTGGCTCAAATGGAATTTCCAGGCTTTCCTTCAATTTTGTGGCATTTAAAGTAATTTTATAGAGCAAGTAATTAAAATTTATGATAGGATCAACTTGTTTGTGCATTCATGCTGGAGCATTGGTTTTATTTGTGTGGAGTGTATAGAGTTTGAATTCAAATTTATTTGAATTCAACTAGGTTTGTTTGAATGGTTAGAGTATAGGGAAAAGAAAAGGGAGGAAACAGGAAGGTGGGTCAGTCATTCCTTCTTTTCTCAGTCATTCATTCTTTTCTCAGTCATTCCTTCTATTCTCAGTCATTCCCGTTCTTTTTCTCAGTCATTCCCGTTCTTTTCTCAGTCATTCCTTCTTTCTCGGTCATTCTCCCGGCTCGACCCCACCTGTCGGCCCCTTCTTCCTCCTTCTTCCCCGGCGCGCAACGACTTCCGAAGTCCCCGGCCGCCGTGATACAGCCTAGGCCCGCACGCCAATGTGGGCCGCTGCTCTACAAGAAGGGAACCTCCGCGCCCTAGAACCCTAAATCTAGCCGCAGCAGCACCCCTGGAGACCGCAGCGCTGCCGCCTCCTTCTCCCCTCTGCCGCGCAGACGCCTCGGCCTCACCGTCGACCGGCCGTTCCGTTGCACCCCGGACCACCACATCAATCGCAAAAGCTCCTCTTCGCCATCCCGAAGCTCCACGAGCCCAGCATCGCAGCCCTACGCCTCGGCATCGACCAAATTTCCCGAAGGAACCTCTGACGGTGAGCCGCTCCGCCGTCGGAATTCCTCGTCATCGTAGCATCCTGATCCATCTTAACCCCCTGGTTACTTCCGCAGGGAGTTCCCCGACCTATCCGCACGACCAAGGGACCCCGAACCCCCTACAACAGCATTCCCCACGAGCGCCGCCGTCTCCGCCGCTCGGACCTCGTCACCGACCATCTTGCGCTGTTTCTCCGGCCAGTTCGAGTCCTCGGTAAGCATCAGCACGTCCCCCTCTCCCTTTTACGCTAGCTATCATGAACCGTAAGCCGCACCCGAAGTCGCGACGCCGTCGCCGGCGTGCGCCGCCGTGCAGACCCGCCGTTCTGCGAGCCCAACTAGATCGGACCAGTCCAATCCTGATCAGACCGTCCAACCCCGCTGTTCAGATCGGACCGTCCAACCGGAATGCGTTCGAACCGTTCGATTTAGATCCAACCGCCCAGATCAGAAGCCGCGTACCCCCCTTCAGCCGTGGCAGTTTTGTTAAAGAGCCCCTGCCCTTTTGAGGAATTAACCCGCCGTCCATCTCTAGTTCAAAAGTATTCGCAGACAGGTTCTTTCCTTCCATTTTTTGACCCCTGAGCTTCCTGGAATTAGTGCCCGCAGTCCATGCCTTGTGTTTTCATGTGTTAGCCCCTGCGTCTAGCCTTTATTTGCGTTTAGGTCCCCAGTTTTCGCACAGAACCCCCTGGAAGTTCTGTTTTTCTCACAAATAGGTCCCTGGATCTTGTTTCAAGCGTAGTTTTCGCGTTTTAGCTCCGTTTTAGGTGTTCTTTATATCCACGCGATCGTTGTAACGCGTAGAATAGTTCTAGCAGAGTTTTGTGTACTGTTCTATTGTATTGGTGTACTGTTTTCTTATAGTTTGTTATTGCTTGTGCATGTGTGTATGTGTGGGCTATGCTTGACGATCGTGAGTAGACGTGGAGCCTTTGGACCAGTACCAGGAGCAGCCATCTTCCGAGCAGTTCGAGCAGCAGCCGGGAGAGTACGAGGAAGGCAAGTATAACATGAACCTCCTATCACTTTTAAATACAATTTCATACTGCATTTTAATTCTGTATACCTATAAGGATTTCCTAGCCACCTTTATATCCCTTATGTATATCCTTTGGGTTGCATTTTTGGTTAGTTGTGCTAGGTTGCTGCGCTATAACATATCTTGGTCCTTTTTAATTAATTTGATTAATGGTCTTACGCAACTTAATTCTGGAGCCGACCCTCTGTGCTGTGTGCTTGAGTGGTTTGTGCGTCCTTAAAAGATGCTTTGTTAGAAACATGGTTTAGGGGGCCAGCACGGTGCTTAGTGCTTGGTTGGCCACTCTCCATAAGGACCGGTTCATAGAGCGACAACCTGGAACAACCGCGCAACCACAAGACTGGAATGGGACGGTCTTGACTTACTAATTAGGTCGTGTTGGTTCGGGAGTAACTTACCTACGTGGGCAAGAGGGGTGGTAGTCTTCAATGGTCCCTGCTCCTCCGGCTTGGTCTGTGCTGTGTGCTTGTACCCCCGGAGGTGGGCTCCATCGTTGCCGATCCAGAATCCTTAGCGGTTACACCTTACCAACGTGATCCTTTGTAACGATCTCGTAGTGTGCTTGCTAGCCATCTCACCTAAGGAAGTGTGATGAACAACTAGCGTAGCTCACGACTTGTGGGTAAAGTTGTGCAACCTCTCGAGAGTGTAAAACTGATATATCAGCTGTGCTCACAGTCATGAGCAGCCCAGATCCTCCGTCTGATTAGTGGGGTTATCAACCTTTGATTAGGGAGATTCCCCGGGTGGTTTTGGTTTGGATGGTTCTCAGTAGTTCTTAATTAATATTGATTAATTCTTATGAAATTGGGTTTATGGTAATTCATCCACTTGTAGTAATTAGCTTTAATAAAATTTGCCAAGATTAAAAGCTAATGCAGTTGAGTCAGCTAACCTTAGAGCCTCATACTCGTGTTATACTTGTTGAGTACTAGTTTGTACTCACACTTGCCTCTCTACTCTTCTGTTCTATTTTGGATATCTTCGACTGCTGCTCAGTGCCCGGCAATGTGGAGGATTACGTCAGCGGCTTCGACGACTTCCAGGTGTTTGTCTCCCAGTCGACGTCCCTGTGGCGCCCAGCTCTTCATGTATTCCTTTTACGCTTCCGCAACTCTTGAACCGATTCTTGATTCGGTTGTAATAAAATAATTCATTTACGATTCATTTACGATTTATATTAATGTTATTCGTGATATGTGTTGTGATATCTTGATGATTCTGTTGTATATATGCGTGACTTGATCCTGGCGCATATATGATTGCTCGATTTATGCTCTTTATAAATCGGGTGTGACACAATGGCGGCGTGGTTGGCACCTGGATGCCATGGGCACTTTTTTTGCAGGAGCTTCTCAAACTCCTCCTGCGTCGTCGACTTCTTGCCCCGCGAAGGACGATCGATAGCCACGATGACATCATCTGGCTTTCATTTTCGGGGTGGACCCGAAAAGTCCCGCTGGCCTTTGTCGTTGCGGTTGTCGTTTGGGCGCCGCAGATTGCTATCTTGACGCTGCGGGAACCGCTCCCACATCTTCTCCTCCTGTTCGGACCAATCGTGCCTCACATCACGAAGGCCCGCAACAGTCTTCGGCCTGTTCCGCCCGAAATCCCTGTAGATGCCCGGGTCGGTGATGCCGTTGTAGAAACAATCGATGATGTCATCCTCCGAGATGTTCGCGATGGTGGCGCGAACATCGAAGAAGCTACACGTGTAGGACCGCAGAAGCTTGTTACGTTCCTGCTTACACTGAGCAAGATCATGACGAGTACCTACACGAGCAATCGCTCCCTGGAAGTTGTCGATGAAGACCTTCTTGAGGCGCTCCCAGGAGTCAATTGAGTTGTTGCTGAGGCTTTCTAACCAAGTGAGCGGCGCAGGGTCCAAAGCCATCGGGAAGTAGACGACTTTGGTGATGTTCGAACCCCCTGCGACCTCAATGGCCGTGGAGTAGCAACGGAGCCACTGCTGAGGAGCTTGCTTGCTGTCATACTTGCTAATGCCGATCGGTTTGAAGCCCTCTGGATACTTGTAGCTGCTGAAACGAGCAGAAAAAGTAGGGAATCGGTCGCTACAGTCAGTACCTTCAGTTTCGACTTCTTCGCGGACCTTGTGTCAGACCCGGGGCCACCGGGCTGGGCACGTTACGTAGTTTAAGAGATTAAGCCCGTCTTATCTCTTATTCATTTTGTTTATCTCTTGTTTATCCTGGTTAAATAGGAGATAGAGCTAACCAACACGGAGAGGATCTACTCGAGATATGTTCTGGTATGATTCCTTGATGGGGGTTGGTTAGCATCTTTGTAACTCTGACCTCTCGGATATATAAGGGAGGTCAGGGACCCCCCTTAAAATAGAAGATCATTAGGTCATTCTACACCAAAGGGAATACAAACCACCATACAGGACGTAGGGTGTTACGCTCCGTGCGGCCCGAACCTGTCTAAAGTCTTGTGTTCCTTGCACCTTCGAGTTCCTGATCTCGGTGTCTCCTCACCCAAAACTTACCACCTTGGGTATATCCCTCGGTGGGCAGCCGGTTAAACACCGACAGCTAGCGCACCAGGTAGGGGAGTGCGTCGAAGATCCACCGGCGAGCTCGATGGCGTCTTTCAACTTCATCAAGTCAGTTCCCTCTCAGGGTACGACATTCGTTTTTGGCTCGTGGGTTTGCATCGCAGATGGTGCAGGCAACTTTCGGCGATTCCTCGTCGACATGACGCCAAAAACCTTCGCTACGGATCTGCGCAGCGGCCTCGACAAGTTCATCGACGAACTCGACAACTTGCCGCTCCGTACTTCTGCAGCACAGAACGAGATGGAATCTGTTCCAAGCTTGACTTCTTCTGATCTTCAGGAGGCCAACGTATCTGGATCCCTCTCCATGTTGGAGAAGGATCTGGACTTGCTGCTTCAGGACGGAAATCCTAAAGCCACCGCGTGTCGGGGGGCTTCGGGTTGTTCTGGTCCCGGTGATTTGGTGATCACCTCCTTGCCGAAGGGGCGCATTGTGCATTGGAGGGGCATGACGCTCTCCAATCTACTCGAAGCAGAGGGTCACCTTATGGCTCACCTCGAGCCATTGCCCTTCCAGGAGGGTAGGCTATTGGACACCGCGGCGGAGGGTTCGACCGAACTAATCGACGAGAGTTCTCATGAGCTTTCCTCCCGCCAGGTGCTAATGGCCGAAGAAGGCGAGGACGGTGGGGACTTACCCATCGACAACTTTGAAGCGATCTCCGAAGATGAGATCACGGCCAACGTCGGTGACGAGAATGACGCCGATCGTGAGGTGCGGAAGGCCAGGAACAGGGCCCACACAATTCGGCGGAGGAGGGCTAACGAGCGAAGGCGATCTATGCATCGCGAGCTCGACCCGGAGTTTGCTGCCGTAAGCGAGCGGGGTTTCAGGACTCCGGTGGCCAACATCGCCAGGGTGACGTCCATCCTCGAGCGCAGCCACGATCCGGAGGTACGTTAAGCTCCAGCTGGATCAACACAATCTGGCGTCCATCATTTGGGAAGAACGCGTGGACGAGAGTTGAAGTCAGGCTCGCAGTCGAACGGCTGGTGGCCGTCCTCAACACCAGATCAGCAACGACAATGCACGCGGGAGCCAGGCCCCTGTCAGGAGGCAACAGCCACCACAAGGGGGTCATCTGCGACAGGCCAATCGACAACCCCCTCCAGAGGACCTACGCCAGCACATCAATGAAGGTCGTAACGCGCGCACCGTGATCTCCTCCAGGCGCAAGACCCGCGAGGAAGTCGAAGCTGAAGGTACTGACTGTAGCGATTGATTTCCTGCTTTTTCTGCTCGTTTCAGCAGCTACAAGTACCCAGAGGGCTTCAAGCCGATCGGCATCACCAAGTACGACGGCAAGCAAGCCCCTCAGCAGTGGCTCCGTTGCTACTCCACGGCCATTGAGGTCGCAGGGGGTTCAAACATCACCAAAGTCGTCTACTTCCCGATGGCTTTGGATCCTGCACCGCTCACTTGGCTGGAGAGCCTCGGCAGCAACTCCATCGACTCCTGGGAACGACTTAAGAAAGTCTTCATCGACAATTTCCAGGGAGCAATTACCCGTGCAGGTACTCGACACGATCTTGCCCAGTGCAAGCAAGAACGTAACGAGCCCCTGCGGTCCTACACGCGTCGCTTCTTCGATGTTCGCACCACTATCACGAACATCTCGGAGGAGGACATCATCGACTGCTTCTACAACGGCATCACCGACCCGGGCATATACAGGGACTTTGGGCGGAACAGGCCGAAAACTGTTGCGGGCCTTCGTGATATGATGCACGATTGGTCCGAGCAGGAGGAGAAGATGCGGGAGCGGTTCCCGCGGCGTCAAGACAGCAATCTGCGGCGCCCAAACGACAACCGCGGCGACAAAGGCCAGCGGGACATTTCGGGGCCACCCCGGAAATGAAAGCCAGATGAGGTCATCGCGGCCATCGATCGTCCTTCGCGGGGCAAGAAGTCGACGACGCAGGAGGAGTTCGAGAAGCTCCTGCAGAAGAAGTGCCCGTGGCACCCGGGTGCCAATCACGCCGCCATCGACTGCTACCACCTTCGGAGGACGTTCAGCAACTCCGGTGGCGGAAAGAAGAATAAGAAGCCTGCTGACAAAGAACCCGAGGATGATGATCAAGAAGATCATGGGCGCAACCCGAAGTTTCAAGACGCTTCGAAGGTTGTCAACGTCATCTTTGGGGGAGACGAGGATTTTGGTTCCAGGCGGGATCAGAAGCTGCTTCTTCGGGAGATTTTGTCCATCGAGCCGGCGGTACCACGACCACTTCGTTGGTCGGAGGTCCCCATCTCGTTCTCTCATGATGACCAGTTGACGAGCTTTTCTGAGCATGGCAAGTTCCCCTTGGTCCTGGATCCTGTGGTGGCGGAGGTCAAGCTTACCAAGGTCCTGATCGATGGCGGGAGCGGGTTCAATCTCATCTTCATCAGCACTTTGAAGAAAATGGGCCTGGATTTCAAGGATATGCTGGTTCCTAGCAAGTCCCCCTTTTACGGCATCGTCCCAGGTAATGCGGCGCACCCGCTTGGTACGGTGGTCCTCCCAGTCACCTTCGGCATGCGGGAGAATTATCGTACTGAGTTTATCAAATTTGAAGTGGCTACTTTTGACTCTTCTTACCATGCAATACTGGGTCGTCCAGCACTTGCCAAGTTCATGGCAGTGCCGCATTATGTCTATCTGCTTCTTAAGATGCTAGGACTCGGTGGAGTGCTCACCCTCCGTGGCGACTTGAAGAAGTCATACGACTGCAATCAGGAGGCGATCCAATACGCTTCGACTACTCGCGTGCCAGATGCTTCGGGAGAAGTACTCGCGGCCGCGCAGCAGCTCTCCCAGATGGGGCTGGAGATTCCCTCCAAGAAGGCCAACAAGTCGAGCATCCAGTCGACTGATGATGTGGCCCTCAAGACCATCCAGCTTCAGGAGGGAGATTCATCTAAGACCGCCGTCATCGGTGCGGGCTTGGGTGACAAATAGGAACTCGCGCTCGTCAGCTTTCTTCAGGTTAACCGAGACATATTCGCATGGAAACCAGCGGATATGCCAGGGGTGCCCAGGGAGTTGATCGAGCATGCTTTGAATGTACACCCGAAGGCTATGCCTAAGAAGCAACGCCTGCGGAGGTTTGCCCACGACAAGCGTGAGGCCATTAAACGGGAGATCGCTAAACTTCTCCCGGCTGGATTCATTAAAGAAGTAATCCATCCAGAGTGGGTAGCGAATCCCGTTCTTGTAAACAAAAAGAATAATGAATGGAGAATGTGTGTCGACTACACTGATCTCAACAAGCATTGCCCAAAAGATCATTTTGGGCTGCCGCGCATTGACCAAGTTGTCGATTCGACGGCTGGTTGCGTCCTTCTTTGTTTTCTTGATTGTTACTCAGGATATCATCAGATCGCGCTCAAGGAGGAGGACCAAATCAAGACTGCCTTCATCACCCCGTACGGAACTTATGCCTACAAAACAATGTCCTTCGTGCTGAAGAACGCAGGAGGAACATACCAGCGTGCGATCCAGATGTGTTTCGCGGACCAGCTGCACCGGAATGTTGAGGCCTACGTAGATGATGTGGTCATCAAGACCAGGGATTCCGATAACTTGATCGCAGATTTGGAAGAAACATTTAGCAGTCTGCGCAGATTTCGGTGGAAACTCAACCCCACCAAGTGCGTCTTTGGAGTACCTTCAGGGAAATTGCTCGGGTTCATCATCAGCAATCGGGGCATTGAAGCCAACCCTGTAAAGATCACGGCCATCACTGATATGGAGGCTCCGGCCACAATCAAGGATGTGCAAAAGTTAACAGGTTGTATGGTGGCTCTGAATAGGTTCATCTCCCGGCTCGGGGAGAGAGGACTACCCTTCTTCAAGCTCCTGAAATGCCAGGATAGGTTCCAATGGACGGAGGAGGCTGAGCAGGCCCTGCAGGATCTGAAACATCATCTGCAGTCACCTCCAATCCTTACAGCACCGTTGCCAGGGGAGGATCTGCTACTCTACATCGCGGCAACAACTCATGTTGTCAGCAGTGCTATTGTAGTCGAGCGAGGCGAAGAAGGCCATGCGTTTGGAGTGCAGAGGCTTGTCTACTTCGTCAGTGAAGTCCTCTCCGAATCCAAGGTACGGTATCCTACCGTTCAAAAGCTTTTGTATGCAATCTTGATCACATCGAGGAAGCTGCGCCATTACTTCGACGAGTACAAGATCACTGTGATCACGGACTTCCCGCTGGCGGATATCCTTCATAACCAAGATGCCACGGGGTGCATATCCAAGTGGGCAGTGGAGCTGGGGGCTTTGTCAATAGACTTCAAGCCACGCACTGCAATCAAGTCACAGGCTCTAGTCGACTTCATGGCTGAATGGAGGGAGAATCAAGTCCCAACCCCAGTGGACAAGCCCGAGCACTGGACCATGTACTTTGACGAGTCCCTCAAGCTCGACGGCGGCGGCGCTGGTGTTCTACTTATTTCTCCGTGAGGTGAACAGTTGAAATACGTCCTTCAGATCCTGTGGGCGGTATCCAACAATGAAGCCGAGTATGAAGCTTTGCTCAACGGGCTTCATTTGGCGATATCACTAGGGATCAAGCGACTACTTGTATATGGCGATTCTCTTCTTGTTGTTCAGCAGGTCAACAAGGAATGGGACTGCAACAAGGAGACAATGGATGCTTATGTACAGGAAGTGCGCAAATTGGAAAGCAAATTCTCCGGCCTGGAGGTTCATCATGTGTTGCGGGAGCACAATGTTGGCGCGGACACCCTGTCCAAACTGGGGTCCACACGTGCCCAGGTCCAATCGGGAGTCTTCGTCCAGGAGCTCAAATAGCCATCAATCAAGTCTTCTCCGCAGGTAGCCATCAACGTGGGTCCCCAACAACCCGATCAAGAGGTTATGGTGCTGGAAGAGGACTGGCGAGGGGCTTTTATCGACTTCATTCGAGATCAACGATTACCAGCCGGAATCGACGCCAGGAGCGCAGAAGCAACTCGCATCTTATGAAGAAGCAAGGGTTTCATCCTGGTCGACGGCAATCTCTATCGGCGAGGCGCTCGGTCAGGAGTTCTCATGAAGTGCATCACAAAAGAAGATGGTTACAACATACTGCGGGAGATCCACGATGGCGTCTGTGGCAACCATGCGGCTTCAAGAACACTGGTGGGGAAAGCATACAGAGCCGGTTTCTGGTGGCCCACCACAGTGACCGACGCGGAGGATCTCGTGCGCAGGTGCCAAAATTGTCAATTCTTCGGCAAACAGACGCATGTTCCAGCTCACAGCCTCATCACCATACCGCCATCCTGTCCTTTTGCCTGTTGGAGTCTTGATATGATCGGGCCCTTCACGATGGTGCCAGGCGGTTTTACCCATGTTCTGGTGGCTATCGACAAGTTTACTAAGTGGATCGAGTACAAGCCGATAGCCAAGCTCACGCCAGATCGGGTCGTCGACTTCATCTCAGATATTCTGCATCGATTCGGCTTCCCCAACTCCATCATCACAGACTTGGGGTCAAACTTCACGGCGAACCAGTTCTGGGAGTTCTGCGAGAATGCTTGCATCGAAGTCAAATATGTCTCGGCTGCACACCCAAGGGCCAACGGACAAGTCGAAAGGGCGAACGACTTGATCATTGACGGCCTCAAGAAAAGACTGTATGATGAAAATAGCAAGAAAGGAGGCAAATGGGTGCATGAGCTGCCACATGTCGTCTGGGGGCTTCGGACTCAGCCGTCCAAAGCCACAGGACAAACACCTTTCTTCCTTGTATATGGATCCAAAGCTATTCTGCCAGCCGATATCATGTGGAAGTCTCCAAGGGTCAAAATGTACAATGAAGGCGAGGCAGACGAGGCACGGCAGTTAGAGCTTGATTCCGTGGAAGAAGCTCGCTGCACCGCTCTTGTTCAGTCCGCTCGATACCTGCAGGGGATCCGGCGATACCATGATCGCAACATCAGGGAGCGGTCATTCAGTGTTGGTGATTTGGTCCTGCGTCGTATTCAGGAAGAGTCTGGCCTACACAAGCTCAATTCAAGGTGGGAGGGCCCGTTCGTTGTCAAGCAGGTCACAAGGCTAGGGTCTTATGGACTACAATCCCCTGAGGGTCGCGAGGTCCCAAACTCCTGGAACGTTCAGAACCTGCGCAAGTTTTACCCTTAAGTCGGGGCCCGGTGATCGCTAAATCCCCGGGGGCTCAGAAGATCTTTTCTCCCCATGTCAATTTGGAGGCTATGAGCCACACGACTCGGTTTGTACATGCCTTCTTACTTACATGATGGCCAGTGTCACGTGCAAACACATATGTATATAACTCAACTTCTTGTCATGAATGATGCGGGGGCTACGACCATGATCATCTCCCTTCGACTCCCGTTCCTGACGGAACCCTCGGCTCCGGCTAACTCCTCTGCGCATCGAATTCCGCCGCAACCTCGGATGGTCGCACGCGACAGCAGTCGCATTTTTTTTCCAACGCAGTCGATCCACTCGACTAGCTTAACAGCAGCGCGCTGGAAAGGCTCGCATAAAGAGCTATCTCGACTACACCCTGAGTGGCTGCACTCAGAACAGTCTTGTTTCTACCCAAAGAATGGCAAACACGCGGCGCCGCCCACACCTGCTCCTAGCAAGCTTGATCCGTCTGTCCGGGTCCTACCTAGCTTACGGGGCACGCTCACAGAAGGAGCGCTCTTCGATTACACTCCGAGTCGTCGCACTCGGGGTAGTCCCTTTTTTGCCCTATGCACGGCAACCCCGCGACGATGCTCGCGTTCTTTCCTAACAAGTCTAGACCCGCTCGATCCAGTTGTGGCTAATCTGTTAGACAAGTACTAGCCACCCTTCGAGTCGTTGCACCCAGGGAAGCATCTACTACTTGAGCCTTGTAAGCCTGGATCCCAATTCAGCTAAGGCACGCAAACAAGTAGAGATATCGAGTGAAGTATTTACATAAGAGAATGATTACTTGTTTCTCATACCCTAATCCTACAGTACACTGTGTACAATTTGTTCTGCTAAAGGTTGGGCCTCTTGCAAGTACTCTTCGAATCGCTCATCCGTGCAGTCCGCCGCCATCCCTTGTGCAAAAATGCCCAGCTACGCGTTTGGCACGAAGGACTTTACATATGCGAGGGCATTGCTCACGCACAAGACTGGAGCTTCAGATAGGAACTTGAGCATTTTCTTCGGGGCTTCGCGGAGTCACTCCAGCAGGGGCCGCGGGCCTGCTTTGCCTTCTTCTGGGGGATCCACCATGTCCACCAGCTCCTGGGCGGCCCCCTGGAGGTCCTCCAGCTCCTTGCGCAGCTGCTCGTCCTTCTCGCCCAGCATTTTGACTTGCTGAAGGCAATCGACGAACTGACGTTCAGTATCGCCGATCACCTTCTGCAGCCTTTCGACATCATCTGTATGACGATACAGCATATTCTTCACATCAGTAAGCAGCTCCTCTTTGTGTTTTGTTATTTTCCTAAGCTCTGTGGTAAGGGTACTTCAGCATCTAAGGGGGGTTACTAAGGAAAAGTACTCGAGGGAAGCGAGGGCCTACCTTGGTGCACCGTCTTCTCTATCTTGAGCTGCTCCTGGTACTCTGCTTGTTGCTCCTTGAGCTGTTGTTGGAGCTCGGAGTTGGCCTTCTCGAGGTTCTTCAGGTCGTTCTTGAGCAGCCAGGTCTCTCGAGTGCTTTCCTGCTTCAGTATGTCCAGCTCTCGCTGCAGATAGCAATTCTTTGTAATCTCCTCAGAGATGCGCTTGTCCAGGGCAGCTAACTCTCGCGCGTCACTCACAACCGCGCGGAGTTTCTCCGACTTCTTCTGGGATTTGGTGATTACATGCTGCGCGAAAGGCGGAGATTGAGTCATAAACAACTCACCAATGTGCACATCTGGAACATTACCCAAGTACTACCATGGAGAAGTCGTATAACTCCTTGAAGGTGCTCTTGAAGGTCTTCAAGTTTTCTGCCCTCAGCAGGAGGTCGTCCACCAGGTCAGTGTTGATGACGTTCTGGTGCCCCGGCCCGGCCCTCAGCACCTCACGGGGGTTCCCCGAGGACCTGGCGATACCTCCGGGCGGCGGCTGCTGTACAACTGCAAGTATACAATGTAGTCAACACATTGTGCCTAGACCTTCGGTAACCAGTCGCGGGCAGATAAGCGCGTACCTGTGCCATCGGTAGGAGCGGCATCAGGGGTCGCGACTTGTTCTCCGCCACCAGGTCCGGCTCCTTCTTGTCGGGGCTCGGGAGGCGGCAAGTCGGGAAGCGCCGCATCTGCCTCAGGGACCACCTCCATGGGTGCTGGCCCTCCAGGCGCCGAGGGCTCGGAGGTTGCAGCAGTCGGGGCAGGCTCCGCACTGGAGGGATCAGCCCGGGTTGCTGGCTCTGGGGCCGCAGTAGCCGCGCCTGGGTCCATCTGGAGTTGCACCGCGCTCGCAGCCTTGATGATATCGAAGACATTGTTATCCAAGTGGGCAAGAGCAAGATCTTCAAGCGATAGGAGGAAAACTCACCGTGTCGACTTCTTTTTGGCAGCCTTCTTCACCCGCCAGGCCCGTCGAGGAATACCTATTGCTGGCGGCGAAGCTTGGTCGGCCGACTGAGGGGTCCCCGCCACGGCAATAGTCACCGCAGCGGCGGCAGAGGGGCCTGTTTCCACCCTTTCGGGCTCAGCCCCGGGTGGCAGAGCAGGGAGACTACAAGTGGATACTGTCAGTATGCAGCATCATCGACACTTTGCAACTAGCCAAAACAGCAACTCAGTACCTGGAGGACTCGACTTCTTGCACCTTGCGTTTGCGCACTTGTCGTTGGCCCTTCGGCACCGGTGGCAGAGCGCCGGCCAACTCCACGCTCTGGTCGGAGGAGTTGTCCCGGCGCGGTTCCCCTTCGGTTCCCTCGCTCGCCTGCGAGTCCACGCACTCGGTGGACTCGCTGCTGCCTTGAGCCGCAGCAAGGCGAGCCTTCTTGGTTGCAATGGCAGCAGAAGGGCATGGTTCTCCTTCGGCTCCTTCTCCCGCCTGCGAATCCACACATTCGGCGGACTCGTTGCGGCTTTGAGCCGCAGCAAGGAGAGCCTTCCTGGCTGCAGTGGCAGCTGAAGGGAGGAGATGATATGCTCGGGGGAGGTCAGGTTGCGGCGGGTAGCTGCAGTACAGCTCCGTGTGTCCCTGCAAAAAGTTCTTCAGTTAAGTAACGGGTACAATAGCAGATTTCTTCAGCGAAAAGAAGTCGAATACTTACCGGCTTGGACGGATTTCGTGCGGAGAACAATGTGGGCACGTACGGCACGGCGTCCACGTCTAGTAGCACCCGCTGAACTTGCTGGAGCGCGACTTCATCTGGCAACTCCTCTGTGCACATGCGAGAAGGGTCAGCGGGGCCTGTGTACTCGAAGCCTAGGCAACAGCGCTGCTGGATGGGTTGGATGCGGCGTTTGTAAAATGAGAACATAACGGAGGCGCTGGTCACTCCCTTCTTCTTCTATGCCTCGATGGCCTCCAGCAGCTCTCTGACTTGAATCATCTCCATGCCGGAGGGTTCAAGGTTCCATTCCCCCCTCACCACTGGCGGTCTGTTCGACTTCGTCGGAAGATGGGGAGCATGGTTTTCGATGTAAAACCACTGGTTTTTCCACCCAGGCAGGTTTGAGGGGAATTTGTACAACAGGTATTTTTCACCGGCCTGCTGTCGCAGTTGGATGCCGGCGCCCCCTACCACGGCAAGTTTCTTCGTGGTAGGCTGGGGTTTGACGCGGAAGAGGAAGCGGAACAGATCCCAGTGGGGTTCGATTCCGAGAAATGCTTCGCATAAGTGGATGAAAATGGAAATATGGCAAATGGAATTAGGGTTGAGGTGATGGAGCTCAATCCCGTAATAATAAAGAAGGCCACGAAAGAAGAAATAAGTGGGGAGGGCCAATCCCTGTTCGGCAAAATGGAAGAATGTGACGATTTCGTCGACATTCTCCATGGGGAAAGGTTCACGGAAAGAGGGGCGCCAGTTGACATGGTTCTTTTCTTGGAGCAACCCCTCGGAAATTAGTTTGTTCAGATTGTTGAGGGAGCACTTACTGTGTGTCCACTCCGCGGTCGATAGCTCCACATCTTTCGCCCTTTCCTCGATCTCTAACTTCTTGGATGCCATCTCCGATGCGCTGGCCACGAGATGCTCGGGGGCTGCGGGGAGAGGGGCGCGGAGGTCGGAGCGGGAGAATCTCCTTGGGGGGAAGGCGGCGGTGCTTGGCTCGGATTGGGGATTTCGGTGGCTTATGATGGAATGCAGATTGAAAGTGTGGTTTTTTCCTACCATTCTCGTGGGGTTAAATAACCAGCGGGGTGGGGAAAAGTCACTGTTCTGAAGTTCAGGAGTCACTTTCGAGAATATTCCGAATCTGAGGGTTCGTTTGATGGATTATTTGGATTGGATATTCGATTAATCATTTTTTCAAGGTTTGTTCACCTGAAAAAAGCATTTTTTCGAATTAATAATCTAATACCCATCATCTGTACTATCGTTTTGGTAATTTTGCAAGTTGTTATTTTTCGCCTGCATGCCACGGTTGTTGGATCCTTATCTCCAAATTTTGTGGGATTTGGATTCAAGGCTCGGGGGCTGCGGGATACGTGGCATCGACTACTTATTTTTTCAAATCTTTTGAAGAGATAAGTAGGGTCACAGACAAATGGGACCCTCAGCCTGATTCTCCGATTCAACCTAAGGCTCGGGGGCTACTCCATATGGAGTGCGATTTTTAAATCGCACGCCATAACAAAAATTCGGGGCATGAGCACCTCATAGCTTCGATGCAGCCAAACAAATACTCGAAGAAGGACTTCAAGACGAAGCTTCAGAAGAAGTCGAAGACTGCTTCGAAAGTACTCGATAAGCCTGCAGTGCTCAGCTACGAAGAGCTCGGGGGCTTGTCAGACCCGGGGCCACCGGGCTGGGCACGTTACGTAGTTTAAGAGATTAAGCCCGTCTTATCTCTTATTCATTTTGTTTATCTCTTGTTTATCCCGTTTAAATAGGAGATAGAGCTAACCAACACGGAGAGGATCTACTCGAGATATGTTCTGGTATGATTCCTCGATGGGGGTTGGTTAGCATCTTTGTAACTCTGACCTCTCAGATATATAAGGGAGGTCAGGAACCCCCCTCAAAACAGAAGATCATTAGGTCATTCTACACCAAAGGGAATACAAACCACCATACAGGACGTAGGGTGTTACGCTCCGTGCGGCCTGAACCTGTCTAAAGTCTTGTGTTCCTTGCACCTTCGAGTTCCTGATCTTGGCGTCTCCTCGCCCAAAACTTACCACCTTGGGTATATCCCTCGGTGGGCAGCCGGTTAAACACCGACACCTTGCGCCTGGAGGAGATCACGGTCCACGCGTCGCGACCTTCATTGATGTGCTGGCACAGGTCCTCTGGAGGAAGTCGACGGTTGGCCTGCCGCGGATGACCCCCTTGTGGTGGCTGCTGCCTCCCGCCAGGGGCCTGGCTCCCGCGAGCGTTGTCGTTGCTGAGCTGATATCGAGGACGACCGCCAGTCGTTCGGCTGTGAGCCTGACTCCGACTCTCACCCACGCGCTCCTCCCTGATGGTGGACGCCGGGTTGTGCTGATCCAACTGGATCCAAGCCCTCTGCGCGTAAAGGAGTGCTTGACGCACTTCCGGATCATGGCTGCGCTCGAGGATGGCCGTTACCCTGGTGATGTTGGCCACCGGAGTCCTGAAACCCCGTTCGCTTACGGCGGCGAACTCAGGGTCAAGCTCGCGATGCATAGATCGCCTACGCTCGTTGGCCCTCCTCCGCCGGATTGTGCGGGCCCTGTTCCTGGCCCTCCGCGCCTCACGATCGGCGTCATTCTCATTGCTGGCGTTGGCCATGATCTCATCTTCGGAGATCGCTTCAAAGTTGACGAGGGGAAGATCCCCATCGTCCTCGCCTTCTTCGGCCATTAGCACCTGGCGGGAGGAAAGCTCGTGAGAGCTCTCGTCGACTAGTTCAGTCGACCCCTCCGCCGCGGTAGCCAATGGCCCGCCCTCTTGAAAGGGAAAGGGCTCGAGGTGAGCCACAAGTCGACCCTCTGCCTCGAGTAGATCAGAGAGCATCATGCCCCTCCAATGCACAATGCACCCCTCTGGCAAGGAGGTGACCACCAGATCACCGATACCAGAACAACCCGAAGCCCCTCGACACGCGGTGGCTTCAGGCTTTCCGTCCTGGAGCAGAAAGTCCAGGTCCTTCTCCAACATGAAGAGGGACCCAGAGACGTTGGCCTCCTGAAGATCAGTGGCCGGTTTGCATGAGCCGAGTTGGGACCGGCTATGCAGATCCCTAGATTGGAACAAGTCCAACCCAGGGGAAGTTGCCGCAACACTAGAAGAAGTCGAGCCTGGAGCAGACTCCATCTCGATCTGTGTTGCGGAAGCATGGAGCGGCAAGTTGTTGAGCCCGTCGACGAACTTGTCGAGGTCGCTGTGAGGATCCGCAGCGAAGGTCTTTGGCCTCATGTTGACGAGGAATCGCTGAAAATTGCCCACACCATCTGCGATGCAGACCCACGAGCCAAAAACGAATGTCGTACCCTGGGAGGGAACTGACCTGATGAATTTGAAAGATGCCATCGAGCTCGCCGGTGGATCTTCGATGCGCTCCCCTACCTGGCACGCCAGCTGTCGGTGTTTAACCGGCTGCCCACCGAGGGATATACCCAAGGTGGTAAGTTTTGGGTGAGGGGACGCCGAGATCAGGAACTCGAAGGTGCAAGGAACACAAAGCTTAGACAGGTTCGAGCCGCAAGATGCGTAACACCCTATGTCCTGTATGGTGGTTTGTATTGCCTTTGGTGAAGAATGACCTAGAGATCGTGTTTTGAGAGGGGTCCCTGACCTCCCTTATATATCCGAGAGGCCAGGGTTACAAAGATACTAACCAACACCAGCTGAGGAATCGTACCAGAACATATCTCGAGTAGATTCCCTCTATATCGGTTAGCTCTATCTCCTATTTAAATGGGATAAATAAGAGATAAACAAGATGAATAAGAGATAAGACAGACTTAATCTCTTAGACCTCTTTAAACTACGTTACGTACCCAGCCCCGTGGCCCCGGGTCTGACATGTGTGTCTCCTGATTAATCCTTAATCCGCTCATTAACCAGTTGCATAGGGATTCAAATGTCCTCTCGTGCAGTGTGATAATTCCTCTGACTGCACAATTGAATTCACTTAAATCTACCCCATTCGGCCCACAAACCACATTTTCTTCTCCGTAATATATACTGAAAGTACCCTTCTCGGAAGACATATCTGTCAATCATTAATAAACTAGTTATACTATATATATCTGTCAATTATTAATAAACTAGTTATACTACATATTAATACACAAAGACCCTAAGTTTCAGCAATTCCCAGATTATATTTTCCAGATTCTAAACTATTCAGAATATAAATTATACTAAAAACAATTGAAAATACTAAAAACTATTCAAAATATTACTACCCTAAGAAATATTTCCTAGATTATAGTTATTTTCAAGTAATTATACGACTAGAACGAGAATATACTGTGACACCCTAGGTGTTAAAATTAAAACACATTAGGAAAGAATGTGTAATGTATGTATTGAATTGAATGAATGTGTGGAAATAAGGACCTAAGTGTGATTTTTCAATAATATAAGTCCTTTTATGAAAAATATTTAAATTACAAGTGTAACTTCCAATTTTGACTAGGGGTTAAAGTGTAAAAGTGTTAGTCATCATTACATTACCTACACTTGCAATTCAGTCCAAAAGTATATTGAATTTACCTAACTAAGGATAAAAAGTTTGAAAAGTTTGAATTAAGTCCAAAGTTTTTAAATAAAGCTCTATCCTTTGAGTTTTTGTAGTTGAACCCTAAATCAAAGTTATAGGTTTTGAAAAGTCCTACAACTTTTATTTTGACCATTTTCTTATTTGAACTTTAGATTAGTGGGAAATTTTGGTTTACAGTGAGGTCCTATGAATTTTTAGAAACTGCAAATCAGCCCCTGGCACCCCCCCCCCCCCCCCTCTTCTTCCTCTGTCCCCTCCTCTGCCGCGTGACAGCGCCGCCGCAGGCCGTCGTGCCACGCCGCCCGAGGCTACCCCCTGCTCCAGCGCCGCTCCATGCGTCGTCTTCAAGCTGGTCGCCGCTCTAGCCCCTCCCCTCTGGCCTTCTCCCATGCGCTCCACGTCGCCCTGCTTCTGTCGAGCTCTGTCCGGCTGCCACCACGCCCATCGTCGGCCGCTAGCAGTAGCTACTGCTCACCGTGCCCTCTCCTGATCTTGAAGCATGCCCCCAGGATGCTCCTCGACTTCTTCTACCCCTTCACACGCCCACTGTTGCCCTCTTCTTCCTCTGCTCGACTACTTCCCAGGACCTCCACCGCCCAACCGAGCCGCCACCTCGCCATCGCCATGGCCAGTACTCCAGTAGCCTATAAAACCCTCTCTTTTCTTGCCCTGGCACTTCCTGAGCTCACTGCTGTGCTATTACACCACTTCATAAGCGCAGAACAAGATCGCAAGCCCCGAATCCGCCATTGCCGCCCATCCTTCATCCTCGACGAGCTCTGCTCACTATGGGCAGCCGCCGTCAGCCTGCCCCTACTCAAATTGTCCCCTGAGCAAGCTTCCTCATCGCCCACCGGTGCTCCCCGAACTTACCCCGACGCCAATTCCCCACTAGATTGCTCTACCGACACTCGCCGTCGCGGTTCTTCTCCGCTGCCGTTCGGCTCACCGTTGACTCGCCGTTCCTGTCGTTCTCCACCCTAGACAAGTGTACCACCCAAACCACATCACCCCGGTGCAGCTCCTAGACCACATCCCCACCCATCTCCAAGCTCCAGCATGCCGGAACACCGCCGCCGTGGTCAAGCTCCACCGCCGCCGCTTCGGGTTGCCGCCGTTCTACCCTCTCCTGTCAACTCCAACTTGCACATCACCCCCAGCAAGGTTCGCCATAGTTCCCTGGTCCTTCCTGGCCGGTTCCCCCTCGCCGCCGTCGCCGTCTACAACTTCCTGGCCTAGAGTCTAATGTGAAACTAAATGCTTTTACAGTTATTTTAAAGTCTAGTAAAAGGGTATCTTATGTGTAACTTTTACATTTTAGCTCTATTGCTTATGATTTTTGGTTGTTAGCCTGGTTAAGTTATAAGTAAGCTTGTGTAAAAACTTCACTTGCAATACTGAACCCTAGTTTAAACTAATTTAAACTTATGCAAATCAAGCTTGAAATGGTTTAAATTTATTCAAGCATGTTACTAAGGTTTTCATACTTGGATCTTTGTATCATAGGATGTTCTGTAATTGAGTAGTTCATAGTAAATCTTTCAAGAATTTATGGCACTGTTTTGCCTAAGGTTTGAATTTATACTTGAAATTTGAACTTAATTCAAATGCTTTAGCTTCTATTTTCAGAAAATTATGAAAAATTCATAGTAAGCTTATCCGCTAGAAGTAAGTTTAACCACAAAAATTCAAGGCTATAGCCTTTGTGGATTTCAAAATAAAAATCAAACTTGTTACCATAAGTTTAATTTACAAGAAATAGATTAGAAACCTTAGAATTCAAATTCTTGCTTTGTGATGCTTTGACTATTGAATTATTGGATTGCAACTTTATCGTGAAATGAAATAAAAATGTATGCAGTTCCATAACTGTACTGTTTGCATATCATTTAGACTCGACAACCCTCGCTGACGAAAACTACCAGAAGGTGATAATTCTGAAGACCCCGGGAATATCATCGAAGATATAACTGAAGCTCCGAACCCCGGTTCGGAAAATTTTAGTATTGACATCTCTGACCCCAGCCCCACCAACGAAGGCAAGCCCCGGACATAAACCGCTATTTTCACTACACTGCAATTTATATATTCATATATATCTACTTGTGCATTAAGTTTCCAGGAATTGTATTGACACCTTAGTTGCATATTCCTAAGAACCTATATATTGAATACTAGAACCTGAGTCCGACTAGTTGCTAAGCTAATAGCACCGGTAGAAGTCGAGTGATTTCCTGTCACTCGCGAGCTTTATAGGAGTTGCAATGTTTATATTCCTGCAACCACTATAAGGATGACGGGACGGGGTTGTGATTATGATTCATGACCTTGGTGCAAACCCCATCTGTGTTGATGAAAATTTGATAAGGTCGCAGTGTGTGGTAGCGGTGGTTAAGCGTTTGAAAGTACTAGCCACATGCCGTGAAATATGGTAAGCGGTAAGCCTAGTAACCAATCGGTCTGAGGAGTGGACATACCTCCCACCACTCGTAATTTGGTTTTTCATATGCACCAACGTGCGGGAGTACGTTCCGCATAGCGGACAGGAGTACGATCATGTAGTCATGCTACAGACGTACATCCTGCATATTGGATGTGCGTATGGTTCTATAGTTGCTTGTGGTGGCCCTGATCCACGAGTCGGAATGAAAGGCAAACGGTTGCTTCGGAATAATCATTGAATGTTTCAAGCGTGTGAGTTAGGTTTGCCCTTGCAAGGTTATAAAATTCGATTCAGAATAGTCCATTTCTCGCGGAGATTAAGACTGCTTGATCCCTTTACCACATAGAGTAACAAGAGCAACCTTATGATTATTGAAGATGATGTTTGTTTAAAAGAGTATACCATGCTTGAGTAGTTATAGTTGCTTACCTAGAATGGATAATCAACTAGAACCTGGAAGCTAAAAATTGAAATTAAGGATCTACTCTTTGTTGCTTTTCAGCTGAAACTAAACCTAGAACCATTAAAGCCTTCATAAGTCTAGCTACATGGCTAAGTATACTATGAAACGGGTAAGCCTTGTTGAGTATTAGTATACTCAGCCTTGCAATGTGACTTTTGTTCCAGGTAATCCTCCTGAGGACTCTACTCTGCCCGTGCCATGACCCTATGCTCTTTCCGATGGTTGGTTCGTGGAGTGGGATCCGTCCCCGGCCAAAACAGGTCCCTCCGAGTGATGTTGAGCATGGGCTTAGCTCAACATCCGTTGTGCGACGTCTGTAGTGTCGCGTTTGTTTTCCGCTGCAGATACTATAACTTTGGAAAAGTCTTGTATAAATTCAAACTAGTTAGGGCTTTATACTGTGGTTGAATACCATTGTAATATTATGCCTGTAATGTAAAAATAGTTGGTGTTTGTATCTCTGGACTCGCCTTCGTGCGAGGTACCTTGTTTTAATCTTGAGTTAGGCGGTTTTATAGGAACTTTACCTGACAGTCCACGGGGTTACACCGTTTGAAGTGTAGTTGAGTTCTTCCAGCTTCCTGAAAAAGGATCAGTGCACTTGAGCCGGTGTAATTCAGGTTGGTTTTGCCACATATACCTCCAAACCGACGTGTGAATAGGGCTTCGCCGCTTCTTCTTCTCTCTTCCTCTCCTCTCTTTCATTTTTTCCTAGTTTTTGCTGAATAAAATGGGAATTTAGAGGTAGGTGGGGGCTTATATAGCGGAGGGGGGGGACCTCCCGCCCGCCCAACGGGCGGAATGCCCCCGCGGCCGCATCAGGGGCCTCGGGAGGTGTGGCGGAACCAACCTGAATTATACCGGCTCAAGTACGCGAGTCCACTCTAGAGGGCTCCGACGTGCTTCAAACGGTATAACCCCTTGGCCTGTCGGGTAATGTCCCGATAAACCACCGAAAGCAGGATCAAACAAGGTACCCCGCACGAAGGCGAGTCCAGAGATATAAAGGCCATCATATTTTACATCACAGGCAGTTATAATACATGAGTGTTTAAAAGTAACCTATTCCTCCCAACCGGGGAATTATTACAAACCGACATAAGTCTTAGAACAAACAGCGATATTAAAGTACGGTATGATACACGTCGCCAGTATAGATGTCATGTTTGCCCTTGCATGACATCACTCGGAGGGGTCCAGGTTGGCCGGGGACGGGTCCCACTCCACGGACCAACCATCAGGCAGAGGGTAAGGCCACGGTATAGGCAGGGCTTGATCAGCAGAAGCATTACCTGAACAAAAGTTATGAAGCAAGGCTGAGTATTCTAATACTCAGCAAGGCTTACCCGGGGATGGTATACATAGCCACATAACTAGACTCATGAAATCTGGTAATGGTTTTGGGGTAAGTTTTCAGCAGAAAAGCAACTAAGAGTAGATCCTTATTTTCATCTTTTAGCTTTTGAGGTTCTAGTTGAATATCCATTCTAGGTGAGCATCTAAATCTATACAAGCATGGTATAATCTTTAATCATTCATCATTTTAGATAATATCAAAATAATTGCTCTTGTTACTCAATGTGACAAAGGAATTAAGCAGTCTCAATCATCGTGAGAGGCGGACGATTCGAATCGAATTTAACCTTGCAAGGTAAACCTAACTCACACGCTTGGAACGCCACAGGGTCGTTCCGAAGCAACCGTTTGCCTTTCATTCCGACTCATGGATCAGATCCACCACAAGCGACTGCAGGTCATACGCACTTCCAAAGTGCAGGACGTACGTCTGTAGCGCGACTACAAAACCCGTACTCCCGGTTGCCCAGCAACACGTATGCCTACACGTCGAACATAAGTAACCAAAAGAAGCAAGACGAGTGGTGGGAGGTATGTCCACTACTCGGGCCGATTGGCTACTAGGCTTACCGCTTACCATATTTCGTGGCATGTGGCTAGTACTTTCAAACGCTTAACCCCGATCACCACACGCTGCGACCTTATCAGTAATTTTAACAACACAGACGGGGTATCACCTTAATCATGATACCTCACAAAATTCCCGTCCGTCATCCTTATAGTGATAACAGAAATGTAAGCATTACAACTCCTATGTCGCGCGAGTGACAGGAAATCACCCGACTTCTACCGGCCCTATTAGCATAGCAACTAGCCGGACTCAAATACTAGTATTCAATACATCGGTTCCTAGGAAAATGCAACTAGGGTTTCAAGCAATTCCTAAAAACTTAATGCAGAGATAGATATAATAGTATAGATTGTAAAGTAAATAAAGTAGGGTTTATGTCCGGGGCTTGCCTTCTTGAGTAGGGTTGAGGGTAGAAGGATCAAGGTCTTCCGAACCTTGGTTCGGAACTTCAGTTAGATTCTCGACGGTGTCTCCGGAATTTCCAGGAATTTCCTCGGCTTGATCCGCGATCAGCTCGTAGTCACCGTCAGCGAGGGTAATCGGTTCTACATGATATGCAAAGCAAATATCATTAAGAAATGTGCATTCTTTTATTTGAGTCACATTAAAGATTATGCTTTCAAAGATTAACACTTTAAGAAAGGCCAAAACAAGGAAAAATTTTAGCCTAACTTTATAATTGATGCTTAACTTAACCACATCAATGAATTAATTCAAGATAAGCATCAAAGCATATATTAGAGTTAAATTTAAATTTGAATTTAAACTTTTAAGTAAAGAAGGTTATAAAATTTGGAACACTTAAAAAGAAATAGATCACCTCCTAATTTATAACCAAAGGATCTAATTAGTTAAAGTTTAAAAGATATGTTTAGCTAATATTAATTTAAAATAATTTAAAAGGATTTAAATTGTAGTATAAACTTGGTTTTGAATGTTTTGCATCATTTTAGATATCATATATAGAAATTACATATCACAATTACAAACAATCAAAACAACATGTAAGAATTAAAGATATTACATTTCCTTGTTTCAAATTTAAATTAGATTCAAAAATATTTGGTTTCATATCAAATCCTTTTAACAAAAGTTATAGAGTTCATAATCTAGTTTCCAACAAAACAAGTTTTGCTAATTTTGGAATTTCCTATGATTTGTTATGTATTTTACAAGGCAGCATATGCACCTCACATGAAATAACAGACGTCTAAAGGGGGGGTCTCGGTATTTTTACACTGTAACCCCTGGGACAAAAGAACTAATAGCAAAAAGGCCCTTGCCCGACCCTGCGACGGCCGGCACGTCGGGCACGACGGTGTTCCCGCCGGCGGCGAGGACTCCGGCCAAGGGGAGGGGGTCTAACACTATCTACCGAACCTCGGGAAAGCATGGAACAAGGGAGCACTAGGCAGGTAGCAGCAGAACCGAGCGGCCGACGGACGGGGGCGGCGGCCGTGGCGGCGCATCGCCGTTCCCGGCGATGGGACGGCGAACACGGGCCAAGAAGGGGCGCACGAGCACCAGTGGACCACCGGGGAGCTGTTTGTCTACCTGGTGGAGCGAGGGACCGGGTGGAAGAAGCTGTCGACGGGAGGATCGACTACGGGCGGCGCCGGCGAGCGGCGGCACGGGGCGAGCAAGATTCCGGCGAAGGAATGGTCGGAGTTGGTTTGGCTCGAGCTGAGGAGCAAGAGGAGAGGGTGGGGAGTCTACTGGTGCAAGGAATTAGGGTGGGGTGGCACGGTGAGGGGGAATCGCGACGGGGAGCGGCGGCGGTGGTTCGGTGCTGCGTCGGGGAAGAACACAGAGCAGACCAATCGGGGAAGAGGGGGTGTGTGGTTCGGTTGGTAGCAATGCTAGCTCACAGAAGAGAGGGAGACACTGGGAGAAAGAGAGGATCACGGCCGGGCTCCGGATTGCGGCGGCGAGGTGGTGGCCGGCATGCACCCGAGGGCACCGTGGCACCTGCGCAGGAGGACACCGGGGCAGGGGCTACTGCGGTGGGCAAAGGGTAGGCTGACGCGTGGAGGGGGGGCAGCATGAGGTGGACGGCGGCGACTGCAAGACGGCGGCCAGGGGAGGCGCTCTGTCGCCGGCGTCTGTGCGGGAGCAGAGGAGCAGAAGGGGTGCAGAGGAAGAAGAAAGGAAAAAGAAATCCAGGGACTTGTTTGCAAATTTTAAAAGTTACAGGGGCCCTATAGAAAAGTACTTTTTCCCACTAATCTAGGGGTTTTCTGAGAAAAAGTCCAACATGAAAATTGTAGTTTTTTTCAAGCTCTACACTTTTGCTTTAAGACCCAAATTCAAAAACTCAAAGTTTGCCATATTACAAAACGAGTTTTAAATCAAGGTAAAATTAATTTACCCCAGTCTTTACCAAACCAAGTTTTAATCAAATTTTTGACGTATTTGCAATATTCTTAGAATGTCATGATGACAAATAATCTTTTTACACATAGGTCCTTAAGTAAGCATAAAATTACTTTTACCCCTTACTTTTTGCACAAAAGACCCTGTAACCTGTATTTTTTACACATAAGCCCTTGCCTTTACTTAAGAGCTTATTTTACCTTATGACCAAACCCAAGCACACACCTTGCACAAAAGGACTTGTAATGCAGGAAAATTTTCAAATACACCCTTAACACTTATGTCTATTACATTCAGGGTTTAATTTTTATGAATCTTATTACCTGGATGTCACAGGAGGCCCTCGGGAGGGCTCCGGAAAAAGTTTTGGAACCTCCCGCCCGTTGGATGGGCAGGAGGTCTCCGGCCCCACGCCTCCCGCAAGTTGATCGGACGGAAGGTACCCATTTTTCAAAAATTTGCAAATCGGCACCCTTTTTCGAATTTAATTTTTTAACCCTTTTTCAAAAAAAATTCCCGAAGGAATTCGGGACGTGTGCAAAATTTCTTCTCTCTGATCCGAATACATGGGTCATGGTTATGATGAATCTGTTTGCATCGTAAAAATCACCTTTGATGAGCACCCACTGAATCCAGGCTTCAAGGCGAATGGAAAAAGATTCTATGCACTTTGCATGGACACATGCAGTGACTATTTGACCAAATGACCAGTACTCAGTCATTCTCAGTCATGCAGTCCTTATGCCAGGGAGGAGCTAAAAAAAGCAAAGTGAGAATATCCACGACAAAGGATAAAGCAAAATCTAGGAATAATAATGTATCTTTTATCTATAAGATCGATGGAGAAAGAAATGGTCACCCATCCCGGCCCCTCTCTAATCTCGGTAGAGAAATGGTCACTGATCCCTTTTTCTCTCACACGATGAATGCTATAAATACAAGCTTAATTATTTGTACCCTATTCAGTACATCTAACCTTGTCCATGTCAAAGAAGATGAGTTCAAAGCAGGCTGCTCTCTACTGCCTTCTGTTAGTGCTCGTGCTACACGCGGATCATACGTCTGCGAGCTTGGCCGGTTCGTATGTTGCTCATGTCTCTCTTTGATAGTGTCCTAACTTATTAGTTTGATGATTATTTGGTCCCAGATAGATTCACATAAGTATGTAGGTTTTGTTCAGTAGTCTTCTAATTCTATTTTTATTCAAAAAACAAGGTGTTCTCATATTTTCCCCTGAACAAACTAAAATGTTTTACATTTTTGCTAATATCACGTGGATATATACTTTCTTTTTTGCAGCCACCTGTATCTATACATCTCCTGCGATGCCATTCTGTGCAGGATGGATGTGCAAAACCGAATGTTGGACTGAGGCGAAACTAATTGGGGCTTCTGTTCAGGGACGCAAGTGTATGAAAGGAGGGTTCCATGGCTGGTGTTCCTGCTTTCTATGTCGAAACTAGCTAGACTCATGTCAGTTTGCAAACGGTTGGAGGTATCAGAAGAAGAATAAATCAATAGGTGTCATATCTTTTGATAGTCTCGTCTCAGTAATTTAATTAGGATAATAATAGTGAAGTCTTTAGAGTTGTGTCCATTTGCCTTGGCATTCTATGACCGCCTGGTATAATTGTATTAAAAATATTTGTTTCAATTACAATATTTGTCTAGTTTATTTGCTCATTGCTACTTAGCTTTTCGTAAAAAGTACTTGCTCATTGGTTCAACTATAATGATTTGTAATGTGGAATTTTACATGTTAGGATAAAAATGTGTAAAGCTAAGAAAATGAAATAGAAAATGCACATAACAACTAGATATATAATTTTTACTATATATATATAGATATATTGTATATCTAGGTATATAATAAAAGCTATGAATCTAGTGACATATAATTTAGAACGAGTATATAGGCTATTCCATTGTTGCGTTTTGGTGCCCCTCTGAAGGACAAGGTCCAACTTAGCGCTAGAGCCCAAAGGTGACTGCACGATGTTGTCTCGAGGCTAAAACAAAACAAATGGTAGTTATCAAGCAAGGTAGAGCAGGATTATATTATATGGTCTTCGCCTCTTTGGCGACGAAAAAATTATATTATAATAAAATTACACAGTACAATTTAGATATCCATAACGCACGTACACTCACCAATATAAACACATGTATGGAAAAAAAAATAAACAACATCAGCCTCAGCTTTCTTTGGACATCAATGAGCAACGATATTTGCATCTCGAGAAACATGAACTGAAAGGAACTGAAAAACACATGGTGCTAATCTCCTAGATTTCGTGCAAAATTTCCAGTCAACGAAAGTTCACCAACAAATAATTGTCCAATTCCAAAATTAATTTGCTTGCGGTGCCGACCAACAGATAGTACAAATTGATAATGTTGATTGGATAGTTTAGCAATTTAACCTTCTATAACTTGTGCGATTGCACGTCCGATTTCCGACGGTAATAAACGATATGTAATGAGTTCATTTCAAAAAACCGCCAACGCTCTCAGAAAACGCCTTTCTTCAGAATTACTTCTCTTCTTCAGTGTTCATCCGATTCAGACACCATTGAGGTGGACCTCTCCGGCGGCGATGTCGTCGTCTTCTATTTAGGTCAGCTCTCCGCCGCGGCCGCCGTTTTCTTGATTTGATGGGTCGGGCCGCTGATGCCGTCGTTTGCAGGCCGCCGACGGAGCACCGGGTTCTGATGGTCCAGAGGCTGATGGCGCTGCCGAGGGATTGGATCCAGGTCGCGGAGAAGCGGGAGATCCCGTAGGGGCACTGCTGGGTGGAAAGGGACAATGCCGGCAGCAACTGGGACTCGAGATTCTATGGCCCTGTAGGCATCCTGGTCTATGGTTCCCATGAATTTTACCCTTCTTCCAGTAAGTGGCATTGCGAGGGGGCCATAAAAGAGATTATTTGTTACTGTGTTCAACCAAATTTGTTGCAGTTCAGTACTGTAATAATTGATAGTTTGGAGTACAATTTTTTTTCTGCTAAAGTGGTCAGGAAAAAACCTTTTTCCCAAATGAAAGGGGGCAGAGAGCAGTACAGTTAGGTATGATGATATTTGCTGCAAGATTCTACCAGCCTGAAAGTTTTAGCACCGAATACGAACAAATTAAGGCCCCATTTTGATCTTGACTGCATCATGGTCTTGAATTAGCATCTTATGTCACTGGAGGCATCTTTGCATTCCTCTGTTTATTTACATTGAACATTCTTTTAACATCATTATCTGTTCAAACACCTGGATTTGTAGAGAAATCCATGCTAAAGCAGACTCCATGTTTTTTTTCTTTGAAGAAATCAGGTTCCATGGCTCATGATCATCCTGAGCAAATTACGAGTTTATTGATATAGTGTTCATCTGATGTGCAATGAATATCAGGATTAGTTCACTACAGCCAGTCCCTAATTTGAAAGTATCTAAAATCCAAAATACTCATTTCTTTTGATGGAAATATTTGTTTAATAAGAACTAAATTGAAACCTTACAAGCCTTATATGGAAAAGAATTTACCTAGAAAGGGCATAACGGCGCCCTTTTACTTGTTACTGTTTAATCATTTGCATTTTGAGAGCTTCAATATAAATGAATTTATTAGAAATAGTGCAACATTAAATCATATTTCCTGATAAAATACTTGTTTCCTGTAGTACACCAGAATCAGTTTCTAGCCATCTGTAGTTTTGGTACTAAAATATTTTAACTTTCTAACCTGCAGGTTCCTCTGATCTGATGGAGGGGAGGATCATACACATTGTCTGGCTGCCCAATTCAATTTGTCTGAGTCAACAGAATGGTGACAGATGGCCGGATTATTCCATGACATTGACATGTTTTCTGATCCGCTTGTTTAGGCTAGATCATCTAGAGTTTTATTGTCATGGCAATGTAGGATGAGATTAGGAGCAACATAATCCTCAAGAGGTAGTGATACTACTTTCACAAAGGATTTCATCTCTAGTAGCAACAGAATTAACTTCAGGAACAGATTTGATTGTAGGAACTGCACGGTGAGGAGTTAACCAGTTACAGGTATTCAGTTTGAAATCCTACTATTCCTTATTGAGAGTATCAAGGTGTCGTATCCAAAGTTCAAACTTAATATTATGTGCTGAAGTCACCTGCTGTGAGTACTACTTGGTGCAAATTTGCATCAACACATGTTATGCTAATTTGAATTAAGACCTGTAATAAATAACTCAGAAGCCCAGAAATGACCGTCACAAATGTATAGAGATTAAATTTGCCTTTTCCAACATTTTCATCGCTATTTTGTTTTTTTCCCACAAGGTACACAGATGACAAACTGAAGGTACAACTTTGATGAGAGGAACCGAAATACAACTTGAAGTTGCAACATGGTTGCCAGGATGTTCATTATGCACTGATTGTCCAGTCCTCTGTTTTATTTACCAGATACCAGATTAGTCTACTGGCACTGGTTCCATGGCTTCAGCCTCCTTTCTCAACTCATCAAATAGTGCAGATGACAAGTATCGCTCCCCAAGGCTTGGAAGAACAGTCTGTACCAATGTTCACTGGTCAGTATTCTGAAATTTCTTCATGTTAATATTGTAAGGCAATGTGAAAAAGATTAGACATGTGTGACATACCACAATGAGTTTTCCTTTGTTTTCCGGTTTCTTTGCTAGTTCAAGAGCAGCAACAGTGTTTGCTCCTGATGATATCCCAACCTGCAAATATTTAACAAGTTCAGCATCCATTAAACAATATGCATCTTTCTTTATTCTAAAATTTGTTCATAATGCAGAATCCATGTTCTGCCATACCACCTCCAAAACTGTACCCCCGAATCGGGTTCAACTAATCTGTTAAATACTTAAATCCCCGAATCGGGTTCAATTAATATATTAACTCTTAGATCTTGAGAACTTTGTGTTGTTTTTCTTTTTCATTTAGAAACTAGAGTAAGTACTGCTGTATTGATTACTAGTAATATACCGTTTAAACACGTTTTTCATTAAGAAGAGAAGAATATATAATCTAGCGAGTGTAGTCATCGGGGAGTGATGAGAGGCCGCGAAAGAAAGAAAATCTAATGCTTTTGTGTCACTTACCAAAAGACCCTCCTTAACTGCTAATTCTCGAGCCATCTTAACAGCATCCTCACTTTTCACCTGTCATTCGCCCAATTCACTTAGGATTTACGTAGTATTTATGACTGAATAAAAGAGCATCGTTGCCAAATTGTTTCAGCATACCTCAAGAACCTTTTCCATTACATCCATATCCAAAATATCTGGCTTGAAGCCTACTCCATTTCCAGTGATGAGGTGAGGTCCTGGAATTACGTTCCGTAATCAATATTAAAAGAAATGGGAAAGATGCACAGTGTGAAAAAGTGATTCCCTTACAGAATGCCATATCTTACCTGGCTTTCCACCATTCAGAACATTTGCTTCAGCAGGTTCAACTCCATAGATCTGCAGGTTTCCACGTACACACCGTCAATTTACAGCATAACTGAATACAAGTTTCAGAGACAAGAACACATGAACATCATATAATATTTTTTTTTCAGTCTGTTCTATGATAGTACCTTTGCGTTTGGGTTCTTCTCCTTGAGGTACTTCCCGACACCTGTGACAGTGCCACCACTCCCGATCCCCATGACAAAAATATCAACCTGTCCAAGTGTGTCCTCCCATATTTCTGGACCAGTTGTCTCATAATGTATCTGCCAAATTAGTGAGTAACTTAACTCATGAGAAACATCATCCACAGGATAGTGCCTCTACAAAGTGAGACTCATGGGGCAAATTAAGGCAATGTTTTGGTCATATAGCAGTCTTTTTCCTAGATAAAGTAGCTGTATGAACTTGTTTGGTAGCCAATAGAGACCAGTATCGCACTTGGACACTGAGCTTGGTCAAAGAACAAGAAAGGGAGAGTACCTTGACATTAGCAGGATTCTGAAACTGTTGAAGCATGTATGCACTTGGATGCTTCTCATAAAGCTCTGTTGCTTTTCTCACTGTTCCACCCATCCCTTTTGTTGGGTCGGTAAGGACCAGATTTGCACCAAAGGCCCTCATGGTCACCCTCCTCTCAAGACTGGTATACGATGGCATTGTAAGAATGAGTTCATACCCTTTTAGGGCAGCCATGAAAGCCAAGCCAATGCCCATGTTCCCAGATGTGGGCTCGATCAGTGTCGTCTGTGAAGATGTGATTTAGGATTAGTCATAAATCCAGATGCAGGTGTAATTTACCAAATCTCCAAATCACCAAACAGGCACACTGAAAGATTTGCTAGCATTGTTAAGGTTCATGGAGTACAAATATTTTCTTCCTAGCACTCATTTATTTCCATTGAAATGTCATTTCAATGTGCAATCAAGTTAATGCTTTACTAGAGGAAAAAATAAAGTTCTAAGTTGAGTTTTTCTCTGGTCAAATTTGTTATTTCCTCTGATTTGTTGGGGAGAGATTATTTCCTCTGATTTCCACTGGTCCATTCTACAAATACTGACCTTTCCTGGAGTGATTAACCCCTTCTTTTCAGCATCTTCCAACATTGAAATTGCTGGCCTGGATCACAGCACACCCAAAAAGGATACTGAGATCAGTCTAATTCCAGAAGCAAATATCACTCTGATGAATTATATTGATCGTGGATTCACAGTCTAGTGTATAGACATCTATACCAACATCAAATGGTTTTGCTCTTATCACATGACTGCGCTAATTTGTGATGATGAATAAACATACATATATAGGCACCACACCAGCTAGCTATGGATGATATGCCACAATTATGCCAACATCACCCCAAAATTTTTTTTCATGAACTATGACAGCAGGTAAAAGGGAGGATACAACAGATATTCGAAGTACAAAATCTTCAAGAATATATCAGTTTCCAGAAATATAAAAACGAACTAGCAATTCAAGATTTATTTTTGGTATGGGTAGTAACATGTTAGCATTTCAGTGATTTTCTTTTCCAAATTTTATACATTATTCTGGTGTATGCTTGCATTGACCTGATTTGTGTCCATCACAATCTTTTCACTATCAATTAACTGAATGCATTAGAAAATGACACCAACCCTTAAAATTTTCTATCAGTTATATATGCAATCATATCCCTTCGTCGGTGATTCCTATATGTACTTGATACATGGACATCCTTGCTCGTTGTATCCTACGAATTGGACTGTAGTTTAAACATCCATTTTTGAGATAGGTGGACTCCCTATCAAAAAATAAGAAATGAATCTGATAGGTGGATTAATCTGGTGCGTAATCTTGACTCTAAGGTCCCCACTTGCTTGACAACCCTAATTGCTTGATCATTCATCAAAGCGACAAGATGATGGTTTGTTTTTGCATCAGGCACTAGTCTTGGATGGTATCGTCAGTATTATAACTCCAGCCACTAAATATCGGTCCCCATCATAACCCAATGGTCCCCACTATATCCAAAAAATCACCATCCTTCATTATTGCATACTTCCACTCCATATATTCCTTATACACCACATGTTGGATCATCTCTTTATCCCTTCATCCATGTCCATTCGCATTTGTGGTCAATAACTCTACACCAGGCCTCTGTGTACTTGATGACAAGAAGTTGCATGTCTCAATCACTAATTCAGTTAAATATGCAGAACAGCATTTACCCTGGAAACTCAATTAGGTTACTGTTGAGGTTAAACAGAGCGTTTAAATGGGGAGTGAATTTTTTCGGTTGGCTTGCCAGAAAACTCTATAGAAGTTCATATGTGTGTGCCGGCTCAGACTGATGAAGGCTAGTAGCTTACAAATTGGGGTTTGTCAGTGAATCTGGACTTTGAGGACTCCTCTACGTACTAAAGAGGCCTATTTTTGCACTTTGGGACAAACAAAAGATTTGAGGTCCCTTGTTTGAATATTGGTCGAAAACTACAATCCAGCCTTTTGTTTCTATTTTGGATAGAGGGGAAGGAGAACCAACCAAAGAGCTAAGCTTTCCAAGATAATTACTTTCATCAATATTGTCTGCCCCACATGATGCTGACAACATCGTACGTATTATATTACGCGACAAACTGAAGTGATACGTGAGGAGGGATTAGTATATGCATGTATCAAGACCAGAAACAAATAGATAACTGATGAACATGGCGTTAAATTATCTCTTGAGTGGAGAATCAGTGGGTGCCAACTGATTGCTAATGGTGATGGCACCTGATAGACTGAATCAGTCACCTGTCTTTGACGCTGAAGGACGGCTGCAGGAACTCGAGCTTGGTCGCGATCCGGGCGCCGCATCCCTCGGTGACCTTGTTCAGGTAGACCATCGGTGTCCTCCCAATCAGCTGGAACAAATTATGGACGGAACCATTAATAAAGTTGCTAGGGAGATATATCATGGAGTCTTTAACAATGTTGTCAAGTAAGAAAGAACAGGGAATCATCGTCTGAATAAACATGTGTTCTTCTGTAACAGAGGTAAAGAAACATAAATATGGAGTTCTGCATTTAGCTCGCAACAAACACATAATGGACACGGAGAAATCAACATCAAGAATCCTGAACTGAAGGAGATAAAAATGAAGAAGAATGTCACCTGGGATGCGGAGTCCCTGATCCTGAGCCCGGGAAGGACGCCCGGATCCGCGTCGGCCGCTTGCTGCTGCGTGGAGAAGAGCGACGACGAGCCGGCCAGCGAGATGGGCGCTGCTGCTACTGCTCCCTGGTGGAGGAGCGACCTCCTCCTCATGAGCCTTGCCAGCATCCTCTCCATTCTCGACGCCCTCTGGCCAGGCTAGCAAGCTACCTCTCACTGATGACTGTGTCGCCGTGGATGATGATGAGGAGACTGGAGGAGGCCAGTGTGCGTGAGGCGCTGCTAAAATAGCAGCGAAGGGCCAGGCCTGGTTGGTGAGGAGAGCACGTTCGTTGCTGTGCAGAGAGGGGGGCGTCGTACGCAATTGCGGACAGCCAAATCAAGACAATTCTGGCTTTTCCTTGACATGGTTTGGTAGCCGCCTCTTCCTTGCGACCCCAAAAAAATATGGTGGGAGAGATGGGAGATCTCGTGGGCTGCTCACACATTCTGCTCTGCCATCTCGGTCAGGTGCAGATGCAGTGCACCACGAGCACGAGGAGATGAGCCGCCGGTACAAGCAAAGGCGGAGAGTTGTACCGGCAAGTGGCAAAGCGATCTTGGGTATTCCCAAGGTGTTCCAGTTCAGATGTTGGTAGGATTTCTTACCAAGTGGAAAAAAGGAGGGAAACAGATACTCATTCCCTAGGTGTTCCCGGGTCTTGCAGACAGTAGCTTACATAGTTCCGATAACTGTGTGCCGCTGTGCGGTGTGACAAATAGTTTTGTGATCTGTCAAGGAGAAGAGAATGCCACACTTGTGTGCGTGGAAGTAATGTTTAAGGTGAATACTGTCTGCACGGTAAAAGAAAACTAAGGGAATGAGAGAAATGGGGAGCAACTATTTGGTATTCCTGCAATATCCATTTTTTGTTTTAAGCAGTCTCATAATCTGAAATTAAAAAAGACATTTCTTTTAATGATTTTACTGTTTTGGTACAAAATCTTAACAGTAGAAATTATACATAAGAAACACAAATATAATGAGGCCATTTTTCCATCATCGTACTCGTTACATTGTATTATAGGTTATATGATGGATCATAAATAAGTTTAAAAGTGTGTATGAGAAGCTTCACTTGTCACATCGCAGTGCATGTGCTGGTCAATGAAGATATGGGCCACACTTAATTATTTGATAGTTGTTCTCGTGATGCACCTAGACATATTTATTTGATATACTTTTCTAAGGGCTAAAAGGAGTCCCATTTTTAGGCTTTTTGACCCATCTTCATGGGTGGATCTCGAAAAATAGGAATGATCTTCCTTTAAGTTGTACATACGACTTTCATCAAACATGGATTCTCACATAATTCTATGGAGGATATATGACAACGAGTATGGAATTCCATTTACTCACTTTAAATGAGTATCTGTTTCCCTCGTTTTTTTCCACTTGGTAAGAAATCCTACATATCCATACGTACATATCCATACGATCTTCATGGGTGCGCGAATTGTATTCATACCGGAAAGTCTGTCTTGATATAAAGATCACACGGCGTGTCTACGACTCCTATGTGCTTTTTGATGAAGCGAGCCCATGACTTCTGGAGGATGTCTACAAAGTTTTGATATTGTGTTATTGGTGTCCTCTCTCCGTTAAACACCACAATTCGGACTTGATCAATCTCGATACTGAGCAAGATCCAGTAAACCTGTTGATACACATATACAGATTAATGTTGGATATACTTATTATCAAACTGAAGGGATGAAAATAGAGTCAAAGTACTCACTTGAAGTTGTACGGCAACAGAATGAATGTGCAAGTATGCTACCTATCCAAGGCCCTGAATATATTATTCTCGGTCTGATTTGGCTATTTGTTTACACTATTCTCGTTTATAATATCCGGGTCTACGAAGCCGATGTGATAGTACCCCTTTCTTCTGCATTCTTTCACCTTCATCCTACATGATAAAAAAAAAGAGGGGATGAGAAAGCACATAAGTAGTTGAGCTATAATATAGAAATGAGAGGAAACACTTATATAAGAAATACACTGATGAGGGACTTGTCCAGAGCATCTTGATGGTATAGAAACCAAGGACTCAAACTCAATCCATACGTCAGCTAGCCCCCGATGTAAATCGCTATCTTTAACCCGAGCTGCGAATATTACGTCTCCATTTGCAGTGGTCCTCATGTACCATTCATGCAACTCATGTATTTTCGTTGGTAGCATATTCAGCAACTCAGGCCACATAAGAGGTTCTCCCATTTCAAATCGTTTTCTTCCTGCCCCTGGGTAAATCGGGATTGGAACATCCCCTAGAAGTTGAGCTTTTGTGAGTTTCGTTTCCACCACAAACTCAGTCGTAGCTTCATCCTCTTCTGAAAGCACTTGGAGTGAGGGTATCAATTGTTGGGGTTGTTCTCCGAGCTGGGGAATGTTGTCGAGGGCAGTTTGTTACCCTCGGGAAGCATGTTCTCTATGATTCCCAGTAGCTCCTCAAATCCTTTATCGGTAATACCATTTGCTGCTTTCCACTGCATCAATTCCAGTGTGATACCCAACTTTGTGTGACCCTATTTGCAATCTAAATATAACAACTTTTTGTGATCCTCCAACATCTTCTCAAACTTCTTTGACTCCTTCACAGTGTCACTGTCTTTCTATGCATCTAGCAACACCTGACCTAGTTCGTCATGTGGTTGCTCTTCTATGATATTTTCTTCAGCCTCATCCATTGGTTCATCATCAAAGCCACCCGCTTCATACAAGTGAGCCAAGTCTGGAATATTGTTATCATCATCAGCATCTTCATCGTCTTCCATCAGAACTCCAGGTTCACCGTGCTTGGTCCAAAGAGTATAGTTATTCATAAAACCCCTTTCAATAAGGTGGACGTGTAGAGTGCTTCTTCTAGAGAATTCCTTGTTATTTCTGCAAATGCGGCATGGACAACACAAGAAACCTTTCGATAACCTATGGGCCTCTGCCGCATCGAGAAAAGACGTTAGGCCATTAATCCATGCCATGGTGCACCAGTTGCCATACATCCATTGTCGGTCCATCTGCAATCATATTATCCATGTCATGGTGCACCGGTCACGGTAATTTTAATAAGAAACTATAATCAAAGATGCATATTTTTAACTATTATAATATGAATAATTAAAAGGTCTGAAATCTCCACCACACAACATGAATAATAAATTAAGAGGTCCAGTATTAAAAGGTCCAAATAACACAAAGTTCCAACGTGCAACCTAAAAATTCATGCAACAACACAAAATCTTCAACCACCCTTCGGTGGAAAAGCAAAATGATCTGATGGATTTTTTGCTGGCGCAGAAGAAGATGGCAGAGCTAGAACCTCCGGATTTGGTGGTGATGAAGCATAACATCTCAATAGGTCCTCAATATCAAAAGAAGGTTCCTCGCCCCTTGCAACATATTGTTCATGTTCTTTCTCCAAATAACGGAGCTGTGCTCTCACCCAAGCTCCCGGTTTCTTTGACTTCTCACGAGGGCTTACTGGAGTTTTGCCCTTCCTTCGAGACGAACCACGATCACCCCCACCGGCCCCACTCCCTCCAGCAACATCAGCCATGTTGATTGGAAAACACTTGTATTTTTTAAAATACGGTGAAACATTATTAGTATTATGAAGGACTAATTTCATTTCTATCATCATATTCTATATTACTTTATACATTTCAGGATGAAATTTGATAACAAAATTAAAAGGTGCCAATATCCATCCGGTGCGCTTCAAATGATTGCATACCGATGTCCGAGCGGACGTACCGCGCTCCAATGTATCATGTTGCAAAGCCATTTCTAGGGATTAAACTATTCAAAAAAAGTCTACACATGTCACTTCAAAATAATTGAAAAAAATCACTCTACATTTTCCACATGCAAGCTATCCAAAAAACCTTGTCTCAAATTCAAGTCATCCCTTCTATATATCTCAAATGAATGTATAAATTAAAAAATTATGCTCATTCTCGCTCTTTCTAATAATCACAAATTTCTCTAACTATAGAGTATGAAATAAAGTATAAAGACCATCAAAGAAGAGAGGATGAAGTTGCTAACCTTTTGAGCATTTGGATGAGTGAAATCCCTACAAATTTTGAGAAAAATAGGAAGCACCGCTAAGCTCGGTCAAATGGTTGGCTTGGGCTCAGGGAGGAAGAAGGTGCTGAGATATAGAAGGCAGATTAGTACCGGCTGGAGTCACCAGCCGGTACTAAATGACCTCGGCTCCATTTAGTACCGGTTGGAACCACTAGCCGGTACTAAATTGGCACCAAGGGGTATCTAGCCGTTGGCCGCCGACGTGTGTGGGGCACTTTAGTGCCAGCTGAAGGTTATAGCCGGTACTAAATGGCTCCCCCAGGAACTGTTCTTGTGGCCTGGTACTGTTATCGCCATAACTCAGGCGGGCCAGAAAGGTGGGCCGAGAAGCAAGATGGGCTCGAAAGGTAGTCGTAGTGGGCTTGCGAATCGGCCGCTGTGCGGGTGTTTGAGGCCAGGGTTGGCTATGTATCTAGATAGACATGTGTGTTTAAATAGTTTAGATAGAGATAGTTAAGATTCGTGTCGTATTTAGTTAGGATTGGTTGGGGAAGGCAAGTCTCCGGACTATAAATATGTACTCTGGATCATGAATAAGGAATCAATCATTCACCAACAATCATTCACCCCTGTTCTAGGGTTTCTCGGGTAAGTGCTGTGCGGCCCCGATCACGCCCTGCATGATCGGGGCGGCATCGTCCCCGCTTATCCACTTTTTGTGTTTCTCGTTTTGAAGCGTTGTTGATGGCGAGTAATACTAGTTATCTTAATTTTTATAGAGTAGTATTGGCTCTTCCATGTTTTAATCGTGCATCGTTTGTTACTTCTAAACGTTCAGCTGTCATTGTGCCTGATCTCGGGTGCGAGGGCAGCAACTTGCTCTATTTTTGTTTAGTAGATCCAATATGTTATGGTTAGTCTTTGTTTATCAAAGATTTAGTTTAAGATCTGCGTGATTAGGCCCTTCAAACGGGTTGAATGTTCCGGCAGTATATTTGGCGCTTTATGACAGCTTAAAAAGGGATTATTCCGGAAATTAGCTTTCTAGACCTCTGTTTAGGTTGTTGTTCCGTTACCTTCCGTATCTGTTAGGCTCAATTACGTGCAGGATGTTCCGGTTATGCAGTGAAAGCTTTAACCGTCGTAGGTTGGATTAGCTTAATGGTTATAAAGCAAGTTTTATGTTACCATCGGATATGTTTTCCTTATTTATAGATCCAATCTGGTACTGAACACAATTGGCTCTTTACAGCCGATATAAGGAGTCACCTGATGAGCCGATCATGGCTCGGACTAATGTTTAAATATGTCTGTGCATGCAGAAAACTAACATATAACACCTTCCTAACCAGGAACAAGGTCAGGTAGCACGCCTAGCAACCCAGACGCCAGGACGTGTGCCGGATCTCGGGCAGTTGACCGAGGGACCGGGGCCCACCGGCAGTCCCGGGAGTCTCCCAGCTCCTCGTGTTTCCTGTCGCTGCTCGCCGGTGGGTTTTGACCAACAACAAGTACTAAATACATGCCTTAGTACGGGCTCAAAATGCAGCCAGTATTAACACCAGGGACGAATGCTCACTTCTTTAGGTTTGGTGCATCGGGTTTGAAGACATCTTGGGGGAAGGTGCATCCAAACTTCTTCAGAGTTCTTTTCGTTTCATTCATTTCAAAAAGAGGAGATGCTTCTATGCTCTAGGTTAATTAAGTTTCGATAACCGTCAGGGGCAGACTCAGGAAATCAACCACCACCACCAGTGAACAACCCATGTAATCATTGACCGCATCAGTTGGCAGTGCTAGAACAAATCTTTTGCTATGCATGGAGTCTTTACGTGGCGTCATTAATGGGGTCGTCCATTATACAAATATATAGATCTGAGATGATAAAGTACGCATGTAGAATTTTTTTAATTGTACGGCCCTGTTCTATAGGGATGTTTGTTTATATGGCTGATGAATGACATGCATGAGAGACTGAGTCTCCTCTTCCAGACCACTTCTGATATTTGTAAAACCAGGCATGTTTTGCAATTTTTTTTTAAGACTACATAGTATAATTTAGACACTCATAACGCATGCATACTCATCTCTATGAATACACTACGCAAATCCTACCGATATAAGCATCTTCAAAGACTGAGCCGGCAAATCCTCGAGATTGACGAAGACACTACAGGCTGCTCGCTGCCGACGGGAACGTCGCCTACCACTGAAGGCACAACGCTATTAAATTCTAGAAAATTCGCACCCACGGGGAGCCAAACTCAGGACTTGAGATGCTACCGAGGCTCTTGTAACCACTGGGCTACAGGCCCTTTCACGGCATATTTTGCAAACTTTGGACACAACAATCATTTTAGCACTGTCAAAGACTATTTTCAAGATGTACGTTAGATGCCTTATACTGATTTAATTAAAACACCATATCTCCTGCAAATTTGTAGGCATTCATCTGGTCATATGCCCTGTGTGGTCCATGCTCCTATGATTGAGGGGTAGCAGTAGCAATCATGCATGGCCCAGTGGCATACGTGTTGTAAACGAAAGATCTAGGCAAGATAGCGCTAATGCAGCCGGCAGACAAGTGCATAAAGCCAAAAGATAGCGCCTTCCTCGGACAACGAATCTTGGTGATTAGGATCTCCATGGTAAATTTGCGGCAAAGTTTGATAGTTACACTCTCCATTCCATAATGTAAGATATTTTACTTTTTTTCTAAGTCAAACTTCTAATATTTTGACTAATAATATTAAAAATATACCATATTAGTTCATTGAATCCACCCTGAAATTATCTTTATAGTGTATTTATTTAGTATTATAGATGTTAATATATTTTATATAAACTTAGTTATGTTAGACTTAGACGAAACTAATAAATGTCTTAAATTACAAAACAGAGAAGTTGATGGTGCAACAAAAAGACGAGGTACCGAAGCATGTTAGACTTATGGGTGCAAAAATGCCTGCTTTTGATCACTCAACTAAATTTCAACGTCATTCTTTTAAGGTCGTCCTCGAATGCTAAAACCCTTGGAGAATGTCTAGTGTTAATAGCAAAATCAGCTTTCGAATGAGATGCGCATCAATCTTTGAAATTGGCACGAGCAAAGGCGTATAATAACTGAAGTCCACAATAAAAGGATATGGCAAGAAGAGTTGAAGAACAAATTCAAACTTTGTTCCTTCATTTACTACTTTCTTCAAGAAGTTAATTTTTTTAACATGACTACTTTATCGAGCTTAAAGCGGAATGTTTGGTTTCATTATACGAGCTCTTTAAACATCAGAAGCCTTTAAGGAGCTCCATTTTTTTAGATTAAGGTTATAAACTGGCCTTCTATATCCAATAGGTGGATATATACAGCCAAGAGTTCTTAAAGAGCTCCATGTGTCCCTGTTTCATAAAACATCTCTTTTCTTGAAATTGGATGCATCTTACCTGTTGATTGTTGAGAATCTCATATCAAAGATTCCGCGGGACAGAAATCTCATCTTAAAGCATCAAAGTCAATAGGATAAGATATTTAGATTATGTCTAGCTTAGGAGGCGCATTTGTCGGGCCAGCTAACATGCTTTCTCTTTCTCCAATTACTTTTAGAAAAGTTGATGTACTGGAGATGAGACTAGCTTCTCTCAGTTTTTCACCAAGTAGAAGGATCAAGTTATTTATATGAATTTTACTGTAGCCTTGCAGAGGGGAGCAGGAGAAAGTGTCGGTCCAGCACCGGTACGGATGTCAAAGCTATCCCAAAATATATTTTCTTTTGAAAAAGAAAGCTATCACAAAACAGTAGAGGTGGAACAATCAAGCAGCCACTTGTATAGGTACGTGGTTGTATTCCCGAATCCACCGTGGCATCGAGCACCGGTACACAGAGGCTCACTAGTTCTGGTTGGAAAATCTATGTTGTTCCGATTTCCCAACTGGAACCGTCAATCCGGGACTAAAGGCCCGGGCCTTTAATCCCGGATCTGGCAACCGGGACTAAAGAAGCCTTTTAATCCCGGTTGGTATCAACCGGGACTAAAGGGGCTCCCAGCCGCGGCGAGGCAGGACCCCCTTTAGTTCCGGTTGGTGTTACCAACCGGGGCTAAAGGTTCTTTTTTTGTTTTTTATATAATCTTTTCATTTATATTTTTATATTCAAAATTGCGTAGTATTTTATAGTATTGCTATACGTTCCTACACGCGCTTATTCGAACTGAGTATGAAATCTACTAATATATATATATATATATATGTATATATACATATACATAGCAAGTGGGATTCACCACTAAATTGCAACAAAGTGAAACATGCATAGATATATACATACAAAGTGCAACAAAGTTTTATATAACATCTATGCTATATTTACTACTTCTATTAAGAATGTGTCCATCATAGTGGAATTTGACGACTTACTCATACATAAATCCTGCCATGGCTTCTTGAATCGCCAAAACTCTTTTTTCTGGAAGGAGCTGATCCAGCATCCTATGGATCTATAAAAAAGTAAAAAATACTAATTATGATAATTTTCAAAATTAGTTAAAATATTGCAAAATATTGTTTATTACTTACTTCCGCTTCCCAAGAAGTATATGTCTTGTAAGGACCTACAAGGTGTGAATATTCTCGCAAACATAGTATGGGCATAAAATATTGCCCTAAAGAAGTCATCAGGTATCCATATGAATATTTAATAAAACAAATAAAATATGCAAAGTAGCATCCAGTACGTACCGAAAAGTCTGTCTTCAATCTAAGTTCGCCTGTGAAATTACGTGGTTCTTTTTCACTTAACTTTTCCCAAACCCCACGCATGATCGAGAACGAATAAATATATTTATCGCTAAGCGCATGTAAGGAATTCTCACAATTAGTAATTACCTTCTCAACAAGTTGGTCATGTCTTGGTAAAGTTCTTGTTTTTCTTAAATGAGTCCATAACAATTGCCAAGCGCATCTCAGGAATTATGTTAATTAGTATTCAGTGATTTCTACAAGATCATACGGAGCCACTTTTTGTTAGGGTTAGAAAAATTCAATTATACAAAAGTAAAAGGGTTGCACGGTAGAAAATACGCACTGAAAGTTGTAAGAAAATACCATATTCTACTTGTAATGCTGAATGGATAAGAACTTGTTTCTTGAGGGTTGTCCTTTAGAGTAATGCAATTCACAACCACTGGATCGACGAAGCCCAAGTAAAATTAGTCATTCTTCCTACAAGTTTGAATCTCCATTCTAAATGATACAAAAGAAACAAGGAATCTATAGATTGAGGGTATGTAATAAGATTCGCTAATTATGTAAATGAAAATTAAAGAACACCACTTATAGAAGCCAGGTGCTGATACAAAAGAAACAAGGAATACAAAAGAAACAAGGAATCTATAGATTGAGGGTATGTAATAAGATTCACTAATTATGTAAATGAAAATTAAAGAACACCACTTATAGAAGCCAGGTGCTGGTGAAACTGATGTCGGGGGTGTCTTGATGGTATAGTTAGTATAATTCTTCAAAATACAACCACATCACTGTTATCGGTCAAAACCCACCGGCGAGTAGCGACAGGCAACACGAGGAGCCGGGAGGCTCCCGGGACTGCTGGTGGGCCCCGGTCCCTCGGTCAATGGCCTGAGATCCGGCACACGTCCTGGCTTCTGGGTTGCTAGGCGTGCCACCTGACCTTGTACCTGATCAGGAAGGTATTATATGTTAGTTTTCTGCATGCACAGACACGTATAAACATTAGTCCGAGCCGTGATCGGCTCATCGGATGATTCCCGGTATCGGCTGTAAAGAGCCAATTGTGTTCAGTACCGGATCGGATCTATAGATAAAGCAAATATGTCCGAGGATAACATAAATCTTGCTCTATAAACATTAAGCTAATCCAATCTACGATGATTAAAGCTTTCACTGCGTAATTAGAACATCCTACACGTAATTGAGCCTAACAGACATGAAAGGTAACGAAACAACAACCTAAACAGAGGCCTAAAAACCATCCAAAAGCCGATTCCCGGAACAATCCCTTTTTAAGCTGTTATGAAACGCCAAACACACTGCCGGAACATTCAACCCGTTTGAAGGGCCTAATCACATAGATATCAAACTAAACCTTCGATGGGCGAAGATTAACCATAACAGATTGGATCTACTAAACAGAAATAGAGCAAAGCGCTGCCCTTATACCCGAGATCGGATACAAAGATAGCTGAACGTATACAAGTAACAAGCAATGTACGATTAAAACATGGAAGAGCCGTTGTTACTCTATAAACATTAAGGTAATTAGTGCTACTCGTCATCAATAACGCTTCAGAACAAGAAACACGAAAGGTAAACAAGCAAGGACAGTACTGTCCCGATCACGCAGGACATGATCGGGGCCGCACGGCGCTTACCCGAAAAACCCTAGAACAAGGGTGGCGATGCGCCGATAGTTGTTGGTGAATCATTGATTGATCTATTTATTGTTTATCTAGGGTACATATTTATAGTCCGTAGACTTGCCTTCCCTAACCAATCCTAACTAAACACGGCACAAATCTTAGCTATCTCTATATAAACTGTTTAAACACACATGCCTATCTAGATACATGGCCAACCTTGGCCTCAAACACCTGCATAAGGTCCGATTCGAAAGCCCACTATGGCTATCCTTCGAGCCCATCTTGCTCCTCGGCCCACCTTTCTGGCCCTCCTAAATTATGGCGATAACACATGCCCCTCTGGTTTCGGCAATAATTATTCTGAAACCATTTTTCTTTTAGTCGCCTCGCCTCTTCGACTTCCGAAATCCGTACAGGCGTGCCTCTTCAACTTCCAAGGGTTGTGACCGCTCTGCATCAGGCTCCTTGGAAACCACTATGGTGCCGATTCACCTTCCACTTCGTCTTTATAAACCTATCCCCGATCACTTTCTTCTAATCGCCTTATCTCTTCAGCCATTAGCAACCATACCTAACTCAATTTCCCTCTTCTCGTAATGGCTTCTTCCTCTTCCTCTGCTTCTTCCACCATCTCCTTCGAGTCTGACTCCACTCGAGAGTCTACTCCAGAATATGACCCTAAAGCCACCTACGAAGTCCTTGCCCCCCCTGCATTGGGATGCAGAGGAATGGGACTTCCAGTTTAGGTTAGAGGACGATGAGTTCCTGACCGACGATGAAGACCTCCACCTACTCCATGTTGATGAGCTGGAGGAAGATGACGCAAATGATGCATCCTGGGAAGAGGACTTCTCCTCTTCCTCGGAAGAAGAAGCCGATTCCTCCTCAATCGAGGAGGATTTAGAAGCAGGAAACTTCCTCCTAGGTGGATCATCGGAAGATGATGACGACGATGACAATGAAGAAACCGAAGACAACAGCGGCTTCACCAGTAGCAGCAGTGGAGACGACGGTAGTGACGTTGATGGCAGTGGCGGTGATAGCGACGTCAGCACGGCTCCACCAACCAAGCACCGCAGGACCTCCGGCGTCTACTGGTGGTAGACTATAGCATTAAGCCGATAGATCGGCTCTAGGAGCAATCAGCTCCCCTTTTGTACTTACTCCCTATTGTAAATATAAATCTTCTTTTCAACCGCAACTCGTTTAAAAGCCGATCCGTTAAGAGCCGATGGCAACACATCGGTTCCTTTCCTCAAAATATGCCAATCCAGATCCGAACTAGTTCTTCAATTCATTCCATTTTCTGCTTAAATCCAGAACCTTCCCTAAAACAAATCTCCAAAGATTCTCCAAATCCAAGTTATTCTCCAAAAACCCTCATAAACCCTAGCCACGAGACTCGCACCTGAGCCTTAGAACACGAACTCGATCTTGCGCCGCCAACCCTAGATCTGGTCCCCAAGTCCTTGATCTTCGTCAAGGTTCCCAATGGTGGGCTCTCCGAACACCGATGCAAATGTCTTTGGCCTGAAGGTAAGACTCCGACCTCTGCTTAATTTAATGCAGCAATTATGAGATTCCCTGCGCCGTTCAATGACCTTTCTCCAATTATTTGGTTTTCATGGATCCCTTCAGGTTTCCGATATCCTTTTGCCGCATCCTTCTTCCCCCAACTCCTTTTGTCTTGGGCCTCGTTCTTATGAGAAACTCGTAGATCTAATTTCTTGCGAGGCCAATCAGATTCCATTCGTGAGCCAAAACATAGATCTAGACTCCTGGTCCAACAGCCTCCGTGCCTGGCCAAACCCTCCTGAGGGCTGGGTAGCTTGGTATAACAGAGTGGCGAACACCTATCAGCCCACATGGGAGTCCATAGGGATAGCCGATGCTCTGTCCCTGTCCCTATCCCCTCTTGAAAAGAATGAGAACCTTTTGAAGACCATCAACTACTTTTGGTCTGATGCTTTGAACTGTTTCCTCTTTGGCCATGGGCTGATGACTTCGACCCTTCTGGACGTGATGATGATCACTGGTCTGGATATCTCATCAACCTGCCCCTCTGCCTACAGGCTATCCGAAGTTCCTTTCAAGTTATCTTCTAAAACAGAGTGCACAAACTGGGGTGCGTATCTGAATCAGCACCTAAAAACCAAAGGACTTGTGACAGAGAAGGAACACACAGCTTTCCTAAATCTTTGGTTAGAGCACTTCCTATTCTGTGATCCTTCCCTTGCTCCAACCAAGAATTATCTCCCTCTAGCTTATGAACTGGCCAAAGGTCATACTATTGGCCTTGGTAAATTATTTCTTGGGGAAATCTACAGATACCTTCACCTGATGTCTTTGAGCCTTCTCTCCCAGAAGAAACTTAGGACTGGTGGTCCCTGGTGGTTCATCCAATTATGGGCTCACCTTTACTTTCAGGATTTCATCCCAAATTTCCCTTCTTTGGCCAATAATTCTTTCCCGGACCAAAGTGGGAGGCAGATCCGATGCACCAGCTTCGGCCAGGCCTTGTACAGCCTCCCTGGCGGCAAGTTGGATCCTTCAGATGCTTCACAATGGTTTGGGATTTTCTATAGGGAACTGGACAACCCAATCTTCCTCCCCTACACAGAGTCTGAAATTTTTGAGAATCCGGTCAACTTCAGGTGGGCTGACTTTGCCAATGATGTTGACAACCGGCGCCTGTATTCTGTCATGATTTGCCCTTGCCTCCTCCTGATCGGCTTGAGTACTTCCAATCAGATTATCAAACTAGGATATGAATTCTATCAGCCGGTCATAGCAGCTCGACAGTTTGGCCTTGGGCAAGTTCCTCCTCACTTCCTCCTTCATCATTTAACATCTAACAGAATCGACCTGCTTGACGCCGTCACCACCCAAAGATGCTACAGCCTATTTTTAGACCTTCTTATCCCGATCCCTGTTGACCTCGCATTCACCTCTTCGGCCATCGACCTCGAGAACTGGTGGTCGATGTGGAAGACCCATGTCTTCCGGAGAGCCCTGGGGCCGATGCTGTAGCAGATTCATGCTGAGTATGAGGTTCCTGTGGAAGAGGTATTACTGTCAGCTATCATTCTTCCTTTTGATTTCACTGAATTCCTTTTCTGATTCCATTTGCTCTTCTTGCAGCAGGAGGATGGGCCGGAGCCCAAGAACAATGATGGATCTGACTTCCAGTTTTCGCCAATTCCCCTGTGGTTCTCTTTGGCAAAAATGCGCCTCCCCCTTCAAAAGGCATCATGCGGATCTAGCCCAGTACCGCGAAGTTGACTCCCAAGTGGAAACGATCTTCTGATGCTGCTGCCCCCCGAGCCCACGCCAAGGCGAAGAAGATGATCGCTAGAAAGATTCGGAAAGAAGTTGGGCCTTCTTCCACCAATCAAGAAGCTCCGATTGCCAGCCAGGTTTGGATCGCCTGTGGCAGAACCAACCTGAATTATACCGACTCAAGTACGCGAGTCCTCACTGGAGGGCTACCTCGTACTTCAAACGGTATAATACTATTGGTCTGTCGGGTAACGTCCCAATAAACCACCGAACTCAGGATCCAACAAGGTACCTCACACGAAGGTGAGTCCAGAGATACAATGCCAAAATAATTTACACCACAGGCAGTTATATTACAAAAATACACAAAGTAACATTAACTTCCCCTGAGGAGAGATTATTACAAAACAAGTTTAAGTTTCTAGTTAAAACAGCGGAATTTGAAAAGCGTAGCCATTATACACGTCGTTATTACAGATATTATGCTAGCCCTGGCATAATATCACTCGGCGGAATCTGCGTTGGCCGGGGACGGATCCCATTCCACGGACCAACCATCAGGCAAAGGGTAAGGCCACGGTGTAATGAATGCGGGCTCATCAGAAGGATTACCTGAAGTAAATCAACAAAAGCAAGGCTGAGTATATTAATACTCAGCAAGACTTACCCGGATTTGGGTATATCTTAGCCCATAACTAGACTCATGACGGCTTTTAGCTTTGGGTGGGGTTTTTCAGCTAAAAAGCAACAAAGAGTAGATCCTTATTTTCAACTTTTAGCTTTCAGGTTCTAGTTGATTAACCATTCTAGGTAAGCACCTATAACTATTCAAATATGGTAGAATCTTTACTCAAACATCATCTTTGATAATCACATAATTGCTCTTGTTACTCTATGTGATAAAGGGGATAAGCAGTCTCATACATCGTGAGAGGCGGACGATTCTGAATCGAGATTCAACCCTTGCAAGGTAAACCTAACACACACGCTTGGAACACCACAGGGTTGTTCCGAAGCAACCGTTTGCCTTTCATTCCGACTCGTGGATCAGATCCACCACAAGCGACTGCAGGTCATACGCACATCCAAAGTGCAGGAAGTACGTCTGTAGCGCGACTACAAAACCCGTACTCCTGGTTGCCCAGCAACACGTATGCCTACACGTCGAACAAAGTAACCCAAAGAAGCAAATACATGTGGTGGGGGTATGTCCACTCCTCGGGCCGATCGGTTACTAGGCTTACCGCTTACCATATTTCACGGCATGTGGCTAGTACTTTCAAACGCTTAACCACCGCTACCACACACTGCGACCTTATCAAATTCCATAACACAGACGGGGTATCATCTCAACCATGATACCTCACAACTCCCGTCCGGCATCCTTATAGTGATAGCAGGAATGTAAACATTACAATTCCTATATCGCGCGAGTGACAGGAAATCACTCGACTTCTGCCGGTCCTATAAGCAGAGCAGCTATTCGAACTCAAGTTCTAGTGTTCAATACATTGGTTCCTGGAATTATGCAACTAAAGTTTCCAAACAACTCCTAAGAACTTAATGCATACAGGTATACATAAATAATATAGGTTGCAGTGTAGTAAAGTAGGGGTTATGTCCGGGGCTTGCCTTCGCTAGCAGGGTTGGGGTTAGTCAAACTATTTTCTTCCGAACCTTGGTTCGGGGCTTCAGAGAAATCCGCGACGAGAGTCCCGGGGTCTTTAGAATAACCTCCTTCTTGTTCCGGGATCAGCTGATAATCCCCGTCAGCGAGAGTGGTCGAGTCTATATGAGATGCAAGATTATAAGTTATGAAACTGCATATATTTTTATATTAATTCACAATAAAGTTGCAATCTAACATAAATAACATTGCATTTTGATAGTTTCTTAACTACCCTGTACTGGGCAGTCATTTATTGAGCACTAATAAGTTTACTTAGATACATTAAACAACAAACTTAGCTATGTTAAGTATTCTATTAGTGGCATGGGGCAACAGGTGGTGTGGTTCCCATTAAAAGCTTTATACAATGACTATACTAATTATTTATATTAACTTTAAGTTACCATGGTATTGTAGATCAATTAGAATATAACATGTTATATTTAATACCTAATCCTTGGTTGAAAATTTTAATAACATGTTATAATATTACAAAACAGAACCTTAATCTATTTTCATGATTTTAGAACATTTAAAACTGTATTTATTAATTATACTAAGGAAACTACTCCTTATTCCTAACAAAATTTATACAATAAGAAAATAATACTAGAGTACAAGGCTAATTATTTTTCTTTAATTCTACATGTTAAAAGAAAATTATCATCACTGGTTTTACCATTTTATAATTTTTCTATGAATTATTATGTACTTTTAAAGCCTACAAGCAACTAACTTTGATATTTAAATTAGATCATCACACATTCAAAAACTGAAGTCGACCCTTAAAGCAAAGTTACAGATCTTTGTCTAAAGATTCCAACAAAATTTAGTTTACCATTTTATGATTTTTTCTTGAGGAGATATAGCATTTCTAAATTGGCAGTAATATTTACATAAGGAGGTCCTTTGGTTACTATTTGCCTGAGTCTATGGCTTTGCAGGAAACCCCCTGGGTTTCCAAATCTTCTAACCCGAGGTCCCTAGGCTGGGAACCGAACAGAGGAGGATAGGGGCGGCCGTGTTCCGGCGACGGCGGTCACCGGCGGTGAGGTCCAAGGGGAGGAAAAGGAACAGGAGCTCACGAGGGTTCTTATGCACCACGTGTCGAGGGCTGGGGTGGTCGGAAGAGTAGAGTTCGACGGAGACCCGAGACGACGGCGGCGGGGTCAACGTCGACGGCAAGGCTCTGGCGATGAACGTCGGACAGTAACCTGCGCACGAGAACCAGTGAGTCGAGGGGAACGTGTACGTGCCATCAATTGAAAGAAAACATGCTGGATCTAGAGGAATCGCCGGAGACCGAAGCAACGGCGGCGAGGGAAAAATCCGGCGATCGTCGGGAAGCCGATGTAAAGCCTTAGGATTCAAATTGGTGGGTCGTGGAGCTTCCTAATGATGATGTGATGCCGATTAGTGGGTCGTGGTGGCGCGGGGGTGCTTGTAGCAAGCTGCCCACGGTAGGCAGGAGGCGGCGGCGGATGGTGGCCGTCGGGAATGAAGCTTCGGTGTTCGAATGGAGAAGGGAAATGGCCGGGAAACTGCGCGAGGATGATGTGAAACTGAGGATTGGGTCAGTGTAGGCGGAGCAGCGGTGGAGAGGTGGGTCGACGGTGGGCTCAAGCTCGCCGGCGTTCGGGCGGCACGGGCGACAGCGTTCCGAGGCGTGGAAGTGGAAAAAGAGGAGAAGAAAGCTACCAGCAGCTCGGTGAGGTAGTTGTAGTGCTCAAGCGCGCGCTAACGCAGGACTGGGTGCTCGACTGGGGGCTTGCCACGGCGACGAGGAGGTGGCGGCCGGCGAAAGCCTCGGGTTGCCGTGGCGCGCGCGCGTGAGGCCAGGAAGGGAGAGGAAAGAAGTCGAGACCGGGAGAGGATGACGCGTGGGAAGATAGGCCAGCAGGAGGTGGAGCTCGGGGCGCGGCATCGGCGGCGAGCGGCGGTGGCAGGAGCAGCGCAGAGAGGGAAGCGGCGCGTGCCAGAGGAAGATGAAGCAGGGGTGTCAGGGGGACTTGTTCATGATTTCCAAAAAGTGTAGGGACCTCTCGGTAAACTAAAATTTCTCACTGGTACAAAGGTCAAATGAAAAAGTGTTCAACATGGAAGTTGTAGAGTTTTTCAAACTCTACAACATTGCTTTAGGGCTTGGGTTCAGAAATTCAAAGTTTACAGCTATTTGGATTACATTTTGAAACAAGATTGAATTTAAATTAAATTTGACTTTGCCCACCTAAATTTGATCAAACTTTGGGCATTTTTACAAACTTTCTGACCTATCATGATTACTTGTTTCTTTTACACATTAATCCCTAAACAACTTTGAATTTGACTTCTATAATTCAACCATTTCATATATAACCCTTATATTTGTTTTATTTACACATAAGTCCTTGATCCCATACAAAGTCTATTTCTTTTGGATTTTAACTTAACATTTGTGCTTTACTTTGCTCTAGTCAAATAAATTTGACATTTAAGAGTATTTTCACACAATTGCACATAAAAACTTATGAAATTCATAATTTACAATTACACCCCTAGTCCTTTGTACGAAGCTTAATATACATACAACACACTAATATCTAGTGTCCAGATCCTAATTACAGGAATATTACAGCCTTCCCCCCTTAAAAAGAATCTCGTCCCGAGATTCCGAAGCTGAGCAGGAAGGGATAATTAGATTTGGGGATTGGCTTAAAGAAAGTCTGGAAAATTCCGTTGAAGATAAGACTCAGTTTCCCAAGTCGCTTCTTCTTCGGTGTGATGATCCCATAAGATCTTATACATCTTAACTGCCCTTCTTCTGGTGAATCTCTCCATAGTATCCAGGATTTGAAGAGGTTGTTCGATGTACGATAAATCAGGTTCAATCTCAATGGCACATGTCTCAACGATTTCTGTGGGTACTTTGACACACTTCTTAAGTTGAGAGACATGAAAGACATCGTGAATAGCCGCCCATTGAGATGGAAGACGAAGTTTGTAAGCCACTGGGCCACAAACATTCAAAATTTCAAAGGGTCCGACATATCGAGGTGCTAACTTCCCTTTTATGCCGAAACGTTGGACACCTTTGGTAGGAGATACTCGGAGATAGACAAAATCTCCTATCTGGAATTGCAGAGGTTTCCTCCTCTTATCTGCATAGCTCTTTTGTCTGGACTGAGCGGTTTTAAGATTAGATTGAATAACCTTAACCTTATTTTCGGCTTCAACGACTAGATCTGGTCTGAAGATTTTGCGTTCACCGGTCTCAGACCAACTCAAAGGAGTTCGGCATCTGCGACCATATAACGCTTCGAAAGGAGCCATTTGAAGACTAGCTTGATAACTGTTGTTGTAGGCAAATTCAGCTAGAGCGAGGCACTTGTCCCAACTTGTACCATAGTGAATAATACAAGCTCGGAGCATGTCTTCAAGAATTTGGTTAACTCGCTCAGTCTGCCCATCAGTCTGGGGATGATACGCAGAGCTTCGAATCAATTTAGTCCCTAGAGCTGATTGCAATTGTTCCCAAAATCGTGCAATAAATTGGGATCCTCGATCAGAGATGATCGTTTTTGGAACCCCATGTAATCGAACGATCTGGTTCAGATAGACTTCGGCATACTTCTTAGCAGAGTAAGTGGTATGCACCGGAAGAAAATGAGCTGTTTTTGTGAGTCTATCGATGATTACCCATATGGAGTCATGTTTTTGAGATGTGTTGGGAAGACCAACAATGAAATCCATGCTAATGTCTTCCCATTTCCATGACGGTATGGGTAATGGCTGGAGTGTACCAGAGGCTTTTAAATGACTAGCTTTGACTCTCTGGCACGTATCACACTCGGATACATATTTGGCAATTTCTCTCTTCATTCTGGTCCACCAAAAATGTTGCCGAAGATCTTGATACATCTTGGTGCTACCAGGATGAATAGAGAATTTGGACAAATGTGCTTCATCAAGGATTTGTTTATGAAGTTGATGATCCTTAGGCACAACAATTCGATCGTTGAACCATAGGACTCCTTGATGATCAGTGTGAAAGCACCGATATTTAGCTTCTCCCTGGGATAGCTTGGATTTGATAATTTTGACACCCTCATCATGTAGTTGTGACATGACGATTTTATCCCGCAGAATAGACTCAATGGAGATTAAGTTTAAACTACCTTGGGGAATAATCTCAAGATTGAGTCTTCTCATTTGATGGCAAAGAGTGTCATTAAAGGTGGATATGGTCAAGCAGTGACAATGTGACTTGCGGCTAAGTGCATCCGCAACCACATTAGCTTTGCCCGGATGATAGTGTACCTCAAGGTCATAATCTTTGATTAACTCCAACCAACGCCTTTGCCTCATATTTAGATCAGCTTGAGTAAAAATATACTTGAGGCTCTTATGGTCAGTGTAAATGTTACACTTAGCACCCATAAGATGATGTCTCCAGATCTTGAGAGCATGGATAACTGCTGCCAATTCAAGATCATGTGTTGGATAATTTTGCTCATGAGTCCGAAGTGCTCGGGATGCATAAGCAATAACCCGGTTGTTTTGCATAAGAACACAACCTAGGCCAATTCCAGAAGCGTCACAGTAGACATCAAAAGGCTGGGTACTATCTGGCTGAGCTAGTATTGGAGCAGTCGTCAGAAGTTTTCTCAAAGTGTGAAATGCTTCCTCACACTTATCATCCCAACGGAACTTAACTTCTTTCTTGAGTAGCTCAGTCATGGGTTTAGCTATCTTGGAGAAGTCTGGAATGAATCGGCGATAATATCCTGCCAATCCAAGGAAACTCCGTATTTGATGGACTGAAGTGGGAGGGTTCCAGTCCATAACTTCTTGAACTTTAGTTGGATCAACCGATATGCCTTGACCAGAGATAGTATGTCCCAAAAATTTCACACTATCCAGCCAAAATTCACATTTTGAAAATTTGGCATAAAGGCGATGATCACGTAGTCGTTGAAGAACGACACGCAAATGATTAGCATGGTCTTCTTTGGTTCTGGAGTATATCAGAATATCATCGATGAAGACCACAACGAATTTATCAAGCTCCGGCATAAATACGGAATTCATGAGATACATGAAATATGCCGGTGCATTAGTAAGTCCAAACGACATAACCAGATATTCATAAAGTCCATATCTGGTTGAGAAGGCCGTTTTTGGAATGTCACTAGGCCTGATCTTGATCTGATGATAACCAGAGCGTAAGTCAATCTTGGAAAAGACCTTTGCTCCAGCTAGTTGATCAAACAAGATATCAATGCGGGGAAGAGGATACTTATTTTTGATAGTAACCGCATTGAGTGGATGGTAGTCGACACATAGTCTCAGGCTATCATCTTTCTTCTTGACAAAAAGAGCAGAACAACCCCAAGGTGAAGCACTGGGGCATATATAACCTTTATCAAGAAGATCTTGGAGCTGAATTTTCAATTCTGCTAATTCATTTGGAGGCATACGATACGGCCTTTTTGAAATAGGAGCAGTGCCAGGTTGAAGTTCAATGATGAACTCGATGTCTCTATCTGGTGGCATTCCAGGCAAATCGTCTGGAAAGACATCGCGATATTCACATACTACAGGGATATCCTCAACTTGAATATTTGTGATAGCATAAGTACAGGGGTACAGACATTCTGGCTGAGGCAAATAAAGGGTGGTGATCCCATAATATGGTGATTCAATTTCAACAACTCGGGAAGATATGTCTAACTACACTCGATGTTTAGTCATCCAATCGGTCCCAAGTATAATATCGATACCCTCCAATTGTAATAAAACCAAATCAGTTTTAGCTTCAATGCTTCCTAACTGAATTGGCACACTTTTAATCATTTGGTTGGAGGTGATTTTTCCTCCAGGGGTAGAAATCATATATGACCCCTGGGTAGGACAAGAATCAAGTCCTAGTAGGGTTCCACAGTTGTTACTAATAAAGCTATGTGTTGCTCCGGAATCGAATAAAGTAACAACTGGTTTATGGTGAATAGAAAATGTACCCGACATGACAGGAGCTCCATCTGGAAGTTCTGCAAGAGTGGTGAAGTTAATTCATCCTTGTCGGACTTGCATCACCGGCTTCTTGCCCTTATTCTGGTTTCCCTGGGTGGAGCTCTGTCCTTGATTAGGTTTCTTAAGCCGCGGGCAATCTCGGATGAAATGGTCCGCACTTCCGCAATTGTAGCAGCGATAGTTGCTGCCTTTCTGTGGCACTTGCTGAATATTTGGCCGTTGGCCAGATTGTTGTGCTTGTTGCAGGGGCACAGGAGGTCTGAACCTTCCTTGCTGCTGAGGCGGCCTAAAAACCAATCTACCCGTAGGAGCATTGCGTTGTGGTGCCCTGGGCGGCGTATTGGAAACAACCCGATACCTCGGTGGTGGAGCACTCGAGGGTCCAGTAGGGTTCTTCCGCTTCTTCTCGGCATAATGTGCCACAATGCAGTCTTCTTGTGTTAAGGCCATATTGACCAACTCACTGAAAGTATTAGCCCTCACAAGGTTCAGGCGTTCTTTGAGTTTGGTGTTAAGGCCTCGGCGAAAACGGTCTTGTTTCTTGGTATCATTATCTGCATGATACCCTGCATACTGGCACAGATGATTGAAATTCTGTGCGTATTGCAAAACTGTGTTGGCACCTTGTGTAAGAGCCAGGAACTCGTTAAGCTTTCGCTCCAATAATCCTGCGGGAATATAATGCGCTCGGAAGGCAACCCGGAATTCATCCCATGTGATGACATGCCCTGCAGGTTGCATGGCATAAAAATTGTCCCACCAGATTCTAGCAGCACCACGAAGTTGTTGAGCAGCAAAGGAAGCCTTGCTAGAATCCGCACAAGGTATGGTCAGGAGAGCGAACTTCGATTCAATGATGTGGAGCCAGGCATCGGCATCCAATGGTTCCTCGGCCTTACTGAAGAAAGGCGGTTGGGTACTGAGGAAATCTTGGTAACTAGCCACAGGAGGATTACGATCATCCCGGCCTCCTCGGAATTGATGCTGCTGATTCTGCTGTGCTTGAACCAGCAAATTAAGCAATTCCGTTTGCCGAGCCATAACTTCAGCAAGGTTGGGAGGAGGTGGTGGCGGTTGCTGAGAACCGCTGGCCTGATCAGCCCGGAAACCCTCCGGGGTTCCCCGTGTAGCTCCAACCATCTGAAATAAAGGAGATGTCCATTATTAACCATATATCCTTACTCCCAATTTCAGAAGACATAAACAATGCATATATTCCGCACAATCATCTCATCTCAGAATTAAAGATAATGAACAAGATGATAAAACCGGAAATTATATTACATTGCTGACTTAGATAGTTCCCACTTCGCATGTTGAAAGTTCACTACATAGGCCATCTATATTACATCAAATGGCGCGAGGTTTGACTACTTAAACTGTTACATTCCCTTAGATTACATCTCGAAAGTCGACGATTTACTAAAAATCGTCGAAATTTCCTACAGAAGACTGACTGCCAGACAGAGAGTGATGGGGACTAAGAACAGGATCCCCATGCTCAGAATCAATCTCTGAAATACCCTCAATCTCCTCTGGGTCTTCTTCTTCTTCTTCAGGTACTATGGGTATAGCGGGGAGTATGGGTTGCTGCTGCAATTCTTCAATATGAGCCTGGGCATCATCCGCTTCGATTAGCAGATCATGAGTTTGCTCTTGTAGAAATTCTATAACAGCGTCACGTTGAGTGATAAGATGATCACTCTCATTGATCTGATCTTCACGATGAAGAATTGTTTCATCTCTTGCTGCAATAATTTCATCCTTTTGTGTTACCAAAGCTTGTAACTCTTCTATTTGGGTTACTTGATGGTCAGCATTCCGATAGTGGCTTTGAGCCACACCAGTTATTTGACTTACCCCATGACGCAGTAGCATTTGATAATGATATTGCACATCCATAAACCTGGTAACAATACGGACGGTTTCTTCAGCCAGATCTCCCAGCAGATGACCATGATGGTCTGTCCGAAAATCCCAGTCCGAATTACCCGGGTCTATGGTAGGAAATAACCCAATAGGATATGCAGCAACTTCAATCGGATGTTGATTGCAGAAGAGTTTGATTCCTTCTAAAGCAGCAGTTTCAAGAGTATCCACTAAACGATATCCAACCACTTCCACTTCTATGGGAGGCCATAAGGAGCGGAAAGGGTGTTGAGGAATTATCATCTTAACCCTGCAGCGGGAAACTCCTTCTTCAATATACTCTACCCCATCATACAGAGGAGGCTCTGTATAATGAAACATGCTCAAGGATTCCCACAAAAGATGAGGAAACCCTTCCCAATGTAAACCATTGGTGTGAAAATGCCCCTCCTGATCCCAAAAGCTACTAGTAGGAGCAGCCATCTGCGACAACAATGCAAATGGTAAGATATTTTTACCCTGTTGAGAAAGTTTACAAGGTAAAATGGATTAAGATAGCTAATTCTGATAACAGCAAAGGCTGGAAATCAGATGGATGCCTAAAATACCCAACTAAAGATTCTTACTTACCCATATTAAGAAAATATACACATGTTGCCTATTTCTTAGGAAGCATCAATTTAAACATTCATTTTGGTTGATTTAATGGATTATGCATGCACGTACTAAGCGATCTCACAACTAAAAATAACTGCCAAGTAATCTTGGTCTTACGTGGTTAGTTACGGTGGCACAATATAATACGTCTCTCACTATTAACTAGTTGATAAATCCTATCCGTCCTAGTTTCGGAATCGTGGTTAGTGTACCTGCAGAAAACCACAATGCATATATATCCAATGAACCTTTCATGCCAGCATGTCATGAAAGCGTCCCCATTCATTACTGTTCACTATAGAAACAGCATCTGTACAATTACCGCCGTACAGACAACGTTAACATACGTTATTGGATAACGTATTCACGGGGGTACCGCAAAATGCGGGGGTATGAACAGCGATCGCCATACCCTGCGCCGAACCATATACTCCCAATGTAGTCAATCGAAATTGATACATTGGCAGCATCTCAAGTAGGCCACTGCTTGAGAAACAGCGTTCGGTTCGCATCACCGACAGGAAGGCCAAGCTCTCTCAGTTGGCTGAGGATTCTTACCTTCTTACCTCCCTATCGAAGATGTCGTTACAAAATTGTAAAGTTGAATTGTGAATGAAATTAAATTTCAACTGAAAAGTAATGCTGGAAGTTAGTCATATATATATATATATTACAGCCACCTCTAATTCCCATAATAGCATTACCCTAGGGCTTACGTACTATACATAATCCTTAACGAACCAACGTAGTTCGCAATTACTTGTTTAATCAATTTTTATACTAAAAATTACTTTTTAAGGCTAATTATATCTCTAGGGTACACTTGTTAGCTCTGATACCAGCTGTGGCAGAACCAACCTGAATTATACCGACTCAAGTACGCGAGTCCTCACTGGAGGGCTACCTCGTACTTCAAACGGTATAATACTATTGGTCTGTCGGGTAACGTCCTGATAAACCACCGAACTCAGGATCCAACAAGGTACCTCACACGAAGGTGAGTCCAGAGATACAATGCCAAAATAATTTACACCACAGGCAGTTATATTACAAAAATACACAAAGTAACATTAACTTCCCCTGAGGAGAGATTATTACAAAACAAGTTTAAGTTTCTAGTTAAAACAGCGGAATTTGAAAAGCGTAGCCATTATACACGTCGTTATTACAGATATTATGCTAGCCCTGGCATAATATCACTCGGCGGAATCTGCGTTGGCCGGGGACGGATCCCATTCCACGGACCAACCATCAGGCAAAGGGTAAGGCCACGGTGTAATGAATGCGGGCTCATCAGAAGGATTACCTGAAGTAAATCAACAAAAGCAAGGCTGAGTATACTAATACTCAGCAAGACTTACCCGGATTTGGGTATATCTTAGCCCATAACTAGACTCATGACGGCTTTTAGCTTTGGGTGGGATTTTTCAGCTAAAAAGCAACAAAGAGTAGATCCTTATTTTCAACTTTTAGCTTTCAGGTTCTAGTTGATTAACCATTCTAGGTAAGCACCTATATCTATTCAAACATGGTAGAATCTTTACTCAAACATCATCTTTGATAATCAGATAATTGCTCTTGTTACTCTATGTGATAAAGGGGATAAGCAGTCTCATACATCGTGAGAGGCGGACGATTCTGAATCGAGATTCAACCCTTGCAAGGTAAACCTAACACACACGCTTGGAACACCACAGGGTTGTTCCGAAGCAACTGTTTGCCTTTCATTCCGACTCGTGGATCAGATCCACCACAAGCGACTGCAGGTCATACGCACATCCAAAGTGCAGGAAGTACGTCTGTAGCGCGACTACAAAACCCGTACTCCTGGTTGCCCAGCAACACGTATGCCTACACGTCGAACAAAGTAACCCAAAGAAGCAAATACATGTGGTGGGGGGTATGTCCACTCCTCGGGCCGATCGGTTACTAGGCTTACCGCTTACCATATTTCACGGCATGTGGCTAGTACTTTCAAACGCTTAACCACCGCTACCACACACTGCGACCTTATCAAATTCCATAACACAGACGGGGTATCATCTCAACCATGATACCTCACAACTCCCGTCCGGCATCCTTATAGTGATAGCAGGAATGTAAACATTACAATTCCTATATCGCGCGAGTGACAGGAAATCACTCGACTTCTGCCGGTCCTATAAGCAGAGCAGCTATTCGAACTCAAGTTCTAGTGTTCAATACATTGGTTCCTGGAATTATGCAACTAAAGTTTCCAAACAACTCCTAAGAACTTAATGCATACAGATATACATAAATAATATAGGTTGCAGTGTAGTAAAGTAGGGGTTATGTCCGGGGCTTGCCTTCGCTAGCAGGGTTGGGGTTAGTCAAACTATTTTTCTTCCGAACCTTGGTTCGGGGCTTCAGAGAAATCCGCGACGAGAGTCCCAGGGTCTTCAGAATAACCTCCTTCTTGTTCCGGGATCAGCTGATAATCCCCGTCAGCGAGAGTGGTCGAGTCTATATGAGATGCAAGATTATAAGTTATGAAACTGCATATATTTTTATATTAATTCACAATAAAGTTGCAATCTAACATAAATAACATTGCATTTTGATAGTTTCTTAACTACCCTGTACAGGGCAGTCATTTATTGAGCACTAATAAGTTTACTTAGATACATTAAACAACAAACTTAGCTATGTTAAGTATTCTATTAGTGGCATGGGGCAACAGGTGGTGTGGTTCCCATTAAAAGCTTTATACAATGACTATACTAATTATTTATATTAACTTTAAGTTACCATGGTATTGTAGATCAATTAGAATATATCCAATTTATTTAATACCTAATCCTTGGTTGAAAATTTTAATAACATGTTATAATATTACAAAACAGAACCTTAATCTATTTTCATGATTTTAGAACATTTAAAACTGTATTTATTAATTATACTAAGGAAACTACTCCTTATTCCTAACAAAATTTATACAATAAGAAAATAATACTAGAGTACAAGGCTAATTATTTTTCTTTAATTCTACATGTTAAAAGAAAATTATCATCACTGGTTTTACCATTTTATAATTTTTCTATGAATTACTATGTACTTTTAAAGCCTACAAGCAACTAACTTTGATATTTTAATTAGATCATCACACATTCAAAAACTGAAGTCGACCCTTAAAGCAAAGTTACAGATCTTTGTCTAAAGATTCCAACAAAATTTAGTTTACCATTTTATGATTTTTCCTTGAGGAGATATAGCATTTCTAAATTGGCAGTAATATTTACATAAGGAGGTCCTTTGGTTACTATTTGCCTGAGTCTATGGCTTTGCAGGAAACCCCCTGGGTTTCCAAATCTTCTAACCCGAGGTCCCTAGGCTGGGAACCGAACAGAGCAGGACAGGGGCGGCCGTGTTCCGGCGACGGCGGTCACCGGCGGTGAGGTCCAAGGGGAGGAAATGGAACAGGAGCTCACGAGGGTTCTTATGCACCACGTGTCGAGGGCTGGGGTGGTCGGAAGAGTAGAGTTCGACGGAGACCCGAGATGACGGCGGCGGGGTCAACGTCGACGGCAAGGCTCCGGCGATGAACGTCGGACAGTAACCTGCGCACGAGAACCAGTGAGTCGCGGGGAACGTGTACGTGCCATCAATTGAAAGAAAACATGCTGGATCTAGAGGAATCGCCGGAGACCGAAGCAACGGCGGCGAGGGAAAAATCCGGCGATCGTCGGGAAGCCGATGTAAAGCCTTAGGATTCAAATTGGTGGGTCGTGGAGCTTCCTAATGATGATGTGATGCCGATTAGTGGGTCGTGGTGGCGCGGGGGTGCTTGTAGCAAGCTGCCCACGGTAGGCAGGAGGCGGCGGCGGATGGTGGCCGTCGGGAATGAAGCTCCGGTGTTCGAATGGAGAAGGGAAATGGCCGGGAAACTACGCGAGGATGATGTGAAACTGAGGATTGGGTCAGTGTAGGTGGAGCAGCGGTGGAGAGGTGGGTCGACGGTGGGCTCAAGCTCGCCGGCGTTCGGGCGGCACGGGCGACAGCGTTCCGAGGCGTGGAAGTGGAAAAAGAGGAGAAGAAAGCTACCAGCAGCTCGGTGAGGTAGTTGTAGTGCTCAAGCGCGCGCTAACGCAGGACTGGGCGCTCGACTGGGGGCTTGCCACGGCGACGAGGAGGTGGCGGCCGGCGAAAGCCTCGGGTTGCCGTGGCGCGCGCGCGTGAGGCCAGGAAGGGAGAGGAAAGAAGTCGAGACCGGGAGAGGATGACGCGTGGGAAGATAGGCCAGCAGGAGGTGGAGCTCGGGGCGCGGCATCGGCGGCGAGCGGCGGTGGCAGGAGCAGCGCAGAGAGGGAAGCGGCGCGTGCCAGAGGAAGACGAAGCAGGGGTGTCAGGGGGACTTGTTCATGATTTCCAAAAAGTGTAGGGACCTCTCGGTAAACTAAAATTTCTCACTGGTACAAAGGTCAAATGAAAAAGTGTTCAACATGGAAGTTGTAGAGTTTTTCAAACTCTACAACATTGCTTTAGGGCTTGGGTTCAGAAATTCAAAGTTTACAGCTATTTGGATTACATTTTGAAACAAGATTGAATTTAAATTAAATTTGACTTTGCCCACCTAAATTTGATCAAACTTTGGGCATTTTTACAAACTTTCTGACCTGTCATGATTACTTGTTTCTTTTACACATTAATCCCTAAACAACTTTGACTTTGACTTCTATAATTCAACCATTTCATATATAACCCTTATATTTGTTTTATTTACACATAAGTCCTTGATCCCATACAAAGTCTATTTCTTTTGGATTTTAACTTAACATTTGTGCTTTACTTTGCTCTAGTCAAATAAATTTGACATTTAAGAGTATTTTCACACAATTGCACATAAAAACTTATGAAATTCATAATTTACAATTACACCCCTAGTCCTTTGTACGAAGCTTAATATACATACAACACACTAATATCTAGTGTCCAGATCCTAATTACAGGAATATTACATCGCCCCTCTCGTAGCTGATCCTCTGAATATGTACATTTTAACTTGATTGGTGTTCCCTCTCTTGCAGTCCGACATTGTGGACATTTCTAGTGGGGAGGAACCCACATGCCAAAAGGATCCAGCTCCAGAAGATTCTTTGGCACAGGTCAGCGCCTTGATTACCCTTCAGGATCCCACCCCAAAAGCTCCGGAAGGCCCTGCGACATTGGTTGATGCTTCGGTCACCCTTCAAGGTCTGCAGGAGCCGGTCATCGCCGCGTTGGATGTTGGTCCCTTTCTGGGGGGCCCAACTGTCAGTCTTCCTCCGAAAGGGGCGCGCCTGCAAGAGCCAATCGCTACTTCATCGGCTGTCACTCCTCCTTCTAAAAGGGTAAGTCCCCAAGAGCCGATCATCGCTTCACCAGCTGTCAATGCTCCTCTTCTAGAGAAGGCGCGTCCTCAGGAGCCGATCATCGCTTCATCGGCTATCGTTTCTCCTCCTCCAGAACAGGTATGTTTTATCACCAGACTGTTTACATCTTTTCCTTGCGCCGCCTTACTCTCATGCCTTCTTTCAGGGGCTGAACCTCTTGGAGTTGCTTGCATTTGATCCTGCATCTATCGGCTCGGCCATACTAGAAGTCAACGATCCTCAACCGGATTCGACTAGTATCGCCAGTCAACTTCTCCGTGTGAAGGGCCTCCTGTCAGCTCCGAACGATGCCTTGGTTCAGGATTCTAGTGTAGTAAGGCAGATTCTTGAGGAGATCAACTCTCAACTTCCTGCAGTCCTTCAGGTCAAGCTCTGGCCAACCAGTCACCTCCCCTTCTTTCGGGAAAGAGTAGAACAGGCTCGTCACAGAATTAAGACCCATCGCTCTCAAGCTCCCTTGAAGGCCAACATTGCGAGAGGTGCCGGTCACTTAACGAGAAGAAGTCAGTTCTGGATGCCAAGGCTGATACATCTGTGCATTCTCAATGGCTGCATCTTCTGGAGAAGGAATTAGAAGACCTCAAAGCTAGGGTCCGGGCAACCGAGCAGCGCATCCAAGAAGAGAAAGACCTTATTGCCAGCTCCGAACGGGAGGCTGAAGCCCTGACCGCTCAACTGAATGTAGATCTTGTGGAGCTGAGCGCCTTGAGTAGGAAGGTGGTGCCACGAGTGGACAAGGAAGATGAAGCAGTGATTGCTGAAGCTGATCGTGTCCGTCTTGAGGCCATTGCTGCCATCAACGAGTTCCTTCAGTAGGCTTACTTCTAACAGATAAACCTGCATGTATATATATGTATTTAAAACTATAAAGTCGATGGTCACGCATCGGCTATTCGATCAACTCAATGTGTTAGGCACTTTAAGACTCTAAAGTTGATGGTCACACATCGGCTATTCGATCGACTCAATGTGTTGGATATGAAGTACTTCTCTTTTTCTTTTATATATGTGGGCCGACCGCATGCATCGGCCTTCTTTCCTTGTTCCTGTCTTGGCACATATCACCAGCTTCGTCTATATGAGCCATTAGGTTCTGTCGGCTCATATCCTTCCGCACAGCCTCGCCTCTTTCTGATTCAGGGCTGTTGTTCATATCAGTTTACAGCCCGATGTGTAGCATCGGCTTTACTACTCACCATCCCACATGCTTGGGAAGTACTTCTTGAGATGTTGACCGTTGACCACCACTGTGAACTTGACGCCATCTAACTCTTCTAGCATATATGCGTTCCCCGATAGGACCTGGTCAACCCTGTAATGCCCGTGCCAGTTTGGAGACCATTTGCCATAGGCTGCATCTTTAGTCCCTAATGGTAGCACCGCTTCCCAAACCAGATCTCCAACTCGGAATTCCTTTGGCTTGACTTTCTTGTTGTACGCGCAGGCTACTTTGGCCTTGTTTTCTTTGATCTTTTCAAGTGACCAAAGCCTGAGCTCCGTGAGGTCCTCCACATTATCATTCATCAGAGTAGCATAATCTTCTGTTGTCAAGTCATTCTTGAATTCCACGTGCCTCGAGCCGGAGGTAATTTTCCACGGTAAAATAGCCTCCTGCCCATACACTAGGTGATAAGGAGAAGTTTTCATTGCTCCATGGCAAGAGATACAATATGCCCATAATGCCTCTGATAAGACCTCGTGCCAATGCCTAGGGTATTCATCAATCTTCCTCTTGATGAACTTGATAAGGCTCTAATTGAATGCTTCAGCTTGTCCGTTTGCTTGGGCATAATATGGAGATGACCTGATCAGCTTGATGCCCATATCAACGGCGAATTTATTGAATTCCTCCAAAATAAAGACCGAACCTCCATCTGTTGTAATGGTCTAAGGGATCCCGAACCTATGAATGACATGTTCCTTGACAAAATTAATAACATCTTTGAATGCTACCGACTTCATGGTGACCACCTTTACCCACTTAGTAAAGTAGTCTGTGATGGCCAAAATAAACTGGTGGCCTTTGCTGGATGGAGGATTAATTTTGCCGATCATGTCCATGCCCCAGCCTCTGAACGGCCACGGTTTGATAATAGGGTTCATTACTGACGCTGGTTCCATCTGAATCTTCCTGAACCTCTGACACGCTTGACATCCTTTATAATATTTGAAGCAATCTTCGAGCATGGTGGGCCAATAATACCCTGATCGCCTAATCAGCCACTTCAGCTTGTGAGCCGATTGGTGAGTTCCACAGGTTCCTTCATGGACTTCATGTAAGAGCTGATTGGATTCAACCGGCCCTAGGCATTTGAGCAGCAGTCCTTCTAAAGTCCTGTAGAACATGTCATCTCCTATCAGGACATATCTCATAGCTTTGTAGGCGTATCCTCTTGGGTGCCCCCCGAGCCGAATCCTTCAAATGATTGAAGATATCGGCTCTCCAATCTCTTTGGTCCAATAGGTGTACTTGAAGATCGGTTCTGTCTGCCACAGCCTTGTACCCTGAGGCCATCTGTGCCAAATCATTGGCCTCGAATTTCGAGCCCTAGGTATCCAATAGAAATTTATGTATTTGAATTGGGCCATCAGCTCTTGACACTACACCCATAGTGGGAAGAGTGACTCGCTCTCACATCTGTATTCTTCTGTGAGCTGAGAGACCACTAATTTAGAATCCCGAAAATTTTCCACTGCTTCAGCTCCGGCCTCGAGAAGCAACAACATCCCTTTATGCACCGCTTCATATTCTGCGAGGTTATTGGTGCAAGCGGTAGGCAATCTGATTGAAAAAGAATACGTTGCCCCTCGAGTCAACACAAGCAGGATTCCTATGCCACATCCATCCCCGCAAACTGGCCCGTCGAAGTACATGGCCCATGCACGTATGGAAAGTGCTGCTATGTCAGTATTGACCCTTTCTGCAATAAGACCCGCCAACGCTTGCCCTTTGGCCGCCTTTGCGGGTTGATATCGGATATCGAACTCTGACAATGCAAACATCCATTTTCCCAATCGGCCTTTCAACACAGGAGCCGATAGCATGTGTTTTATGACATCCGATTTGCAGATGATAATTATCTCAGCTGATAGCAGGATATGACGAAGCTTGGTGCATGTAAAGAATAAACAAAGGCATAACTTTTCGATATCAGGATACCTTGTCTCCGTGTCTAGCATCCTTCTGCTGAGGTAGAACACAACCCTCTCTTTGTTGTCATGCACTTGTATCACTACTAACGCGATGGAGGTGTCACCTACGGATAGGTACACGTAAAATAGCCTATCTTGTTGGGGTGGAACAAGCACAGGTGGCTTTGACAGATATTCCTTGATCTCTTCAAATGCCCGTTGCTGCTCTGCCCCCCAGCGAAACTCTTCATTGGCTTTAATTTTTACTAACTCCATAAAAGGCTCAATCTGCCCAGAGAGATTGGAAATAAACCTTCTAACAAAGTTGATCTTACCAATGAGCTGCTGGAGCTCCCTCTTCGTAGTAGGCGGCACCATGGTGCGCACAACTTCTTGACTTTTTAGGCCGATCTCGATTCCCCTTTCATGAAATAAAAACTCCAAAAACTGACCGGCCGAGATGCCAAAGGCGCACTTCTTCGGATTCATTCTAAGCCCGAACCTTCTAGTTCGTTCTAGAACTTGTCATAAGTCCTCCTAATGCCCTTCAACTGACGCAGACTTCACCACGACATCATCAAAATAGATTTCCACCAGCTTGCTGATCAAGTCCTGAAAAATGTAGTTCATGGCACGCTGATATGTAGCGCCAGCATTCTTCAACCCAAAAGTCATAACCACATATTCGAGCAGACCCACTGCCCTAGGTACTCTGAATGCAGTCTTGTTTATATCCTCAGGAGCCATAACCATAAAGATCTGGTTATAACCGGCGTTGCCATCCATGAAACTCAAGATCTTATGACCGGCAGCCGCATTAATTAACGTCTCTGCAATAGGCATCGGATATTCATCCTTTGGAGTAGCCCTGTTGAGGTCTCTGAAGTCCACACAGACTTGCCATCGGCTGTCCTTCTTCTGCACAGGTACAACACTTGAAATCCACTCAGCATACCTGCAAGGCCTGATAAATCCTGCTTCTAGCATTTTCTCCACTTCCTTTTTAACTTCAACCAGGACCTCAGCATTCATCTGTCGTGCTCGCTGCTGAAATGGCCGAAATTCATTCTTGAGAGGGAGCCGATGCTTGACTATGCTTCTATCCAACCCAGGCATCTCCTTGTAATCCCAAGCAAAGCAATCTGCATATTCCTTTAGCAAAACTATCATCAGCTCTCGTAAATATGGGCATAACTTTTTGCTGACAAATGTTGGTCGTGGCTTATCCCTGGGACCAATATTTATTTCTTCAAGCTCGTCAGCCGATGTAAATCCATATCCTAGTTTCCCATCATCTGTTAAATCAACACTGCAGATGGACAAAGGAGATAATAAAAAGAATTTTGGCCGATCGTCAAGATCGGCCGCTTCACGTCTTTCATTGCTTTTTGAAACTTCACAACAAGAGTAAGGCCGGCTGTCAAAGCGGGCCTTCCTATAATTGCTATGATTATGCACAACACTTGACATCAAAAGTTTACACTTTACTTTTTGGGGCCGATCGCGGGGATCGGCCTCATCAAATGCGTCAGAGCAGCTCATTCTTCGTGACTCATCTACTCTGTAAGGCCAGTGGATAAGCCTCACCCCGTTTTTTATAGCTTCCATGCGGTCGCAGCCTTCCAAACTGATCCCCGAGATCGGCTCTTGGTCCTCCGCGTCCCAAATGCTCATAACAGCATGAGAGATCTCGATCAAGTCATCTGCATAAACTACCTCTACTTCATCTCCATCCCACTGGATTAGACATTGATGCATTGTGGAAGGGATGCAACAATTGGTCTGGATCCAATCCCTGCCAAGTAGGACGTTGTATGTGCTCTTGCTGTTAATGATGAAACAAGAGGTCGGGACAGTCTTGTTTTCGACGGTTAGATCCACACTGAGGACACCTTGAGCTTCTAATGTCTGCCCGTTGAAATCACTTAGCGTGACGTTAGTCTTGATCAGATCTCTAGTGGACCGCCCCAAGCGGCAAAGCACTGAGTATGGCATTATATTAACCGTCGCTCCTATGTAACCAACATCTGTTGACTGGCTGGCCATTTATATAACCCTTGAGATATAAAGCCTTCAAATGCTTGTAGTTCTTTGCTTGTGGCTTCTCAAATATTACCGGCCATGGCCCCAAGTCAAGCTAGGCTACCGTTAACTCCTCATGGGCTCGAGCGTGGAATTCTGCAGGGAGCACTAACACCATATACGTATCAGCCGATATCTTCACATCGGCTCTTGTTGATTTCAGCCGCCACTCCTTCCTGGGAGAGCGCGACTCCCTTTTCTGCGCATAGTCAACTTTGTCCGCCAAATCCAGGCGTGCCTTCCTTAGTGACTCAAGATATCTAGCCTCCACTTCTTCCAGGCTACACAACCGCTGAACTTTGCGTTTCTGAGAATGATTAAGTCCATCAGGGCACCAGCGCGGATGGTGATATTTATCCTCTTCTTCTTCAAAGTCCACCCTCCTTCGTGGTGGTTGAATCTGCTCTTGCCGAGACGGCACAGGTCTCAAACGCCAAAAAACCGAGACCCCCTTTGCATCTTGCTTCGCAAGTCCACACTCCGGGGAATCCTTGGTAGTAGGCAATCGACTCATGCCGGAATCCCAACAATACGTGAAAAATGGGCAATGCCAATGATCACGCGCGTCTTCTTGATTCTTCAAACGTTTTCCAGTACAGCGCTCATACTCCTCTTCCTCTGATTCACGCCGGAGACATTGCTGGTACTGGTACTCGTACTTCTTGAGGAGATCAGAAGAAGCCGGCCGCTGATTCCTGACATGCCTCACTTGTTCCTCTGTGATATATTCTTTTTCTCCTTTTTGGGGCTAATCGCAAGGATCAGCCTCTTCATTCTTGGTTTGGCAGCGTAGTACGAACCCTGCCATGTTAATGCCGAGTGCGAAATCCAACTGCCACCTCACAAACCGGTCGTGACCTTCCACCATGTTCACACTCAGGAAGGGTTGGGTATCAACCTTCATGGCGGTTTGGCCCAAGATCAATCGGCCTTGCTCAATAGCCGATTGGATCTGCCAACGGAGTTCCTTGTAGTTGCTTGTGCTGTGGGTGAAAGAGTCATGCCACTTGCAATATGATCTCCCCTTCAGCTCCTACGCTGTAGGAAGCTTGTAACCTTCAGGTAACTTCAACTGTTTTTCTTTCAATAACAGATTGAATATCTGTTCAACTTTGCTCACATCAAAGTCGAAACCTTTCGCAAGCCCTTTTTGTTTCACCCACTTACAGGACACGGGGTTTGCCCCCCGAGTCCATTCTATGACTGCCTCTTCCTGATCATCCCCAGAGTCTTCAGCTTCCTCTGTGTCGATCAATGTTACTTGACGCTTGAACTTATCTTGGTATAGCTCTGGGTGGTGCTGCTCATGCTTGTTAGCTTCTGCACCAAATGTGCCAAAGAGGTAAACTCCAATTGGAAAGCCAGATCCCTGATCGGCTTGAGTAATCCCAAAGATGCCAACTCGACCGCCTCCTTCTCCGAAATCCGGGACGAGTAACACCGGTTCTTCACCTCTCTGAAGCGTCGGATATATTCCGCCACGGTTTCCCCACACTTCTTCCGTACTTGCACCAAGTCGGCAATTCCTGCTTCTGCAGCTTTCGAGTGATACCGAATATGAAATTGTTCCTCCAGCTGCTTGCAGGTGTGGATCGAATCATGGCTTAATGATGTATACCATCCAAAAGCTGGCCCTATGAGAGATTGCGAGAAAAACCTCACTCGCAAGGGATCCAACACCGAGATCATCCCTAATTGCACTAAGTATCGGCTCACATGCTCGATAGAGCTAGATCCTTTTGCACCACTGAATTTGGTGAATTCAGGAAGCCGATACTTAGGCGGTAGGGGAATTAAATCATAGTCACTAGGATACGGCTTAGTATAGCCGATCGCCCTCCTCTTTGGTAGAATGCCAAATTGATCTCTTAGGATGGCACTGATCTGATCTACCATCTGCGCTCCTGGGGCCGAGTGTGCACTATCGTGGCTCAGCCCGGTGGCATAAGCGGCTAGCCACGCTTGTTTGTCTGCATCCGCTCCAGAAACTCCTCCAGCCGCCCTCTATACTGAGTGTACCGGATTATTGCTATCCGGTATATAAGCACACATATATCCATGCGGGATCTCCTTGGGCGGCTCGCTGAAGAATTGGTGATCTATAGGATGACCTCCCACCTTGTAAACAACATAGGCTGGAGAGCCGTGTGACTCCGAAGCTGCAAGCGCATATGGCAGTGGTGGCCTAGCCTGGAATGGCAATTCTCCCTTGTAACTCCCCAAAGTAGGTCCCGTTGGAGAGTATTGATGCTTCATGATTTCCTAAACCACGCGCAGCGCAACATGCTCGAAAGCATTAACCAAGCTCTCGGAATGTCGGTGTAGCGAGTGGGCCACCACGTAGTTTACTTCCTGCCGTAGAGCTCTGGTACGATCTTCTGACGAGGTGGATAGATCCACGCCATCAAGGGCGCCTTCAGGTGAAAATCCTTTGCACCTGACTCCGTGGTGGCAGGTCTTCTCGAAAGAGCTGATGAGATCGACTTCGAAGAGAGCCTTAATCTCGTCATATTTCTGCTTGTGTTCAGCAGGCAGCTCCTCGTAGGTGATCGGTTCATCCCTCGTCATCCCGTCAACGGAAGTCGATGGAGTCGAAGAAGATGATGAAGATGATGAAGACGGTCCCACTGGGCGTGCCAGAATGTGTTGTCGGTCAAAACCCACCGGCGAGCAGCGACAGGCTACACGAGGAGCCGGGAGGCTCCCGAGACTGCTGGTGGGCCCTGATCCCTCGGTCAACGGCCCGAGATCCGGCACACGTCCTGACTTCTGGGTTGCTAGATGTGCCACCTGACCTTGTACCTGATCAGGAAGGTGTTATATGTTAGTTTCCTACAGCACAGACACGTATAAATATTAGTCCGAGCTGTGATTGGCTCATCGGATGATTCCCGGTATCGGCTATAAAGAGCTGATTGTGTTCAATACCGGATCGGATCTATAGATAAAGCAAATATGTCCGAGGATAACATAAATCTTTCTCTATAAACATTAAGCTGGTCTAATCTACGATGATTAAAGCTTTCACTGCGTAATCAGAACATCCTACACATAATTGAGCCTAACAGAAATGAAAGGAAATGAAACAACAACCTAAACAGAGGCCTAAAAACCAATCAAAAGTCAATTCCCGGAACAATCCCCTTTTAAGCTGTTATGAAACGCCAAACACACTGCCAGAACATTCCACCCGTTTGAAGGGCCTAATCACACAGATATCAAACTAAACCTTCAATGGGCAAAGATTAACCGTAACAGATTGGATCTACTAAACAAAAACAGAGCAAAGCGCTGCCCTTATACCCGAGATTGGATACAAAGATAGCTAAACATATACAAGTAACAAGCAATGTATGATTAAAACATGGAAGAGCCGTTGTTACTCTATAAATGTTAAGGTAATTAGTGCTACTCGTCATCAATAACGCTTCAGAATGAGAAACACGAAAGGTAAACAAGCAAGGACAGTACTGCCCCGATCACGCAGGAAGTGATCGGGGCCGCATGGCGCTTACCCGAAAAACCCTAGAACAGGGGTGGCGATGCGCCAAGAGTTGTTGGTGAATGATTGATTGATCTATTTATTGTTTATCTAGGGTACATATTTATAGTCTGTAGACTTGCCTTCCCTAACCAATCCTAACTAAACACGGCACAAATCTTAGCTATTTCTATCTAAACTATTTAAACACACATGCCTATCTAGATACATGGCCAACCTTGGCCTCAAACACCTTCATAAGGTCTGATACGCAAGCCCACTATGGCTATCCTTCGAGCCCATCTTGCTCCTCGGCCCACCTTTCTGGCCCGCCTAAATTATGGTGATAACAATCACATCCTTGCCACAAAAGTAATCTTCATCTTTAATCTATACACCAAGCATGCAGTCGTTACGGCTAGACGCGAGCATGTAGTAATCATGTAGACTGTGCATTTGCATTGGAAGCACAGGCATGACTTTTGGGGGAACAAGGCTCTTGCAAAACTCATATTTCCATTTAGCAACTTTGGGGTGTGTTACAATTTCATCATGCCCTGCAACTTGAGCCGCCGAGAGACGAGAGGTGCCTGGAAAAGCAATTAGCCCTTGTTCTTCTGTTGGTAGCATGGTGAGCGGTTCAATTGATTGCTTCTTTTGGGCTCCGAACTGTGGAATATCAGACGACCTAGCAGATTTATTCTTCTTCTTCTTCTTCTCATATGACTTGGTAAGTGAGCGGTCGTAGTCTGATGGTGGAATGAATTTCCTCTTATTTGCATCGGTCATTTTTATGAAAAAGGTTGAATCTGCTGGATTTATGGGTACCTTCTTCTTTAGCTTCTTTGGTTTGAAGTGCTTGTCAACTGCTTTCTTAGCTTCCTCACAGCATTCCTCATAAGTTTTCTCCCACGGTAGCTTAGCAGGCTCCTTAGCTTTCTTCTTTGTCTGCTCCTTCGGAGGCTCTTTAACTGATGATTGGTTCTTCGATAGTTCATTTTGCTTCTTTGCCGGCGGCGGAGGAGTTGAAGGAGGAGACCACTGCCTAGGAGGAGGTGACTGAGGAGAAGCCGGTTGCCTAGGAGATGAAGCAGGTGACCGTGGACTCATGGTAGGTGCCCTTGAAGGAGAATGTTATGGTGTAGGTGGTGGAGATGGTGGACTCATGCTGTGTGCCTTAGAGGATATTGCGGAGATGCTAGCCTTCATGCTTGATCAGTAGGCTTGAGGAGGATGTTGCACTTCTCCCACAGGATCCAACCATGAATGGCCTGTGCTAGTGTCGTCTCCCCGTCACCTCCACGAATGTCGAGCTCGAGCATCTCATAATCCTGGCAGACCTCCTCCACACCTACGTTAGCGTTTCCAACAAGAATCAGTTGTCCATGGTAGACGTCTCCTGGTTGGGTTGGCGCTCCAGTTTTGTAGCCAACCGTGAAGATTATGCCCTTGTGTTTACTTTGCTGCACACAAGGTATCTATTGAGTGATATCATCAACAGGATAATGCTGCTGGCCGGTTTCAACTGCATTATCGACAGAGAGCTCCGTGGAAGTGCAACTACTTCTTTGTTGATACATTAGCTACATTGATATTATGCACCGAAGCCGGTTGTGATTGCTGCTGCTGACTCATTGCTATGGCAACTTGTCATTTCACTTCATCCGCCATTCTGGCATTCTTAGATAACAACTGTTCTTTGAGCCTTCTCAAGCGTGCCTGCTCTTCGTTCTTCCTTCTTTGTCCGCTTCTGTAAGAGTCCATGTGCTGGCTGAACCCATATTTCTATGGAATCACACCTTTGCCTCGTGTTCGACCCGGATGTTCTGGATTCTCAAGGGCATAAATCAGCTCATCTTTTTCTCTATCAGGATGGAATATTCCCTAGGCAACTTCTTCTATGGCCTCCTGTAGTCTAATAGCTGCTTGCTGAGTTCTTTCGGTAAAAATGCACTCACCATTCTTAAGTTTCAAGGTTCCGCCATGACCATAAAACTAGTTCCTTGAACGTTCAGGCCAGTTGATGGTCATAGGTGTGATACCTCTAGCAAGCAAATCTTGCTCCATCTTCTCCCATTTTGGGATTGCAACCTTGTAGCCACCTTGCCCTAGAGTGTGGTGATATTTTTACTTCGATGCATTTTCTTTGTTCCTTTGCACCCACTGAATACCAAGCTCCGAACACTTATATGCCACAAATGCATCCCAGTGGTCCTTCTATTTTTCAAATGCACCTGTAAATGTTGGCTTTTTCCCTTGCTTGATATAATCCTTAACCAAATTCTTCCATAAATTGTGTGGTCACCTTCCTGAAGGTCTGAAATTGTGTGGCCATCTTCCTGAAGGTCCAGTCCTTAACTAATTCTTCAGACTCTAGTGGAAGTATGAAATTATTCTTTAATTCATGCCAAAGCTGTCAGACTCGGGCCCACGGGACTGTACACATGGCGTACATCTTATAGGATAAGGGGTGGTACATGGCCCACATCCTACACTAGTCGTAACTACTCGTACTATAGTAGAACTATTCGAGAACTACTCGAGTAGTAGTAGAACTAGTCAGAATAGAAGGAAACTACCCGAGTAGTACTCGGGTATGACTCTTAAGCTCGTATCTGGCTAGGATTTTCATGTAATCCTATCCCCCAGACTATATAAGGGCGGACGGTGTCGGGTTTTATCCAGCTGCCCACCGAGGGGTATACCCAAGGTGGTAGGTTTTGGGTGGGGATGCGCCGAGATCAGGAACTCGAAGGTGCAGACAACACAAGATTTAGACAGGTTCAGGCCACAATATGCGTAATGCCCTACATCGTGTATGATGGTTTGTATTGCCTTGATGTTGATCTGGTGATCTTGGTTTTGAGGGGGTCCCTGCCCACCCTTATATATCCGGGGGAACAGGGTTACATGAATCCTAGCCTGATACTAGCTCAGGAATCGTACTCAAGTACAACTCGAGTAGTTTCCTTCTGCATCGACTAGTTCTACTCCGCATGCGGGTAGAATACAACATAAATAAGGTACAGGACATATCCTATCCCCTAGCCCAATACGGACTCCTTGATGTACACAGCCCCATGGCCCCGGGTCTGACAAGCCCCCGAGCTCTTCATAGCTGAGTACTGCAGGCTCTTCGAGTAGTTCTGAAGCAGTCTTCGACTTCTTTCGAAGCTCCGTCTTGAAATTTCTCTTTGAGTACTCTTCTGACTGCATCGAAGCTATGAGGTGCTCATGCCTCGAATTCTTTCTTTTGTATGGGGTGCGATGAATAATCGCACTCCATATGGAGTAGCCCCCGAGCCTTAGGTTGAATCAAAGAATCAAGCTGAGGGTCAAACTAGTCTTGAGTCTTTTCTTCTTATCCTTCGAGTACTTTCAAAAAATAAGTAGTCGATGCCACGTGTCTCACAGCCCCCGAGTCTTGAATCCAAATCTCTCAAATTTTGGAAAAAAGGATCCCAAGAGTCGTGGCAAAAATGTTCCCTGTTGAGAAAATATATTCCAAGATGATGTAATTGGCAGAAATTGAACTCAAAATTCAAAAAACCTCTTTTTTCGGGACAATTAACCCTGAAAAAATGGTTAATCAAATAACTGCCCAAAAAATCCACCAAAAAACTGCTCGTATTCCAAGTATTCCCCTTGTGCGACGCTTCACCTTTTGCACAGTAAACCACTGCCTGACCGCTGGTTATTTAACCTCGTAGTCAGTTAGGGCTCTTCCCATACCTTCAGATCTCACGCCGCCACCAGAGAAAAAACCGAAACTAAATCTCACCCTGTTGCCACTCCTCTACTGCCCTGCATAGTCAAAATCCTTCAAGCCATCGACCATAGCCCCCGAGCATTTCGCGAACAACTCGTGGCTTAACAGATCCGAATTGGCGCTGAAGAAAATCAACCAGAAGGAACTGAAAGAGGCACAAGCGGCAACCAGCGAGTGGTCAATTAGTAAGTGCTCTCGCCACCATCTCGCAAATTTAGTGCTGGGGGGTCTGCTTCAAGAGAGAAATCTCATCAACTGGCGCCTTGCCCTTCGCGATCCTTTTCCAATGGAAAATGTCGACGAGATCATATCCTTTTGCTCTTTTTCTGAACAGGGTCTGGCCCTCCCCACTTGTTCGTTCTTCCGTGGCCTTCTTTATTTCTATGGGATTGAGCTGCAACACCTCAACCCTAACTCAATTTGCCACATCTCAATTTTCATCCACTTCTGTGAAGCCTTCCTTGGAATTGAGCCCCATTGGGCTCTTTTCCGCTATCTTTTCCGCATGAAGCCCCAGCCAACCGCCAAAAATCCATCTGTGATAGGGGGTGCTGGTATCCAACTTAGGCAACATGCCAGTGATAAATACATATCTTACAAATTTCCTTCCAATATCCCCGGGTGGAAACAGCAATGGTTCTACATTGCGAACCACGCCCCCCCAACTCCCTGTGCGTTCAGGCAAATCTCCTGTTCAGCGCCCCGAATGGACACTGGAGCCCGCTAAATCAGAGATGGACCAGGTGAATGAGCTGCTAGAGTTGATCGCCACACACAAAGAGACGGTGGTAACCGGGGCATCCGTGATGCTGTTATTCTTCAAACGCCGAATTCAACCCATCCAATAGCGCCATACATTAGGATTCGAGTACATGGGTACTAAAGACCCATCTCGTATGTGCGCAGAGGAACTTGGAGACGAGGCCGCACTTGTTCGCGTCAAGCGAATCCTGCTGGATGTGGAAACCGTCCCTTATGTTCCAGCGGGATTTACAGCCCAGAATCGACCGGTAAGTGTTCGACTTCTCGACTTCTTCTTTGATATGGAGAGCTAAGACTGATTGATGAACTTGACATAGGATCAAACGGCGTTGTACCGGAGTTACCCGCCGCAACCCGATCTGCCTCGACCCTATCACACGTTGCCCAGCGCCGCGGCCGAAGCAAAGAGAGCAAGAACCGCAGGCAACGAGTCGGCCGAGGGCAGCCAGGCAACCGGGGAAATGGCGCAAGCAAACAACTCCTCCGGATCATCCATGGAGTTATCCGACGACGCGCCTCTAATCCCCCGGCGGCGCTGGGAGATGCGGAAACGCAAAGCCAGCACCGCCGACCTCGCCGGGTAAGTGCTTGTCAAACTTTAAAGGTATTGAGTTGTTCTGCTGAATACTGATGACAACTCTGTTTTGTAGTCCTTCGTCTTCTTTGCCCAGCCCCCAGCGACGGAGGGTAGTCGAAACACCCCCAACCGGGAATGATGCACCAGAAGCCAGATCCACAGAGGCTGATGGGGCGGACCCGTCGCCTTCTCCTGCAGATGACATAACAATCGCCGTGGCGGGCGCTGTATCGGGGCAGCTCGCGCCCTCGACTAAGGCAGCTCCGCCGCCAGCGGTGGGTTCCGTGGCCATCGCCACGCCGGTGCTGCCAGTCCCCTCGACTTGTACACCTTCACCTCCAACTGCAAACGCCGTGGTGAAGAAGCCACTGAGGCTGGCGTTCAAGGATCTAGCAATAACCCGATCTCCCCTGCTATGGATCCCGTCGTTAGCCATGTATGAGATTGAAAATATCAAAACTTTATGTTGTCTGGAACAGGCCCGCAACAGCAGTGGTGCTGGATGAGCCAGGACTCGAGTTGGCTCCTCCAGCCCCCGAGCCCTCGCCCGAGCTAACCAGCGCACCGGAACCAGCAGAGGCAGCGGCTGCAGCCTTGCCCAGCTCACCGCCGCCCGAGCCCCAGCACGCAGAATGCGAAGCCGGTGGCGATGAGCAAGTCGAGGTCGCCGTTGACGTGCCCGCCGAGAGTGCAAGTAAAGTATCCGGCTGCCCTCAGCCGTAGTCGTCACTTGTTTAACACTGAGTTTCTTGCAACAGCCGCCCAGCCATCAGTCGTTGAGGTGGTAGGAGCTGTAGAAGGGACTAGCGCGCAGCCCGCCCTTGGAGAAGAAGTCGAAGATATACTCCAAGCCATTAGCAAGTTTGCCTAGGTAAGAGTCACATGCCCTTCTGATGCTGAGTGTGGTTGGATCGTTCATCTCGATCCACCGAAAATGTGCAGGATACGAGCAAGAAGACCCAAGAGCAGGCCACCAGGTTGGAAGAATCCGCAAGGTGCATTGACGAACTGACGCGGGAGTGGACCAGCCTGGAGCGTGCTAATGCCGAGCTTCGAGGCCAACTCAAAGAGCAGCGAAAAGTGCACCAAGGTATGACGGATCTTACGCGCGAGCTTGTATCATTGGCGATGATTGTGTATTCTGAAACCTGTTCATCACCGCAGAAATTAAGAAACTCGTAAATCATAAAGAAGAGCTGCTTACTGACTTGAAGAACATGCTCAATCGCCGCGCAGATGAAGTCGAGAGTCTGCAGAAGGTGATGGCTGACACGGAGAAGCAGTTCATCGACTGCCTCCAACAGATCAAGACTCTGGGCGAAGAGAAGGAGAAACGCCAGAAAGAGCTGGAGGAGCTGAAGGCGGCAGCTCAAGAGCTTGTTGAGATGGTGGACCCACGGGAGGACAACTCCGAAGGCGAGCCCCCCACTGGTAGATCGTCTTCGTGGAGCGCCACAAAGGATCTTGGACTTCGTCACCAAGGCCGCCGCCACCTACATGGGTCACGCCTTAGGGCTAGTAAGATCATACTGGCCGAGGGCTCGACTTGAAGTACTCGTAGGGGGCGTAGCTGCCGACTGCACTAATGAGAAGTTCCACGAGTACTTGGTAGAAGCCAGGCCAGTAGCAAAAAAAATTGTAGAAAACATGGTCCAAAACTGAACCCCTAGTGTTTAAACCTTTTTGTAATATAAGAGACCACAGTTATTTTTTATGAAGCCTTATGAGAACTCTGAGAGTATTGTCTCGCCTGAGGCAAAGACTTGCTACTTCTGAGTGCAACGACTTAGAAGGTAGCCGATATAGCTCTGCACGGGAGCTTGTCGGGTAAGCCAGATGAAGTCCGACCGAGCGGATCCAACTTGCCCGGAGCGCGCAATATGTGGTGCAGCGACTAGGATGCCTCATAGCAAACAGTCAAAAACTACCCTGAGTATAACGATGTCAGGGGTAGTCGATACAGCCCAGCGAAGGGACAAGCCTAACAAGTTAGATAAAACCTGAACAAGTCGAGCCCAACGAGTCTGGAAAAGACATGATTATCATCACGACGACACAAATGCGTGTAGCAAGAAGTCGATTTGAATAATATGGGCATGGCCATAGCCTCCGCAGTGTATTCGAGAAACTATCTTTCGGGTCATGTGGCACAAAAAGCCGCCATATGGACCCAGAAAAGGAAAATAATCATGGTGCGTACAGGAACTGGGGACAAGTCCCCTTAAGGGTAGAAACATCGTAGGTGTTGTATATTCCATGAATTGGGTATATCCTGACCGTCGGGGTGTTGTAGTCGATAAGATCCTGGTCTTGTAACCCTCTTGATGATGAATGGTCCCTCCCATCTTGAGTTAAGCTTGTGCAAACCTGACTCATCCTGAATGCGATGAAGGATGAGGTCGCCTATGCTAAACGACCGTTCCTTAATGTTGCGATCATGATATCGCTGGATCCCCTGTAGGTAACAGGTTGACGGAACGAGAGCAGAGCAGCGAGCCTCTTCGACAAAATCCAGCTCCAACTGTCGTGCTTCGTCCGCCTCGCCTTCTTTATACATCTCGACCCTTGGGGATTTCCACATGATGTCCGCTGGGAGAATCGCCTCGGAGCCGTAAACCAGAAAGAACGGAGTCTGCCCTGTGGCTTTGGACGGCTGAGTCCTGAGCCCCCAGATAACATGTGGCAACTCGTGTATCCACTTCCCGCCCTTTTTGGTATTGGCGTCATAAAGTCTTTTCTTGAGACCTACAATGATCAAGCCGTTTGCCCGATCGAATTGCCCATTTGCCCTTGGGTGTGCCACCGGAACGTACTTGACCTTGATGGATGAATTTTCACAGAATTCCCACAATTGGTTGGCAATAAAATTTGAACCCAAATCAGTGATAATAGTGTTGGGGAAGCCAAAACGATGCAAGATATCAGAGATGAAGTCGACCACCCTGTCTGGAGTAAGCTTGGTGATCGGTTTGAACTCGATCCACTTGGTAAACTTGTCGATAGCCACAAGGACATGAGTAAACCCCCTGGCGCCGTTGCAAAGGGCCCAATCATGTCAAGGCTCCAACATGCAAATGGCCAGGAAGGTGGTATGGTAATAAGATTGTGAGCCGGGACATGTGATTGCTTGCCGAAGAACTGACAATTCTGACATCGTCGCACCAGGTCCTCAGCGTCAGACACGGTGATGGGCCACCAGAAGCCAGCTCGATATGCTTTGCCGACTAGCGTGCGTGACGCTGCATGGTTACCGCATACTCCCTCGTGTATCTCTCGCAAAATGTCCTAGCCCTCCTCTGTTGTGACGCACTTCATAAGCACGCCAGACCGTGCACCACATCGATACAGCCTGTCTGCGACTAAGATGAACCCCTTGCTCTGTCACATGACGCGGGCGGCATCAGCGCTCTTGGGATCCATCCCTGCCGGTAATACGAGATCTCGAATGAAGTCGATAAAGGGTCCTCTCACTACACCAAATCAGCTCAATTTCATCGGCTATATGTAATTTCGTCGGCTAAAATAAAGCCGACGAAAATATACAATTTATTTCATCGGCCAACACAGGCCGATGAAATTAGAATTTATTTTCGTCGGCCAGTGCAGGCCGACGAAAAAGTATTCATATTTTCGTCGGCTAACATCTAGCCGACGAAATAAATAGTATATTTTCGTCGGCCTGAAACGGGCTGACGAAATAAATGGTGTATTTTCGTCGGCCTGCAGCAGACCGACGAAAATAAGTATACTAGGGTTTAGTATTAAAAGATCTCGTTCGGATCTCGTTCTACACGCCGCCACACGCACTCTCTTCTCTCCCCCGCGCCCGACCCCCCGCCGCCACCGCCCCCGCCGCGGACCCGCCGTCACCGCCGCCGCCTCGCGCCCGCGCGGACCCCGCTGCGGCCGCCGCCTCGGGCGCGCGGCCGCCGCCTTGGGCCCGCGCGGCCGCCACCTCGGCCGCCGCCCCCGCCCCGCGCTGCGCCTGCGGCCGCCGCGGCCCCGCGCCCCTCTGCCCCGCGGGCCGCCGCCCCCGCCCCGCGTGGCGCCCGCGGCCGCCGCGGCCCCGCGCCCCTCTGCCCCGCGGGCCGCCGCCGCCGCCTCAATGGCTTTCGCATTGTTAATTGGTAATCATCCATCATATCCTTTCTTATCTCAATACTTATAATCAATTGATGGTCCTGTGATGACAAATTCATATTATTTTCCTAACTTGCAGTCTGCAGATACCAGATGTCCACCAATCTTTACTTTGAATATACAGATGACACTAAGTTGTGCCAAATGGCTTCATCAGCTCTCTGTTTGCCATCTGCATTGGAGGTTAACTCTTGACACATTATCTGGATAACATAGCAGGCAATGTGGCATGTCTCATAACCTCTTGAATACCAGAATGCACATTTATTTGTGTGTTTTTCACTTTGCTCTTCCATGAACACATAGTTTTGCAGATATTGGAAAAGCTAAAATATGACTGTGTTATCTTCCTTATTTTTTCCCTTTTATTTTATTTGTCAAAATACATGCTTCTCTTGTTAACAAGTCAATCTTCCGTGACACTGCAACAATAGTTTACATGTATATGTGACTTTATGCATAAACATAATCCTGCATTGACAATATGGGAATAAAAGAGAAACTGTGCGATTTCTTTACATGATACATTAAGTAAATAGTAGTTTTTGAAATAATCATTACATCAAGCCACTTAACTGACTAAAATTGTTTTGGCTGGTGATAAAAAGCTTAGGCCTGTTTTTGTGTTAACTGAAATCCTTATTCAATTCAAATATTCATGGGTGATACTATTCAGGTCGTCAGATCTTTCCTTTTCTTTTGTACATCATCTGTCTATTAAAGAGCAATTAAAGAACTGTTTATGACACTATCCTTATGCTACAGAATCTGTCACACTCAGACGACTTGTATTTCTTGCTCCTGAGGCAGGGTTGGTTGTGCTGGCACATTCTTCCATTGGTGTGGTTCAATTACACGTGAGCCATATGGTCCTGCCTTGGTCCCTCCTTTATAGTGATGGCTATACCGGGATTAGATGTATGCTTCTAATCGATGCGTGTTGTGCTTTGCAGATACGTATGTAGTTACTGGATGCTTTTGCATATATGAATTAAACATGAAGTTATCATTGCCTTGCCTTTAATTACAGATACAACATATGCAGATGAAGTTTGATTTAAGTTCAGCTGGTATCTCATATTTCTTAGTTTCAATCGCTGCACAGTGTGCTAGCCGCTAGCATTACTTTTTCCCCCTGGCTTGATGCAAATGGCCACCGCTCCCAGTCACCTTTTTTGGCGCGACAGAAGGTTGTCCTCCTTCCATTTGGTTGAAAACTTAATGAAATCAGTTATAGAGCTCAGTATATGTTTTTAAATTGATTTAGATGGTGCTACTATGTTCTGGGTATTGTTTTGGTTAGGGTATATTAATTTTAAAGTTCCATTGAATATTGATAATGTTTTTGTGTATTGTGTGCATGCTTGCATATTTACTGTACCCTGTGTGCTTTACTGTACCCTCCACTGACCTTCTTCTCCGTCTCCGGTAAGTCATGCTTCAAGAACATGCCCCCATTCCATTCTTCTCTTTAGGCTTAGCGCAAAGATAGTTGGCTGATTGTTGCCTCTCTTTTATTTTTCCGATGGCATTCGCCTTGCTGTCTGGTGCTACTGCTGTGCTGTGAAGATGGCATGTTCAAGGGCATCTACCACGGCAAGAAGTGCCACGCTGCTGATATCCCGGCCGTACTTGCACGCGCGTGGGCCGCCGGCGTCGACCGCATCATTGTAATGCCCCGGTGCCCCTTTTCGCAGTCTCCTGCTTAATTGCCTTGGTTTCTTAGTAATTTCCTGCATTCTTGTTTGGTGCGACGGCAGGTCACCGGAGGGTCTCTGAAGGAGTCCAGGGAGGCACTGGAGATCGCTTGATACGGTCCATTGACTGGTGTGCTTGGTGGTGCTTCTGGAGTGTTCGATGTAATGCGCCTGAGAAGCTGTCTTGTATCTGTACAATGCAGGGAGGCTGTTCTGCACTGTCGGGTTGGCTGTTTTTTTAAGTAGGACCCAGTATTTTCGTCGGCCACGTGGCCGACGAAAATAAGACATTTATTTTCGTCGGCCATTAAAGCCGACGAAAATAACGATATTTTTTCGTCGGCCACCTGGGCCGACGAAAATACGTCCATATTTTCGTCGGCCGAACTGGCTGACGAAAATATGATTATTTTCGTCGGCAGCCGACGAAAAAGCTCCTATTTTCGTCGACTTTATTTCGTCGGCCTATTTTCGTCGGTGGGCCGACGAAAATAGCTATTTTCATCGGCATTTGCCCTATTTTCGTCGGCTTCTGGCCGACGAAAATATGCTGTTTTCCTGTAGTGTCTCCAGTCCTCGCCAACTAGCATAACCTTCCATTCTGGCTGTACAGAGCCAGTGCCGGTGGAGACCTGTGGTGAAGGGCTGATGGACGGTTGCTTCAACTCTTGTACGAATACCCCTGCTAGAACTTGTGCTTGGGTTGAACCCAGCTTAGACAAGGCATCAGCGGCGACATTGTGCTCCCGTAGCACATGATGAACTTCTAAGCCAGAGAATTTGTTCTCTAGTTTGCGGACCTCTTGTACATAGGCCTCCATGGTCTCTTTGTTACAGTCCCACTCTTTGTTGACCTGCTGGATGACCAAAAGAGAATCACCGTAGACAAGTAGCCGCTTGATCCCTAGTGATATCGGCAAACGAAGCCCGTGAAGCAAGGCTTCATACTCGGCTTCATTGTTGGATACCTCCCAGAGGATTTGGAGGACGTATTTGAGTTGTTCGCCTCTTGGGGATATGAACAACACGCCAGCGCCACCGCCGTCGAGCTTGAGAGAACCATCGAAATACATGGTCCAATGCTCTGGCTTGTCGACTGGAATTGGAACTTGATTTTCCCTCCACTCTGCCATGAAGTCGACTAGAGCTTGGGACTTGATCGCAGTGCGTGGCTTGAAGTCAATCGACAAAGCCCCTAGTTCCACTGCCCACTTTGAAATACGGCCCGTGGCGTCCTGATTGTGTAGGATATCCGCCAACGGGAAGTCTGTGATCACGGTGATCTGGTATTCTTCGAAGTAGTGGCGTAATTTCCGTGAAATAATCAGTATGCCATAAAGAAGCTTCTAGACTGCCGGGTACCGCACCTTAGATTCTGAGAGTACTTCACTGACGAAGTAAATAGGTGTGACATTCAGGTAATAAGTTATAAAAATTAGACTTTAGATATAATAGGCATAAATGTTAAGGGTGTATCTAAAATTTTCATGTGTTATAAACCTTTTGTGTTTAAAGTGTGTGTGCTTTGATATGGCTATATAAGCCCTTGAGTAAGGGTAAGGGCCTATATGTAAAAGAATATAAGAAATAGGGTCCTTTATCTGAAAAGTTGAGAAGTAAAAGTAACTTTTATGTTCACTTAAGGACTTAGTTGTAAAATTATTCATCATCATAACCTATCTTAAGTAATTGTAAACATAACAAAGTTTAGTTAAAATTCCGTTCTGTAAGGACGGAAGTAATTTAAATTTTACCTTGTTTAGAATTCATCGTATAAGGTTGCAAACTTTGAGTTTTCGAATTTGAGTTTTAAAGCAAAAGTGTAGAGCTTGAAAAACTCTACAATTTTCATGTTGGACTTTTTCTCAGAAAACCCCTGGATTAGTGGGAAAAAAGTACTTTTTTGTAGGGCCCCTGTAACTTTTAAAATTTGCAAACGAGTCCCTGGATCTCTTTCCCCTTTCTTCTTCCTCTGCACCCCTTCTGCTCCTCTGCTCCCGCACTGGCACCGGCGACAGAGCGCCTCCCCTGGCCGCCGTCTTGCAGTCGCCGCCGTCCACCTCATGCTGCCCCTCTCCACGCGTCAGTCTACTCTTTGCCCACCGCAGTAGCCCCTGCTCCGGTGTCCCCCTGCGCAGGCGCCACGGTGCCCTCGGGTGCATGCCGGCCGCCACCTCGCCGCCGCAATTCGGAGCCCGGCCGTAGTTCTTCCCTTCCCTAGGCGTCTCCCTCTCCTCTGCAAGCTAATGCTACTACCAACCGAACCACACCCCCCTCTTTCCCGATTGGTTTGCCCTGTGTTCTTCCCCACGGTCACCAGAAACCGAGCTCGCCGCCGTGCACTCTTTGCCAAAATTCGTAGTGCTTACTTCAACCCGATCCAATTCCTTTCACCAGTAGACTCCCCACCCTCTCCTCTTGCTCCTCAGCTCGAACCAGATCAACCCCGACCGCCCCTCTGCCGGAATCTCGCTCGCCCCGAGCCATTGCTCACCGGCGCCGCCCGAATTTGAGCTTGCCGTCGACAGCTTCTCTCGCTTGGCCTCCGACCCGTCCAGGTACACGAATCACTTCCCCATGGTCTGCTGGTGCTCGTGCGCATCTCTTTTGCCTGCGTTCGACGGCTGTTCGCCGGGAACGCCGAAGCTCTGTCCCGGCTGCCGCACCCACGTGTCGACAGCCAAATTCCACAGCCACTTCTCCGAGCCTGTTCCTTTCCGCGCCTTCCATGAGTTCTATGGACCATGTCTAGCTCGTTTCCCCTCGCCGGAATGCTTGCCGCCGGCGAGAACGCCGTCGTGCCCGACGTGCCGGCCGTCGCAGGGCCGGGCAAGGGCCTTTTTGCTAATAGCTCTGTTGTTCCAAGGGCCCTAGTGCAAAATTACCGAGACCCCCCCCCCTTAGACGTCTGTTATTTCATGTGAGGTGCATGTGCTGTCTTGTAAAATACATAAAAAATCATAGAAAATTCCAAAATTAGCAAAACTTGTTGTGTTGGAAACTAGATTATGAACTCTATAACTTTTGTTAAAAGGATTTGGTATAAAACCAAATATTTTTTAATCTAATTTAAATTTGAAACAAGGAAATGTAATATCTTCAATTCCTACATGTTAATTTGAATGTTTGTAATTTTGATGTGTAATTTCTATATATGATATCTAAAATGATGCAAAACATTCAAAACCAAGTTTATACTACAATTTAAATCCTTTTAAATTAATATTAGCTAAACATATCTTTTCAAACTTTAACTAATTAGATCCTTTAGTTATAATTAGGAGGTGGTCTATTCCTTTTTAAGTGTTCCAAATTTTATAACCTTCTTTACTTAAAAGTTTAAATTCAAATTTAAATTTAACTCTAATATATGCTTTGATGCTTATCTAGAATTAATTCAATGATGTGGTTAAGTTAAGCATCAATTATAAATTTAGGCTAAAATTTTCCTTGTTTTGGCCTTTCTCAAAGTATTAATCTTTGAAAGCATAATCTTTAATGTGACTCAAATAAAAGAATGCACATTTCTTAATGATATTTGCTTTGCATATCATGTAGAACCGATTACCCTCGCTAACGGTGACTACGAGCTGATCGCGGATCAAGCCGAGGAAATTCCTGGAAATCCTGAAGACACCGTCGAGGATCTAACTGAAGATCCGAACCAAAGTTCGGAAAACCTCAATCCTTCCACCCTCAACTCTGCTCAAGAAGGCAAGCCCCGGACATAACCTACTATTTTAATTACACTGCACTTAATATCTATTTACGTATTCTATGCATTAAGTTCTTAGGTATTGCTTGAAACCCTAGTTGCATTTTCCTAGGAACCAATGTATTGAATGCCAATATTTGAGTCCGGCTAGCTGCTTTGCTAATAGGGCCGGTAGAAGTCGGGTGATTTCCTGTCACTCGCGCGACTTAGGAGTTGTAATGCCTACATTTCTGTTATCACTATAAGGATGACGGACGGGAGTTTTGTGAGGTATCATGGTCGAGGTGATACCCCGTCTGTGTTGTTAAAATTCTGATAAGGTCGCAGCGTGTGGTGATCGGAGTTAAGCGTTTGAAAGTACTAACCACATGCCGCGAAATATGGTAAGCGGTAAGCCTAGTAGCCAATCGGCCCGAGTAGTGGACATACCTCCCACCACTCGTCTTGCTTCTTTTGGTTACTTATGTTCGACGTGTAGGCATACGTGTTGCTGGGCAACCAGGAGTGCGGGTTTTGTAGTCGCGCTACAGACGTACGTCCTGCACTTTGGAAGTGCGTATGACCTGCAGTCGCTTGTGGTGGACCTGTCCATGAGTCGGAATGAAAGGTAAACGGTTGCTTTGGAATGACCCTGTGGTGTTCCCAGCGTGTGAGTTAGGTTTACCTTGCAAGGTTAAATTTGATTCGAATCGTCCGCTTCTCACGATGATTCAGACTGCTTAATTCCTTTGTCACATTGAGTAATAAGAGCAATCATAGTATGATATTCAAAAGAAATGAATGATCGAAGTTTATACCATGCTTGCTTAGATCTAGGTGCTCACATAGAATGAATACTCAACTAGAATCTTTAAAGCTAAAAGAGAAAGATAAGGACCCACTTTTAGTTGCTTTTCCGCCAAAAACTTATCCTTTAACCTGTACCAGATTTCATGAGTCCAGTTATATGGCTATGTATACCATCACCGGGTAAGCCTTTGTCACACCCGATTTATAAGAACATAAATCGAGCAATCATACATGCGCCAGGATCAAGTCACGCATATATACAACAGATTATCAAGATATCACAACACATGCCACGAATAAAAACGTATCAATTATAAAATGAATATCTTTATTACAACTGAATCAAGAATCAGTTCAAGGAATGCGGAAGCGTAAAAGAGATACATAAAGAGCTGGGCGCCACAGGGACGTCGACTGGGAGACAAACGTCTAGAAGTCGTCGAAGCCACTGACGTAGTCCTCCATGTTGCCGGGCACTGAGCAGCAGTCGAAGATATCTGAAATAGAACAGAAGAGTAGAGAGGCAAGTGTGAGTACAAACTCGTACTCAACAAGCATAACACGAGCATGAGGCTCTAAGGTTAGCTGACTCAACTGTATTAGCTTTTAGTCTTGGCAAATTTTATTAAAACTAATTACTACGAGTGGATGAATTACCATAACCCAAATTGCATAAGAATTAATCAATATTAATTAAGAACTACTGAGAACCATCCAAACCATACCACCCGGGGAATCACCCTCGTCAAAGGTTGATAACCCCACTAATCAGACGGAGGATCTGGGCCGCTCGTGACTGTGAGCACAGCTGATATATCAGTTTTACACTCTCGAGAGGTTGCACAACTTTACCCACAAGTCATGAGCTACGCTAGTGGTTCATCACACTTCCTTAGGTGAGATGGCTAGCAAGCACACTACGAGACCGTTACAAAGGATCACGTTGGTAAGGTGTAACCGCTAAGGATTCTGGATCAGCGACGATGGGGCCCACCTCCGGGGGTACAAGACACACAGCACAGACCAAGCCGGAGGAGCAGGGACCATTGAAGCTTACCACCCCTCTTGCCCACGCAGGTAAGTTACTCCCGAACCAAAATGACCTAATTAGTAAGTCAAGACCGTCCCATACCAGTCTTGTGGTTGCGCGGTTGTCCCAGGTTGTCGCTCTATGAACCGGTCCTTATGGAGAGTGGCCAACCAAGCACTAAGCACCGTGCTGGCCCCCTAAACCATGTTTCTAACAAAAACATCTTTTAAGGACGCACAAACCACTCAAGCACACAGCACAGAGGGTCGGCTCCAGAATTAAGTTGCATAAGACCGTTAATCAAATTAATTAAAAAGGACCAAGGTTTGTTATAGCGCAGCAACCTAGCACAACTAACCAAAATGCAACCCAAAGGATATATATAAGGATATAAAAGTGGCTAGGAAGTCCTTATAGGTATATAGTATTAAAATGCAGTATGAAGTTGTATTTAAAAGTGATAGGAGGTTCATGTTATACTTGCCTTCCTCGTACTCTCCCGGCTGCTGCTCGAACTGCTCGGAAGACGGCTGCTCCTGGTACTGCTCCAAAGGCTCCGCGTCTACTCACGATCATCAAACATAGCCCACACGTACACACATGCATAACAAGAACAAACTATAAGAAAACAGTACACCAATACAACAGAACAGCACATGAAACTAGCCTAGAACTAATCTACGCGTTACAACGATCGCGTGGATATAAAGAACACCTAAAACGGAGCTAAAACGCGAAAACTGCGCTTAAAACAGGATCCAGGGACCTATTTGTAAGAAAACTAGAGGTCCTAAGGGGTTCTGCGCAAAAACCGAGGACTTAAAACGCAATTAAACCCTAGATCCAGGGGCTAGCACGCAAAAACTCCAAAACTAGGGCTGAGAAATAAATTCTAGAGAGTTCGGGGTGTTAAACAGGAAGAAAAGGACCTACTTGCAATTATTTTTGACTCACAGGGTGGACTGCGGGTTGATACTTGAAAAGAACGGGGGCTCTTTAGCAAAAAGACAAGGCTGAAAGGGTAAGATCTGTTCTGGACCGTTAGATCTAAGGCGGCCGGCTGAGATTAGATCTATTAACCGAAGGGGTATCCGTGGATCTGGACGCTTGGATTTGAATCTGACGGCGCGAGCGAAACGGTACGCGGGTTCTGGTCTGACCCGTTGATCGCGGATCGGACGGCCGGAAACAGAAGGGGGCGCGGGCTGGCGGCGCTGCTCGCCGGAGCGCGGTCTCCGCGGTGGCGCCTCACCGGAGACACGCGATCACGCGTTCCCGGGGGCATTTCACGACGAGATCAAGCCTAGGGGGTAGAGCACAACGCGGGGAACCCATCTATGCGCTCCAGAAGGTGAGTTAGGGCTCGGCTAGGGGATCCCCACGGCGATGGCGGTTCGGGGCGGTGAACACGCCGGCGTGCGCGCGTTCCGGGCGCCACGGGCTGCTAAGGACTAAGGGATCTGGCGCACAAGCACCTGGGGAAGGAGGGGAGGCTCACCAGAGGGTTGAAGAGACCGGAACTGCAGTGGGCGGAGGAGAACGACGATGATCGGCGGCGGAAAGGCTCGGCTCTCGCGGAGGGAGGTGGTGCCGGGGCTCGGGGGTTGACGCAGAGGCCCTGAACAGCTACCTGATGACGAGGTGGAGCTACCGCAGCTCTTGGCTTGGGCTGGGAGCCACCGGAGCTGTGGATTCGCGGCGGAGCAGAGGCGGAGGAACGCGGCGGCGCAGAGGCTTGGGACGAGCGGGGCGCTAGGGTTAGAGGTGGCGCTGGTGGGGATAGGTTCAAGGGAGGTCGTAGGGGGATAAGAGGAGCAGGCCAGAGGTCTCGGGGTAGGGTTACGGCGGGGAGGGGCCGGGGATCTCGGCCGTGCCGTTGCGCGGCCGTTACGCCGGGGAAGGAAGAGGAGAGGGGGAGAAGAGCGCTGACAGGCCGGGACCAGCGGTCAGTGGGAGAGAGAGGAGAGAAAGCGGGCGCAGCTCGGGCTGGGGGAAAGAAGATGGGCCTGCTTGGCCCACGCGGGGGAAAAGGGAAAAGGGAGAAGAGGGTTGTGCTGGGCCTCGGGAGGGAAAGGAGAGAGGAAAGGGAGCCCAGGGAAGAAAAGAGAGTGGGCTGGGCTGAGAGGGATGGTTTGGGCTGGCTTCTTCTTTTATTCTTTCTCTTTTCCTTTTCTTTTTTTCTATACCCCACTGATTCAAACAATTCCACTTGAATTCAAATACAAATTGAATTCAAACCTATGAACTCAACACAAATAAAACAATGCTGCAGCATGAATGCACAAAACAATTTAATCCTATGATAAATTTTAATTACTTGCGTTATAAAATTACTTTAAATGCGATATAAATTAAGTAAAAGACTGGAAAATTTATTTAAACTCAAATAAATTAATTAAAATTTGAGGAAATTACCTTAGGGTGTTACAAACCTACCCCCCTTACAGGAATCTCGTCCCGAGATTCGGATAGGCTAGCTAGCAAAGAGATCGGGATATGTCTTCCTTAGCTCGTCTTCTCGCTCCCAAGTAGCCTCATCCTCCGTGTGATGGCTCCACTGAACACGGCACATCTTGACCTTCTTGTTTCTAGTAACTCTCTCAGATGTCTCCAGAATCTTCACCGGATGCTCAACATAGGTCAGATCCTCCTGCACATCCAACCCTTCTATCGGTGCTTGCTCTTCTGGCACTCTCAAGCACTTCTTCAGCTGAGACACGTGGAACACATCGTGCACTCCTGAGAGATTGAGTGGCAACTCCAAACGATATGCCACCTCACCTTTCCGTTCCAACACCTTGAACGGACCAATGTATCGAGGAGCTAGCTTCCCTCGTACATTAAACCTGCGGATTCCTCTCATCGGCGAGACCTTCAGATATACATGATCACCCACTGCGAAGGTCAAATCTCGACGACGAACATCCGCATAACTTTTCTGACGAGTCTGAGCGACCCTCAGATTCTCTCGCACCTGCTGTACCAACTGTTCTGCCTCCTCAACAATATCCGGACCAAACACCTGCCTCTCACCAATCTGATCCCAATACAGCGGAGTCCTGCACTTTCGACCATACAGAGCCTCAAACGGGGATTTCTTCAGACTGGCCTGATAACTGTTGTTATACGAAAATTTTGCATACGGCAGGCATTTATCCCAGCTGGTACCATACTGAATAGCACAGGCTCGAAGCATATCCTCCAACACTTGGTTGGTTCTCTCTGTCTGCCCATCTGTCTGAGGATGATAAGCAGTACTGAAGCGCAGCTTCGTATCCAACGAATCATGCAACTGCTCCCAGAACCGTGAAGTAAACTGAGATCCTCGATCAGATATAATCTTCTTTGGAACTCCATGCAGACAGACAATCCTGGAGATGTACAACTCTGCAAGTCTAGCACCTGAGTAGGTAGTGTTCACCGGAATGAAGTGAGCAACTTTCGTCAACCGATCCACTACTACCCATATGGAGTTGTACCCCTTCTGAGTACGAGGCAAGCCAACAATGAAGTCCATTGTGATTTCCTCCCATTTCCACTCTGGAATCTTCAACGGCTGCAATAACCCTGCTGGCCTCTGATGCTCTGCCTTGACACGCTGACAAGTGTCACAAATAGCCACGTACTCCGCAACGGAACGCTTCATTCCATACCACCAGAATCGTTCCTTCAGGTCGTAATACATCTTCGTGCTGCCTGGATGGATAGAATATGCTGTATCATGAGCCTCACTCAAAATCAACTTCCTGAGATCTGCTACATCCGGCACACATATACGACCCTTGTACCACAAGGTGCCCTGATCATCCTCTCTGAAATGGGGAGCTTTGCCAATCTTGAGCAACTCACGAATCTCCTGCAGCTTCTGATCTTCCTTCTGATGCTGCCTGATCTCAGCCTCTAGAGTGGATTCCGCCTCGAACGATGTACCCGAGGTGTGATGCAAGAAACCCAGACTCAACTGCTCAAACTCCTCGCATAACTCCTGAGGCATCTGAAAAGCCACGGCCATGTTAACATAGCTCTTCCTGCTCAGAGCATCTGCTACAACATTGGCCTTGCCCGGATGATAGTGAATCTCCAGGTCATAATCCTTGACCAACTCTAGCCATCTTCTCTGCCGCATATTCAGCTCACTCTGAGTGAAAATATACTTGAGGCTCTTGTGATCGGTGTAAATATCACACCTCTGCCCAAACAAGTAATGCCTCCATATCTTCAGAGCATGCACAACTGCGGCTAACTCCAGATCATGAGTGGGATAATTCAGCTCGTGCCGGCGTAACTGGCGCGAGGCATAAGCTATCACTCTGCCTTCCTGCATCAGGACGCAACCAAGACCATCCCTCGAAGCATCACAATACACGGTGAACCTCTTGCTCTGGTCCGGCAGAGTAAGGACTGGCGCCGTAGTCAACCTCTTCTTCAGCTCCTCAAAGGCACTCTGACGCTCATCAGTCTAAGAAAAACCCACATCCTTCTCTAGCAAGGAAGTCAAAGGCTTCGCAATCTTGGAGAAATTCTCGATGAACCTCCGATAATAACCTGCTAAGCCCAGAAAAGAGCGGACTTCCTTCACCGTCTGCGGTACAACCCAGTCAAGCACATCTTTCACCTTTCTGGGGTCCACAGCAATACCTCCCTTGGAGATAACATGACCGAGGAATGGAACCTCGTCAATCCAGAACTCGCACTTGCTGAGCTTGGCATACAGCTTGTGCTCTCTGAGCCTCTGCAACACAAGCCTCAGATGCTTCTCATGCTCCGCTTCTGACTTGGAATATATCAGGATATCATCAATAAATATTACCACAAAGGTGTCCAGATAATCCATGAAAACCTTGTTCATCAGATGCATGAAGAAAGCCGGAGCATTAGTCAAGCCGAAGGACATGACCGTATACTCGTATAACCCATACTTGCAGGTGAATGCCGTCTTCTGAATATCCTCCGGACGAATCTTCAGCTGATGATAACCCGAACGCAGGTCAATCTTCGAGAATACACAAGCACCCTGAAGCTGATCAAAGAGATCCTCAATACGGGGCAATGGATGCTTGTTCTTGATAGTGACTGCATTCAGATCCCGATAATCGACGCACATCCTCTTCGCACCATCCTTCTTCTCTACAAGCAATACAGGAAAAGCCCAAGGAGAGAAACTGCGACGGATATAACCCTTAGCTAGCAACTCATCGACAGTCTTCTTAACTTCCTCATGCTCGACAGGAGCCATACGATAGGGCCTCTTAGCAATAGGAGCTGTGCCAGGCAAGAGATCAATAGAAAACTCAATGTCGCGATCAGGCGGCATACCTGGCAAATCATCCGGAAAGACATCCGGGAATTCAGACACCACGCGAATACCATCCGTAGGCCTAGCCTCCATCTGATGAAGAAATCCAGAAGGCTCCGTAGCTCCAACAGTAACCTCCTGACCATCCGGTGCTGACAGAAGAACCGTCCTCTGAGCACAATCTATCCGGACTCCCCATTTAGCAAGAGTCTCCATCCCAAGGATCACATCAATGCCCTTGGAGTCAAGCACCATCAGATTCGCACTGAAATCTACCCCCCTTATAACCACACTGACTCTGGGACAGAAAACATGAGACCTCAACTGCCCTCCCGGTGAAGATACTATCATGCACCTCTTTAATGTGCTAGTAGGAATACCATGATGCTCAACAAAAGACTGGGTGATGAAAGAATGTGTAGCACCAGTATCAAAAAGCACTGTAGCAGGATGGGCATTAACCATGAACGTACCAATAACCACGTTGGGAGCCTCGGCCGCTGACTCGGCCGTCACGTGGTTCACCCTGCCCTGAGCTGGGGCCTTGGGCGGTGCTGCACGCCCCTGCTGTCCTGCCTGCGCCTTTCGAGGGCAGACGTTGGCGTAGTGCCCTGGCTCGCCGCAGTGGAAGCACACTCGAGGAAGTGCAGCGGCCTGCTGCCCAGGAGGAGGAGTGGGCGCTCCCTGCCTCTGAGCTGGTGGAGTCGGAGGCGCCGGAAGCCTCTGACCCTGTCCCGCCTGCTGCTGCTGCTGAGGACGAGGCGGAAACTGCTGCCGCTGCTGGTACTGCTGGGGCGGCCTCTGCTGCTGCGGCGGTGGATGCTGATAGCGGGGACGAGTGTTGCTGCCCGAAGAGGATGGAGCCATCTTCCTCTTCTTATCCTCAATCTCCCGGCGCTTACGCTCGGTGTTGAGGGCCGCATCAACCAGCTGGTTGAAGTTGTCGAAGCGGTGGTTCAGCAGCGCATACTGGATGTGATCATCCAGTCCCTCTTTGAAGTACTCCTGCTTGTCGCTATCACGAGCGACGTCAGCAGGGGCGTAGCGGGCAAGCTGAAGGAAACGGTCACGGTACTCCGTCACCGTCATCGATCCCTGAAATAACGGACACAGATAACAAGGGTAGAAATCGCTCAATTGGTCAGGTTTACGAAAGAAATCAAGGATAGATCAAGCTCAAAAGAAATGGTAGGGAATTCCGTTAAATTTTTTACCTGCTTAAGGGCACGGAACTCCTTCTGCTTCATCTTCATAATGCCCTCAGGAATGTGATGGTTCCTGAAATGCTCACGGAACTGGTCCCACGTGAGAGCGTCACGATCCCGAGCTGGGTAGGACTCCCACCAGTCAAGAGCGGAGCCTCGCAGCTGCCCTGCTGCGTAAAGGACTCGCTCCCGGTCGTCGCACTGCGCAACAACCAACTAGCGCTCCACCGAACGAAGCCAGTCGTCCGCCTGGAGTGGGTCCGTGGCGTGAGAGAAGGTCGGAGGATGACCTCTCAGGAAATCCGCACGCCGATCACGAGGCTGAGGTGGCGGAGGAGGCGGTGGCTGAGCGTGGATCTGCTGCAGAGCCTGAACGGTGTTGTTCAGGGTAGCCATCATCTGCATCTGGAGCTGGAAGAACTGCTCCGGGGTCAGTGGTGGCGGCATCGGCAGCGGCTGACCAGTACCCTGGTTGTTCTGCTCCTGCTGGTCAGAACCGGAACCGGTGCGCCTGGTGTTCACCATCTGATTGCAACAACGAAATTTTTTTTTATGAGAGTAAGATATCGTGCAGCTGCGGAAATGAACTTCGATAGGATATGGCAGGAAGAAAGGAATATAGGTTTTACCCCCAACGTTCTAACTCACTTTTATTATTTAGTTCAGGTTGGGTTAGGTCGATTTGCATGAACAAGTTTAACTACTAGCCTATGCAATCAACCAAAAATCCAAATCAAACATTTGCACAATAACAAACATTCAGTATTCACAAATTAGTCGAGTTTTCCACACTACTCGACCAACACACTCGTTCTAGCGTATTTTTATCGGGACAACTTAAACTTATAACTTATAAGATTTGGCGACTCAGGCCAACATCTACGGAAAACTCAAGCTACTCCTCAGAAAAGACGGGGGAAAAATAGCAAATCTAGGGCTTAAGACTCAAGGAATAGAGGCAGAAACATGGTGGTGGAAGATTTGCGGAAACAAGGCAAAGGAAGAGAAGTCCTAAACTCGACCAATTCTACCTAGGCTTCGTCCTACAGTCGACACGGCTCTGATACCAATCTGTCACACCCGATTTATAAGAACATAAATCGAGCAATCATACATGCGCCAGGATCAAGTCACGCATATATACAACAGATTATCAAGATATCACAACACATGCCACGAATAAAAACGTATCAATTATAAAATGAATATCTTTATTACAACTGAATCAAGAATCAGTTCAAGGAATGCGGAAGCGTAAAAGAGATACATAAAGAGCTGGGCGCCACAGGGACGTCGACTGGGAGACAAACGCCTAGAAGTCGTCGAAGCCACTGACGTAGTCCTCCACGTTGCCGGGCACTGAGCAGCAGTCGAAGATATCCGAAATAGAACAGAAGAGTAGAGAGGCAAGTGTGAGTACAAACTCGTACTCAACAAGCATAACACGAGCATGAGGCTCTAAGGTTAGCTGACTCAACTGTATTAGCTTTTAGTCTTGGCAAATTTTATTAAAACTAATTACTACGAGTGGATGAATTACCATAACCCAAATTGCATAAGAATTAATCAATATTAATTAAGAACTACTGAGAACCATCCAAACCATACCACCCGGGGAATCACCCTCGTCAAAGGTTGATAACCCCACTAATCAGACGGAGGATCTGGGCCGCTCGTGACTGTGAGCACAGCTGATATATCAGTTTTACACTCTCGAGAGGTTGCACAACTTTACCCACAAGTCGTGAGCTACGCTAGTGGTTCATCACACTTCCTTAGGTGAGATGGCTAGCAAGCACACTACGAGACCGTTACAAAGGATCACGTTGGTAAGGTGTAACCGCTAAGGATTCTGGATCAGCGACGATGGGGCCCACCTCCGGGGGTACAAGACACACAGCACAGACCAAGCCGGAGGAGCAGGGACCATTGAAGCTTACCACCCCTCTTGCCCACGCAGGTAAGTTACTCCCGAACCAAAATGACCTAATTAGTAAGTCAAGACCGTCCCATACCAGTCTTGTGGTTGCGCGGTTGTCCCAGGTTGTCGCTCTATGAACCGGTCCTTATGGAGAGTGGCCAACCAAGCACTAAGCACCGTGCTGGCCCCCTAAACCATGTTTCTAACAAAAACATCTTTTAAGGACGCACAAACCACTCAAGCACACAGCACAGAGGGTCGGCTCCAGAATTAAGTTGCATAAGACCGTTAATCAAATTAATTAAAAAGGACCAAGGTTTGTTATAGCGTAGCAACCTAGCACAACTAACCAAAATGCAACCCAAAGGATATATATAAGGATATAAAAGTGGCTAGGAAGTCCTTATAGGTATACAGTATTAAAATGCAGTATGAAGTTGTATTTAAAAGTGATAGGAGGTTCATGTTATACTTGCCTTCCTCGTACTCTCCCGGCTGCTGCTTGAACTGCTCGGAAGACGGCTGCTCCTGGTACTGCTCCAAAGGCTCCGCGTCTACTCACGATCATCAAACATAGCCCACACGTACACACATGCATAACAAGAACAAACTATAAGAAAACAGTACACCAATACAACAGAACAGCACATGAAACTAGCCTAGAACTAATCTACGCGTTACAACGATCGCGTGGATATAAAGAACACCTAAAACGGAGCTAAAACGCGAAAACTGCGCTTCAAACAGGATCCAGGGACCTATTTGTAAGAAAACTAGAGGTCCTAAGGGGTTCTGCGCAAAAACCGAGGACTTAAACGCAATTAAACCCTAGATCCAGGGGCTAGCACGCAAAAACTCCAAAACTAGGGCTGAGAAATAAATTCTAGAGAGTTCGGGGTGTTAAACAGGAAGAAAAGGACCTACTTGCAATTATTTTTGACTCACGGGGTGGACTGCGGGTTGATACTTGAAAAGAACGGGGGCTCTTTAGCAAAAAGACAAGGCTGAAAGGGTAAGATCTGTTCTGGACCGTTAGATCTAAGGCGGCCGGCTGAGATTAGATCTATTAACCGAAGGGGTATCCGTGGATCTGGACGCTTGGATTTGAATCTGACGGCGCGAGCGAAACGGTACGCGGGTTCTGGTCTGACCCGTTGATCGCGGATCGGACGGCCGGAAACAGAAGGGGGCGCGGGCTGGCGGCGCTGCTCGCCGGAGCGCGGTCTCCGCGGTGGCGCCTCGCCGGAGACACGCGATCACGCGTTCCCGGGGGCATTTCACGACGAGATCAAGCCTAGGAGGTAGAGCACAACGCGGGGAACCCATCTATGCGCTCCAGAAGGTGAGTTAGGGCTCGGCTAGGGGATCCCCACGGCGATGGCGGTTCGGGGCGGTGAACACGCCGGCGTGCGCGCGTTCCGGGCGCCACGGGCTGCTAAGGACTAAGGGATCTGGCGCACAAGCACCTGGGGAAGGAGGGGAGGCTCACCAGAGGGTTGAAGAGACCGGAACTGCAGTGGGCGGAGGAGAACGACGATGACCGGCGGCGGAAAGGCTCGGCTCTCGCGGAGGGAGGTGGTGCCGGGGCTCGGGGGTTGACGCAGAGGCCCTGAACAGCTACCTGATGACGAGGTGGAGCTACCGCAGCTCTTGGCTTGGGCTGGGAGCCACCGAAGCTGTGGATTCGCGGCGGAGCAGAGGCGGAGGAACGCGGCGGCGCAGAGGCTTGGGACGAGCGGGGCGCTAGGGTTAGAGGCGGCGCTGGTGGGGATAGGTTCAAGGGAGGTCGCAGGGGGATAAGAGGAGCAGGCCAGAGGTCTCGGGGTAGGGTTACGGCGGGGAGGGGCCGGGGATCTCGGCCGTGCCGTTGCGGGGCCGTTACGCCGGGGAAGGAAGAGGAGAGGGGGAGAAGAGCGCTGACAGGCCGGGACCAGCGGTCAGTGGGAGAGAGAGGAGAGAAAGCGGGCGCAGCTCGGGCTGAGGGAAAGAAGATGGGCCTGCTTGGCCCACGCGGGGGAAAAGGGAAAAGGGAGAAGAGGGTTGTGCTGGGCCTCGGGAGGGAAAGGAGAGAGGAAAGGGAGCCCAGGGAAGAAAAGAGAGTGGGCCGGGCTGAGAGGGATGGTTTGGGCTGGCTTCTTCTTTTATTCTTTCTCTTTTCCTTTTCTTTTTTTCTATACCCCACTGATTCAAACAATTCCACTTGAATTCAAATACAAATTGAATTCAAACCTATGAACTCAACACAAATAAAACAATGCTGCAGCATGAATGCACAAAACAATTTAATCCTATGATAAATTTTACTTACTTGCGTTATAAAATTACTTTAAATGCGATATAAATTAAGTAAAAGACTGGAAAATTTATTTAAACTCAAATAAATTAATTAAAATTTGAGGAAATTACCTTAGGGTGTTACAGCCTTGCTGAGTATTAGAATACTCAGCCTTGCTTTATAACTTTTGTCCAGGTAAAGCTTCTGCTGATCAAGCCCTGCCTATTCCGTGGCCTTACCCTCTGCCTGATGGTTGGTCCGTGGAGTGGGACCCGTCCCCGGCCAACCCGGACCCCTCCGAGTGATGTCATGCAAGGGCAAGCATGACATCCTTACTGACGTCGTGTATTATACCGTACTTTGGTATCCCTGTTTACTCTAAAACTTATATCGTTTTGTAATAATTTCCCGGTGGGGAAGATCCTGTCCTTTTTAACATTCATGTAATATAACTGCCTGTGATGTAAAATGTGATGGCCCTTGTATCTCTGGACTCGCCTTCATGCGGGGTACCTTGTTATGATCCTGCTTTCGGTGGTTTATCGGGACGTTACCCGACAGACCAAAAGATTATACCGTTTGAAGCACGCCGGAGCCCGCTAAAGTGTTCTCGCGTACTTGAGCCAGTGTAATTTCAGGTTGGTTCTGCCACAGCTGGTATCAGAGCTAACAAGTGTACACTGGAGATGTAAGGTGCTTTAAAAACACTTTTAGTATAAAATTTGCTCAACAAGGTATTTTGCAAAAAGAACGTTGGATTCGTTAAGGTTGAGCTTAGTACGTAAAGCCCTAGGGTGATGTCTAAGGGAAAATAGAGGTGGCTGTATTATATATGTATATAAATCTAACTACCAGCATTACTTTCAGTCAAAACTTAAATTCATGCACAACCCAACTTTACTCTCTGTAACGACACCTTCGATCGTGAGGTAAGAAGGTAAGGATCCTCAGCCAACTGAGGGAGCTTGGCCTTCCTGTCGGTGATGCGAACCGAACGCTGTTTCTCAAGCAGTGGCCTACTTGAGATGCTGCCAATGTACCAACTTAGGTTGATTACATTGGGAGTATAAGGTTCGGCGCAGGGTATGGCGATCGCTGTTCATACCCCCGCATTTTGCGGTACCCCCGTGAATACGTTGTTTCGATGACGTATGCTAACGTTGTCTGTACGGCGGTAATAGTACAGATGCTGTTTCTATAGTGAACAGTAATGATTGGGGACGCTTTCATGACATGCTGGCATGAAAGGTTCATTGGATATATATATGTGTATTCTTCTGCAGGTACACTAACCACGCTTACGCTATTAGGACGGATAGGGCTTATCGACTAGTTATTAGGGAGAGACGTATATATTATGCCACCGAAACTAACCACGTAAGTCCGAAAGTATTCAGCAGTTGTTTTTGGTTGAGAGGACGAGTAGTACGTGCATGCATACTCCTTTAGTAAATAAAAGAATGTGCTGAATGTTTTAGTTAAGATGTAGTATGTTTAGACCTAGTGCCATTTGATGTAGTATAGAGGGCCAATATGTGGACCCATATATATATGTACTGGGAAGTACCTTGGTATCCTTGTTGTAATATAAGTTTCAAGCTTTGATCTCCCTAATCTTTACCTGAATATGCTAATATGAGAGGATTGAATGGAATGTGTATATGATGTATGGAGATGATGTATTTTCTGAAATTAGGAGTGAGATTATGCGAATATTAACGGACGTCTCCTTTATTTCAGATGGTGGGAGCCACACGTGGAACCCCGGAAGGTTTCCAGGCAGATCGGGCCAGTGGTTCTCAACAGCCGCCCCCACCACCTCCCAACCTAGCTGAGGTGATGGCACGGCAGACGGAGCTTCTTAATCTGCTGGTCCAAGCACAACAAAACCAGCAGCGTCAACCGTTTCGTGGAGGTCGTGATGACATTCCTCCTCCAGTGGCCAGCTATCAAGATTTCCTTAGCACTCAACCTCCGTTCTTCAGTAAAGCCGAAGAACCTTTGGACGCTGATGCCTGGCTTCATATTATTGAGTCCAAGTTCACTCTTTTGACTATACCGTGTGCGGACTCAAGCAAAGCTTCTTTTGCTGCTCAGCAACTGCGTGGTGCTGCCCGAATTTGGTGGGATAACTTTTACGCCCTGCAGCCCGCGGGACATGTCATTTCCTGGGATGAATTCCGGACTGCCTTTAGGGCACATTATATCCCTGAAGGATTACTGGAACGGAAGTTGAATGAATTTTTGGCACTAACTCAAGGTTCCGATACAGTCTTGCAGTACGCACAGACGTTCAATCATCTGTGCCAATATGCTGGTCATCATGCAGATAATGATGCCAAAAAGCAAGACCGCTTCCGTCGTGGCCTTAATACTAAGCTCAAAGAGCGCTTGAATCTTGTTAGGCCCAATAGTTTCAGTGAGCTGGTCAATATGGCCCTAACCCAGGAGGACTGCATTATAGCACATCGTGCTGACAAGAAAAGAAAAACCCCTACGGGATCCTCGAGTGCTCAACCACCAAGATATCGGGTCGTTCCTAATACCCAAACAAGAGCACTCCAGAGGAATGCCCCGGTTGGTCGATTGGTTTTTAGGCCGCCTCAACAACAAGGAAGCTATAGACCCTCTGCACCTCCACAACAGCAACAGCAATTTGGTCCAAGGCCAAATGCGTGGCAAGCTCCACCAAAAGGCAGCAACTATCACTGTTTTAATTGTGGGAGTGCAGATCATTTCATCAGGGATTGTCCACGGCCTAAGAAACCTAACCTAGGGCAAAGTTCTAACCAAGGTAATCAGAACAAGGGTAAAAGGCCGTTGATGCAAGTCCGGCAAGGGCAAATTAACTTCACCACCCTTGCGGAACTTCCGGACGGAGCCCCTGTCATGTCGGGTACGTTCTATATCCATCATCAACCAGTTGTTACATTATTTGATTCAGGAGCAACTCATAGTTTTATTAGTAACAACTGTGGTACCCGAATAGGACTCGATCTATATCCTACGAAGGGGTCATACATGATATCTACACCGGGAGGAACAATTATGTCTGACCAAATGGTCAAAAAGGTGCCAATTCAATTTGGTAGCAAAGAAATTAGAACAGATTTGATTTCATTAAACCTAGAGGGTATAGATGTCATACTTGGGACCAATTGGATGACAGAGCATAGAGTGTTATTAGATATTGCCTCCAGAGTTATTGAAATTAACTCACAACACATGGGAAATATTACCCTCTATCTGCCCAGGCAGGAATATCTCTATTCTTGCACTTATGCTATCACAGACCTCAAAGTTAAGGATATTCCGGTAGTTTGTGAATATCCTGATGTCTTTCCTGATGATTTGCCTGGGATGCCACCTGACAGAGATATTGAGTTCATTATTGAACTCCAACCAGGCACCGCTCCTATCTCCAAGAGGCCATATCGTATGCCCCCAAACGAATTGGCCGAGCTTAAAATTCCACTTCAAGATCTTGTTGATAAAGGTTTTATACGCCCGAGTGCGTCGCCTTGGGGTTGTCCTGCTCTTTTTGTCAAAAAGAAAGACAATAGCCTAAGGCTATGTGTTGACTATCGTCCACTCAATGCGGTCACCATCAAAAATAAGTACCCACTTCCCCGCATTGACATTTTGTTTGATCAATTAGCTGGAGCTAAGGTCTTCTAAAAAATTGACTTACGCTCTGGCTATCATCAGATCAAGATTAAGCCTTGTGACATTCCGAAAACGGCTTTCTCAACCAGATATGGACTATATGAATATCTGGTTATGTCTTTTGGGCTTACTAACGCTCCGGCATATTTCATGTATCTTATGAATTCAGTTTTTATGCCGGAACTTGATAAGTTCGTTGTGGTCTTCATTGATGATATCTTAATCTATTCTAAAAATAATGAAGACCATGCCAATCATCTACATATCGTTCTTCAGCGATTACGGGATCATCGTCTTTATGCTAAATTCTCAAAATGTGAATTTTGGCTAGATAGTGTGAAATTTCTGGGACACACTATCTCTAGCGAAGGCATATCGGTTGATCCAACAAAAGTCCAAGAGGTTATGGATTGGAAGCCCCCAACTTCAGTCCATCAAATCCGAAGTTTTCTTGGATTGGCAGGGTATTATCGCCGATTTATTCCGGATTTCTCTAAGATAGCCAAGCCCATGACTGAGCTTCTTAAGAAAGGAGTTAATTATCAGTGGGATGATAAGTGTGATGAGGCATTCCATACTTTAAGAAAGCTTTTAACAACTGCCCCCGTACTAGCTCAGCCAGATAACACCCAACCTTTTGACGTCTACTGTGATGCCTCTGGGACTGGTCTCGGTTGTGTTCTAATGCAAAACAACCGAGTCATTGCTTATGCATCCAGAGCACTTCGGAATCATGAGCAAAATTTATCCAACTCATGACCTGGAATTAGCAGCCGTCGTCCATGCTCTTAAAATTTGGAGGCATCACCTTATGGGTGCTAAGTGCAACATTTACACGGATCATAAAAGCCTCAAATATATTTTTACCCAAGCGGATTTGAATATGAGGCAGAGGCGATGGCTAGAATTGATCAAAGATTATGACCTTGAGGTATATTACCATCCTGGTAAAGCTAATGTAGTTGCGGATGCACTTAGCTGCAAAGCACATTGCCACTGTGCATCCATGACTACTATCAATGACACTCTCTGCAATCAGATGAAGAAACTCAATCTGGAGATCGTTCCTCAAGGTAGTCTAAATCTTTTAGCCTTGGAGAATACCCTTCGGGATAAAATTATTATGTCACAACTATATAATAAGGGTATCAACATCATTAAATCAGAACTATCCCAAGGAAAGGCTAAATACAAGTGTTTCTGTATTGACCCTCAGGGAGTCTTGTGGTTCAACAAACGACTTGTTGTACCAAAAGATCATCAGCTTCGAAGGCAAATTCTTGATGAAGCTCATTTATCCAAATTCTCTATTCATCCCGGTAGCACCAAAATGTATCAAGACTTGCGACAACATTTTTGGTGGACTAGGATGAAAAGAGAAATTGCTAAATATGTATCTGAGTGTGATACATATCAGAGGGTCAAGGCTAGTCACCTTAAAGCCTCTGGTGTACTCCAACCATTACCCATTCCATCATGGAAATGGGAAGACATTAGTATGGATTTTATTGTTGGTCTTCCAAACACCTCTCAAAAGCATGACTCTATATGGGTAATTATTGATAGACTCACAAAGGTGGCTCACTTTATTCCCGTGAATACTACGTACTCTGCCAAGAAGTACGCTGAAATCTATCTTGATCAAATTGTTCGGTTGCACGGTATTCCTAAGACCATCATCTCTGATCGAGGAGCACCATTTGTTGCACGCTTCTAGGAACAATTACAATCCGCTCTCGGCACCAAACTGATTCGAAGCTCTGCATATCATCCTCAAACAGATGGACAAACTAAACGAGTCAATCAAATTCTTGAAGATATGCTCCGAGCTTGTATCATTCATTATGGGATAAGTTGGGACAAATATCTTGCCTTGGCCGAATTCTCTTACAACAACAGTTACCAGACCAGTCTTCAAATGTCACCTTTTGAAGCTCTATATGGTCGCAGATGTCGAACCCCTTTGAGTTGGTCTGAGACTGGTGAGCGCAAGATTTTTGGGCCAGATTTGGTTATGGAAGCCGAGGATAGGGTCAGAATTATTCAAGCTAATCTTAAAACAGCTCAATCTAGACAAAAGAGTTATGCGGATCGGAGAAGGAAACCCTTATAGTTTCAAATAGGAGATTTTGTATATCTCCGAGTATCTCCCACCAAGGGCGTTCAGGGTTTTGGAATAAAGGGAAAACTAGCACCCTGTTATATCGGACCTTTCAAAATTCTTGAAATTTGTGGCCCAGTGGCTTACAAACTTCTCCTTCCACCTCAAATGAGTGCTATTCATGATATCTTCCATGTCTCTCAGCTTAAAAAGTGTATCAAGGTACCCTCAGAGATCATTGAAATCCCAGCCATCGAGGTCGAACCCGATCTATCCTATGTTGAACAACCTATCAAAATCTTGGATACCAAGGAAAGAGTCACTAGAAGGAAGACAGTTAAAATGTATAAGATCCTATGGGATCATCACACTGAAGAAGAAGCAACTTGGGAAACGGAATCTTATCTTCAACAGAATTTCCCGACTTTCCTTTCAACTAATTTCCAAATCTGATCGTTCAATCATCTTCCACTTCCGAATCTCGGGACGAGATTCTTTTTAGGGGGGAAGGCTGTGACATTCAGGTAATAAGTTATAAAAATTAGACTTTAGATATAATAGGCATAAATGTTATGGGTGTATCTAAAATTTTCATGTGTTATAAACCTTTTGTGTTTAAAGTGTGTGTGCTTTGATATGGCTATATAAGCCCTTGAGTAAGGGTAAGGGCCTATATGTAAAAGAATATAAGAAATAGGGTCCTTTATGTGAAAAGTTGAGAAGTAAAAGTAACTTTTATGTTCACTTAAGGACTTAGTTGTAAAATTATTCATCATCATAACCTATCTTAAGTAATTGTAAACATAACAAAGTTTAGTTAAAATTCCGTTCGGTAAGGACGGAAGTAATTTAAATTTTACCTTGTTTAGAATTCATCGTATAAGGTTGCAAAATTTGAGTTTTCGAATTTGAGTTTTAAAGCAAAAGTGTAGAGCTTGAAAAACTCTACAATTTTCATGTTGGACTTTTTCTCAGAAAACCCCTGGATTAGTGGGAAAAAAAGTACTTTTCTGTAGGGCCCCTGTAACTTTTAAAATTTGCAAACGAGTCCCTGGATCTCTTTCCCCTTTCTTCTTCCTCTGCACCCCTTCTGCTCCTCTGCTCCCGCACTGGCGCCGGCGACAGAGCGCCTCCCCTGGCCGCCGTCTTGCAGTCGCCGCCGTCCACCTCATGCTGCCCCTCTCCACGCGTCAGTCTACTCTTTGCCCACCGCAGTAGCCCCTGCTCCGGTGTCCCCCTGCGTAGGCGGCACGGTGCCCTCGGGTGCATGCCAGCCGCCACCTCGCCGCCGCAATTCGGAGCCCGGCCGTAGTTCTTTCCTTCCCTAGGCGTCTCCCTCTCCTCTGCAAGCTAATGCTACTACCAACCGAACCACACCCCCCTCTTTCCCGATTGGTTTGCCCTGTGTTCTTCCCCACGGTCACCAGAAACCGAGCTCGCCGCCGTGCACTCTTTGCCAAAATTCGTAGTGCTTACTTCAACCCGATCCAATTCCTTTCACCAGTAGACTCCCCACCCTCTCCTCTTGCTCCTCAGCTCAAGCCAGATCAACCCCGACCGCCCCTCTGCCGGAATCTCGCTCGCCCCGAGCCATTGCTCACCGGCGCCGCCCGAATTTGAGCTTGCCGTCGACAGCTTCTCTCGCTTGGCCTCCGACCCGTCCAGGTACACGAATCACTTCCCCATGGTCTGCTGGTGCTCGTGCGCATCTCTTTTGCCTGCGTTCGACGGCCGTTCGCCGGGAACGCCGAAGCTCTGTCCCGGCTGCCGCACCCACGTGTCGACAGCCAAATTCCACAGCCACTTCTCCGAGCCTGTTCCTTTCCGCGCCTTCCATGAGTTCTATGGACCATGTCTAGCTCGTTTCCCCTCGCCGGAATGCTTGCCGCCGGTGAGAACGCCGTCGTGCCCGACGTGCCGGCCGTCGCAGGGCCGGGCAAGGGCCTTTTTGCTAATAGCTCTGTTGTTCCAAGGGCCCCAGTGCAAAATTACCGAGACCCCCCCCCTTAGACGTCTGTTATTTCATGTGAGGTGCATGTGCTGTCTTGTAAAATACATAACAAATCATAGGAAATTCCAAAATTAGCAAAACTTGTTGTGTTGGAAACTAGATTATGAACTCTATAACTTTTGTTAAAAGGATTTGGTATAAAACCAAATATTTTTTAATCTAATTTAAATTTGAAACAAGGAAATGTAATATCTTCAATTCCTACATGTTAATTTGAATGTTTGTAATTTTGATGTGTAATTTCTATATATGATATCTAAAATGATGCAAAACATTCAAAACCAAGTTTATACTACAATTTAAATCCTTTTAAATTAATATTAGCTAAACATATCTTTTCAAACTTTAACTAATTAGATCCTTTAGTTATAATTAGGAGGTGGTCTATTCCTTTTTAAGTGTTCCAAATTTTATAACCTTCTTTACTTAAAAGTTTAAATTCAAATTTAAATTTAACTCTAATATATGCTTTGATGCTTATCTAGAACTAATTCAATGATGTGGTTAAGTTAAGCATCAATTATAAATTTAGGCTAAAATTTTCCTTGTTTTGGCCTTTCTCAAAGTATTAATCTTTGAAAGCATAATCTTTAATGTGACTCAAATAAAAGAATGCACATTTCTTAATGATATTTGCTTTGCATATCATGTAGAACCGATTTCCCTCGCTGACGGTGACTACGAGCTGATCGCGGATCAAGCCGAGGAAATTCCTGGAAATCCCGAAGACACCGTCGAGGATCTAACTGAAGATCCGAACCAAAGTTCGGAAAACCTCAATCCTTCCACCCTCAACTCTGCTCAAGAAGGCAAGCCCCGGACATAACCTACTATTTTAATTACACTGCACTTAATATCTATTTACGTATTCTATGCATTAAGTTCTTAGGTATTGCTTGAAACCCTAGTTGCATTTTCCTAGGAACCAATGTATTGAATGCCAATATTTGAGTCCGGCTAGCTGCTTTGCTAATAGGGCCGGTAGAAGTCGGGTGATTTCCTGTCACTCGCGTGACATAGGAGTTGTAATGCCTACATTTCTGTTATCACTATAAGGATGACGGACGGGAGTTTTGTGAGGTATCATGGTCGAGGTGATACCCCGTCTGTGTTGTTAAAATTCTGATAAGGTCGCAGCGTGTGGTGATCGGAGTTAAGCGTTTGAAAGTACTAACCACATGCCGCGAAATATGGTAAGCGGTAAGCCTAGTAGCCAATCGGCCCGAGTAGTGGACATACCTCCCACCACTCGTCTTGCTTCTTTTGGTTACTTATGTTCGACGTGTAGGCATACGTGTTGCTGGGCAACCAGGAGTACGGGTTTTGTAGTCGCGCTACAGACGTACGTCCTGCACTTTGGAAGTGCGTATGACCTGCAGTCGCTTGTGGTGGACCTGTCCATGAGTCGGAATGAAAGGTAAACGGTTGCTTTGGAACGACCCTGTGGTGTTCCCAGCGTGTGAGTTAGGTTTACCTTGCAAGGTTAAATTCGATTCGAATCGTCCGCTTCTCACGATGATTCAGACTGCTTAATTCCTTTGTCACATTGAGTAATAAGAGCAATCATAGTATGATATTCAAAAGAAATGAATGATCGAAGTTTATACCATGCTTGCTTAGATCTAGGTGCTCACATAGAATGAATACTCAACTAGAATCTTTAAAGCTAAAAGAGAAAGATAAGGACCCACTTTTAGTTGCTTTTCCGCCAAAAACTTATCCTTTAACCTGTACCAGATTTCATGAGTCCAGTTATATGGCTATGTATACCATCACCGGGTAAGCCTTGCTGAGTATTAGAATACTCAGCCTTGCTTTATAACTTTTGTCCAGGTAAAGCTTCTGCTGATCAAGCCCTGCCTATTCCGTGGCTTTACCCTCTGCCTGATGGTTGGTCCGTGGAGTGGGACCCGTCCCCGGCCAACCCGGACCCCTCCGAGTGATGTCATGCAAGGGCAAGCATGACATCCTTACTGACGTCGTGTATTATACCGTACTTTGGTATCCCTGTTTACTCTAAAACTTATATTGTTTTGTAATAATTTCCCGGTGGGGAAGATCCTGTCCTTTTTAACATTCATGTAATATAACTGCCTGTGATGTAAAATGTGATGGCCCTTGTATCTCTGGACTCGCCTTCGTGCGGGGTACCTTGTTATGATCCTGCTTTCGGTGGTTTATCGGGACGTTACCCGACAGACCAAAAGATTATACCGTTTGAAGCACGCCGGAGCCCGCTAAAGTGTTCTCGCGTACTTGAGCCGGTGTAATTTCAGGTTGATTCTGCCACAATAGGCCTCTGCACACCAAACGCATGGCTTTCCTCAGAGCGCTCGACAACAATGGCACTGCTGATAACATGGGTAGTTGCCGCAATGTAAAGTAAGAGGGTCTCACCCGGCAATGGTGCTGTGAGGATCGGGGGTGACTGTAGGTGCTGTTTGAGGTCCTGCAGGGCCCGCTCGGCTTCCTCTGTCCAGTGAAATTTATCTTGGCGCTTCAAGAGCTTGAAAAAAGGAAGTCCTCTCTCCCCGAGTCGGGAGATGAACCTGTTAAGGGCTGCCATGCACCCTGTAAGTTTTTGCACATGTTTGACTGTGGCAGGTGCCCCCATATCAGTGATGGCTGTGATCTTTTCCGGGTTGGCCTCGATGCCCCGGTTACTCACGATGAACCCGAGCAATTTACCCGAAGGAACGCCGGAAACGCACTTGGTCGGATTGAGCTTCCATCGGTATTTCCGTAGGCTGGCGAAAGTTTCCTCCAGATCCGCGATCAGGGCCTCAGGACTTCTAGTCTTCACGACCACGTCGTCCACGTAGGCTTCCACATTCCGGTGTAACTGATCAGCGAAGCATATCTGGATTGCACGCTGATAGGTAGCACCTGCGTTTTTCAACCCGAAGGACATCATCTTGTAGGCATAAGTCCCGAACGGGGTGATGAACGCGGTCTTGATTTGGTCTTCCTCCTTGAGAGCAATCTGATGGTACCCTGAATAACAATCAAGGAAACATAGCAGTACGCAACCTGCGGTTGAGTCGACTACCTGATCATTGCAAGGGAGCCCAAAGTGATCCTTTGGGCAATGCTTGTTGAGATCGGTATAATCGACACACATTCTCCATTCTTTATTCTTTTTCAATACAAGAACAGGGTTAGCTACCCACTCTGGGTGGATTACTTCTTTAATGAATCCAGCCGTGAGGAGTTTAGCTATTTCCCGTTTGATAGCCTCCCGTTTATCAGAGGCAAAACGACGAAGTCGTTGCTTCTTTGGTACAGCTTGTGGATACACATTAAGACTATGCTCGATCAGCTCCTTGGGCACCCCTTGCATATCCGATGGTTTCCATGCGAATATGTCTCGGTTAGCCCGCAAGAAACTGACGAGCGTGAGTTCCTATTTGTCACCCAAGCCCGCGCCGATGATGGCTGTCTTGGATGAGTCGCCTTCTTGGAGCTGGATCAACTTGAGAGCCACATCGCCTGTTGACTTGACGCCTGATTGGCTCGCCTTCTTCATCGGGATGTCCAGCTCAGCTTGAGAAAGTTGCTGTGCGGCTGCGAGTACTTCTCCAGAAGCATCTGGCATACGGGAAGTCGATGCATACTGGATGGCCTCTTGGTTGCAATCATAGGACTTCTTCAAGTCGCCTCGGAGCGTGAGCACGCCACTGCGTCCTGGCATCTTGAGAAGTAAGTAGACGTAATGCGGCACCACCATGAACTTAGCGAGCGCCGGCCTCCCCAGTATAGCGTGGTAGGAAGATTCGAAGTTGGCCACCTCGAACTTGATGAACTCGGTTCGGTAATTCTCCCTCGTCCCGAAAGTGACTGGGAGAACGACCGTTCCAAGCGGGTGCGCGGCATTGCCAGGAACAATACCGTAAAAAGGAGCCTTGCTCGGAACAAGCTTGTTGGTCAGGTCCAGACCCATCTTCTTCAGCGTACTGGTGAAGATAAGATTAAGTCCGCTCCCGCCATCGATGAGAACCCGAGTGAGCTTGACTTCTGCGACCACGGGATCCAGCACCAGTGGAAACTTCCCAGGCTCGGAAAAGCTGGTCCACTGGTCAGTACGGGAAAATGATATGGGGACCTCCGACCATCGGAGTGGTCGTGGTACCACCGGCTCGATGGATAGAATTTCCCATAGCAGCAACTTCTGTTCTCGCTTGGAACAAAAATCTTCATCACCACCAAAGATAACATTGACGGTTTTGGAGGCATCCTGGAACTTGGCTGTCTCAGATTTATCTTCTTGGTCCTCGTCTTCGGGCTCTTTTGCCCGTCGACTTGTTCTTCTTGCCGTTTCCAGGGGAGCCAAAGGTGCGCTTGAGCTGAAAGCAGTCGATCGCTGCGTGTTTGGAGTTGACGCACCATGGGCACTTCTTCCGCAGGAGCTTTTCAAACTGCTCCTGCATGGTTGACTTCTTGCCCCGCGGAGGATGTTCCACAGCCGCGACGAGATCGTCTGGCTTGGGTTTTCGGGAAGAACCCGAAAAGTCCCGCTGGCCTTTGTCAGCCCGGTTGTCGTTGTTGCGCTTCTGGTTGAGGTTGGTGCGTCTTGGAAACCTCTCGCGCATCTTTTCTTCTTGTTCGGACCAGTTGTGCATCATGTCACGTAGTCCTGCAACCGTCTTCGGCCTATTACGCCCAAAATCACGATATATACCTGGGTCCGTTAGGCTGTTGTAGAAGCAGTCGATGATGTCCTCCTCCGTGATGTTGGCGATGGTGGCCCGCACGTCGAAGAAATGGCGGGTGTAGGACCGGAGGAGTTCATTACGCTCCTGCTTGCACTGGGCGAGGTCGTGTCGGGTTCCTGCACGGGTTATCGCCCCTTGGAAGTTGTCGATGAAAACCTTCTTGAGGCCCTCCCAGGAGTCGATGGAGTCGTTGGGGAGGCTTTCCAGCCAAGTCAGCGGTGCAGGCTCCAAAGCCATCGGAAAGTAGATGACTTTGGTAGTGTTGGAGCCACCGGCCACCTCAATGGCATTGGAGTAACAGCAGAGCCATTGTTGGGGGGCCTGCTTACCATCATACTTGGTGATGCCGATCGTCTTGAAACCCTCCGGGTACTTGTAGCCGTTGAATCTCGTAGTGAACGTAGGAAAATGATCGCTGCAGTTAGCATCATCCTGCTCAGCTACCTCGCGTTCCCGTCGCCTCGAGTTGAGGACTGACCGGACGTCGCGCCCTTCATTGATCTTCTGGCGAAGGTTCGGTTGTTGACGTGGGCGGTTGGGTTGCCTCAGGTTGTTCGCCGGAGGTGGTTGCCGCCTCCCTCCGGTGACCTGACTCCCACCCGCACCATCATTGTTATTGCTGCGTTGGGGTCGCGGGCGATCGCCTGTTGGTCGACTTGGGGCCTGGCTCCGGCTATCTCCGACGCGCTCGTCCCCGACGAGTAATGCCAGGGCCTGCTGGTCCAGCTGGATCCATGCCCGTTGGGCGTAGCGGAGTGCTTGTAGAACGTTGGGATCGTTACTTCGCTCGAGTAGCGCTGTTACCCGAGCGATGTTGGCCACAGGAGTCCTGAAGCCTCGTTCATCTGCAGCGGCGAATTCAGCATCGAGTTCGCGCTGTGCAGAACGTATGCACTCGTTGGCCCGCCTTCTACGAACCGCACAAGCTCTGTTCCTGGCATGCCACGCGTCGCGCTCGGCGTCGTTCTCGTCGACAGCATCGGCAGTGTCTTCGTCTTCTGATATCCCGTCAAGTGCGCCGATGGGGATGAGAGCATCGTCGTCCCCCTCCTCCGCCATCAGCACCTGGCGGGTTGCGAGTTCTTCAGAGGAGGCTTCGACTAGTTGAGTCGAGCCCTCGGTGATGGTAGCCAACGCCCTGCCCTCCTGAAAAGGCAAAGGTTCAAGGTGGGCTACCAAGCGGTCTTCATGTCCGAGTAGATCGGACAGATCCATCCATTTCCAATGAATGATTCGTCTTTCGGAGGTGGTGGTGATCATCAGCCCACAAGTGGCCAGGTGATCCTCAGCCCCCCGACATGCGGTGGCATCGGAACCCCCAGCCTGGAGCAGAGAGTCCAAGTCCTCCTCCAACGCGGAGAAAGGAACAGTAGTGATAGACTCTGCCTCGGTTTCCCTAGCAGAATAAAAAAATGGCAACTCGTCGAGATTATCGACAAAGTCATCGAGCCTTGCAGCGAGTGTTTTTAGCTTGATGGTGTCATCGACGATGTGCCGATGGAATCCGCCTGGCGCGCCATTGGCAACGCAGACCCATGAGCCAAAAACAAAAGTTGTGCCCTCAGGGAGCACGGGACTGGGGAACTTGAAAAGAGCCATCGAGTTCTCCAGCGGATCTATGATGCACCCCCCTCCCTGGCGCGCCAGCTGTCGGGTTTTATCCGGCTGCCCACCGAGGGGTATACCCAAGGTGGTAGGTTTTGGGTGGGGATGCGCCGAGATCAGGAACGCGAAGGTGCAGACAACACAAGATTTAGACAGGTTCAGGCCGCAATATGCGTAATGCCCTACGTCCTGTATGATGGTTTGTATTGCCTTGATGTTGATCTGGTGATCTTGGTTTTGAGGGGGTCCCTGCCCGCCCTTATATATCCGGAGGGACAGGGTTACATGAATCCTAGCCTGATACTAGCTCAGGAATCGTACTCAAGTACAACTCGAGTAGTTTCCTTCTGCATCGACTAGTTCTACTCCGCATGCGGGTAGAATACAACATAAATAAGGTATAGGACACGTCCTATCCCCTAGCCCAATATTAACTCGTTGATGTACACAGCCCCGTGGCACCGGGTCTGACAGACGGGGACCCTCCTCGAATAGGAGCATGAGGGAAAACTCGTATCTCATGCAGGAGGCACAATGTCAACACCTAAGGCAATACAAACAACACATAGGATGTAGGGTTTTACGCTCTCGGCGGTCCGAACCTGTCTAAACTTTATGTTTCTTGCACCTTCAAGTTCCTGATCTCGGTGACACCCTACCTACAAACTCACCACCTCGGGGGTATCCCTCCGTGGCCGTGGCGGTAAAACACTGACAGTTGGCGCGCTAGGTAGGGCTGATCAACGAAGATCCACTAGCGAGCTTGAAGGAGCTCATCATCAAAATCAATCTACTCCGCGCAATGTGATTATCAAAATTGAACGGCATCCCAACATGGTCCTCTGTCAAGTCCAAGGCAATTTGGATTTTTGCACAACGCGATGCGTTCGAGTTACAATATGAAGCAGTTAAGTATTCATCTGCTATTGGCCCAAGATCCAGCGGGTCCTGCGGAATTCTGTGTTCTTTCTGCTCAAGGCTGATTGCCCGAGTTCGAGTCTAAAAAGGAAATTGTGAAGCGGCGGATACAATCAGGAGTCAAAGTCTATTTCTCGATCTCCACAAAAGAAGCGAAGCTACGATTACTTTGACAAATCAGCAATGCCAACCGGCCAACGACTACTCCGACTACTTGTCTCGACAAGAAAACTAGTCGGGAGTGGGTTTCACACTGTCAACAACTAGTCGGAATTGACTTCGACTAGTCAGCTTCATTAACAAACTGTCGCGGGTACATCAACAATTGCTGCGGCTTCATCCACAATCATCCACGAAACAAGCTAAGTCACTTATACCTTTTTGCACAACGCACATTCTCTTCACAGGCCATGTCATGCATGTTCCCAATTGCCTGCATGGTCCACCCTGCAACACGGGCGGTCGGGTTACACCCTATAAGTGCGCTCCATGAGCGTTCTCTTTTTTTGCGCAGCGTGCTGACTGCTCTAGTTTTTTTCTTAATGGTTGCTACAATACCCGGGTAGCACATGCTTTATTCCGTGAAACCTCGACTCTTCTGTATGCCTATGCTCCTATGCGTGCATGCGGCCACGCTCCCTACGCTATGGTCTATGGCTATTAGGGATCAGGTGCCTAAATGTAATAGGCTACCTACCCGGGGAAATTATGTGACCTAGCAAGAGCAAAACCCGAAAAATTTTACATGCATTTTACAATGCTGGGATTTGCTCCCAACATGATATCATGTATATCAGTTATAACATACTTTTATGTTTCCCTTGCAGGGGACCTAACTTGAACCATGCTGCTGGGCGAGTTGGATTCAACTCCGACTAGTTGGCTTCATCAGCAATCGCCAATGGCTACTTTGACTTCATGAGAACTCTCGGCTACACGTCGCTGACTACAATGACTACTCGCGTAAGAACTTTAGCTTGCATCGCTTACTACGTTGACTACTCAGAAAGACTCCTGCTGGGGCTGTCAACACACTAATCGCTTGAATGCAATTAGTCAGATTCGACTCCGACTAGTTGGGTTCATCAACAATCATCGGCGACTACTCGACTCCGTGGAGAATGCTCGGCGACACGCTGGCAACTACTTTGACTACTCGTCTCGCCTACAAAACTAGTTGGAATCGACTCCAACTAGTTGGCATCATCGATAGTTCAAGATCCAGGGGCAACTTGGCCAATGCCTAGGCTCGGGGGCTGGTGTCATCGACCACTAGGCGTATCTCGTGCGACTTGCCTAGCTCCCATGCTCGGGGGCTGGGTGTGACAGGGCACTCAGCGTGCTTTTGGCGGACCGTTTAAGCTCTCACACTTGGAAGCTGGACGCTGCAAAACTACTCGGAAGTTTCGTGGAAGAACCTAATTTAAGAGGCTTTTGAAGATTTATCTCGAGATGATAATTGTTTAATCATTATTTTAGGAATTCTATTCCGAAATAAGGGGTTTTTCAAATTTTTAACCCAGAGGTATTATCTAGCCATTGACTCAGGGAAGAAGGGATGATTTTAGTGGTAATTTAGGGTGCCTTTTGAGATGTTATTTGTTTAAATATTTTTTTAGGTAATTCATTCAGAAAAAATGGTTTTCAAATTTCTGAACCAATTTGCCCATCTTAACCATCAAATCTTTACCGTTATATATTGCATGCCACGATTCTTTGGATCCTTTATTCCAAACCTTGCGGATTTGGATTCAAGGCTCAGGGGCTACAAGTACATGTGTTATCGGCGACCTATTTTTCAAATCTTTTGGAAGATAAGGACAGAAGACTCAAGACTAAATTGACCCTCAGTTTGGTTCTCCGAGTCAACCTAAGGCTCAGGGGCTACTCCATATAGAGTGAGATACCAATTGCACCCTATATAAAAGAAAACTTAACAACTACTCAGGGTATGAGCACCTCAGAGCCTCGATGCAGTCAAGGAAGTACTCGGAAGACACTTTCAAGATAGAGCTTGGGAGAACTTGAAGATACCTTTAGAAGTACTCGGAAGCCTATAGTACTCAACTACGAAGAGTTCGGGGGCTTGTCACACCCGGGACCACGGGACTATGCACATGGCATACATCTTACAGGATAAGGGATGGGACATGGCCCACACCCTACACTAGTCATAACTACTCGTACTGTAGTAGAACTACTCGAGTAGTAGTAGAACTACTTGGAATAGAAGGAAACTACCCGAGTAGTACTCGGGTAGGACTCCTAAGCTTGTATCTCGCTAGGATTTTCATATAACCCTATCCCCCTGTCATCGCCATTTGACCGACAACACCCCCAGACTATATAAGGGTCGATAGGGACCCTCCTCGAATAGGAGCATGTGGGACAACTCGTGCCTCATGCAGGAGACACAACATCAACACCTAAGGCAATACAAACAACACACATGACGTAGGGTATTACGCTCTCGGTGGTCCGAACCTGTCTAAACTTTGTGTTTCTTGCACCTTCGAGTTTCTGATCTCGGCGACATCCTACCTACAAACTCACCACCTCGGAGGTATCCCTCAGTGGGCGTGGTGGTAAAACATCCACAAAAGTTGTTCGTTATCTCTTTGAGGCATCGCTACACTTTGCTCATTTGCATTATTGGATTTCCACAACCTAAAGCTGATCGGGATATGATCCCTCACAAGACGTCCATATTCTCTTATGTATTTCCCTGCAGCATTGGCGGGAGTCATGGGTTCACCATCATGTACTACTTCTATGATAATGTATCGCCCTTCGAATTTTTGGTCGGGCCTCGTTTGCCTCTTTTATGCTTCTCTGATGCCGAGGGCTACAAATAAAAGACATATTATTATTCGTGCTCAATAATAGTTATTATCTATTTTGTTTCATATATATACATATAGAAGAATGAAATGTTAGATATATATACATTCTCAGTTTGTTGATTAGCACCAACATCGGACTTCTCAATCCTGTCATCGGACATATTGAGGTATATGTTGGTATTGCTAGCATCATCATCACCTGCTTCTTCTTCTTCTTCGACATGATGATGAGCATCAGCACCGGCTTCTTTCTTCGACATTACCATCGGCAATCATGTTCATTAGAAACTAATTACCAACTTCATCCTTTCTCGGGTCCATCTTAACTAGTAACAGAATACAAATAAAAAAATCAAGAATTTATGTAAAATAATTAACACAAAGTAAGTACACAATTTTTAAGGACTTCTAAGTAATTAACAATAGACTTCTATAGGGTTAGCTATGTAAAATAATGCTAAGGATTAGCCCTATAGAATTTCTAAGGACTTATACGTAAGTAACTATAGACTTCAGGGTTAGTTATGAAAAATAATGCTTAGGATCAACCCTATACAATTTCTAAGGACCTATACATAAGTAACAATAGACTTCCAGGTTACTTATGTAAAATAACACTAGATCAACCCTATACAATTTCTAAGAACTTGTGCATGAAATTTCTAGAAATATACACTAGAGTAAATATACATGAAATTTTCAAGAATTTAATCTAGTCACTGAAGTCACTATCAATTTTCTACGAATTAATCTAGTCACAATAGCCACTATACAAACTTTCAAGAAATTTTCTAGTCACTAAAATAGATATACAGATTTCTAGAATTTTTTCTAGTCAATTAAGTCACTATGCAATATACATGAAATTTTTAAGAACTATGTCTAGTCACTAAAGTCACTAAATTTTCAATATACAAATATCTAGAAATTTTCTAGAAATGTACATTTTCGTAGAGACGTTAATTACTCATAATGTTGGGTGAAGCACTCAATTACAGTATTTTTAAAAATAAAACTAATCTCACTACACTTATCAAATAAATGTGAAAACTGAATAAATTTTTAGAGGCGAACACTAATTATTTTGACACTCTTCAGTTTGAGGCGAACTCATCGTCCCATACCATATGGGATGCAATCAAGGTTCATAACTTTGTTTCAGGCACTATATGCAAAAACTATCGAGAAGAAAAAAAATCTTTGTTTAGGAACATGTATCTGTCGTTAACCTTGACCATGCGGTGATGACACTGCCATTCAGGACCAATATTGATATCCGCAATACGGTATGGTATAGGGACGTGATGAAGGAGTATGGCTTTGGTCCGAATGGTGGCATCCTCACCTCACTCAAAGTTGAGGATTTCTTCAGTGGGACTAAGGCCGTACTCTTTCGTCATGTCATTATACCGCACCGTGTCGCGAATATCATGTTGGCCCCGAATGGCACTATCATCACCGCATGGTCAAGGTTAGCAACAGATACATGTTCCGAAACAAAGATTTTTTTTACTTCTCGACGGTTTCAATGTGAACCTGAATAAATACATCAATAGAGTGTCAAAGTAATTCATTCATAGTATAATACCAAGTATACATGTTTTTTTCACTTTCAATAATTATTCAATTTGAAATTTCACATTGCACATAAACATTCAATTTGAAATTTCACATTTCACATTCAAATCCACATATGGTCATATATACATACTCTTATTCTAAAAATAAAAATCCTACTATACTCATTTTCTAAATAGTATTCCTCTCTCTCTATGTATATACTCCCATTCCAAAAAATAACATTCTACTCTATGCAAACCTTAAGTAATTTGAGCTCAAATGGTGTATAAATTGAAAAAACTCCAAGCTTTTTTCCAATCTAAAAAACCTAAAAATCTCTATTTCTAAATCATGAAACGAGCTACAATAGCAATGGAAGATGAGAGGATGAAGTTTCTAACATTTAAACCGTTGGATGAATGGAGGAATCAAAAGGCTTCACAAATCATGGAAACAATTGGCATGACCTCCCCTCACCTGAGCCAAGAACAGGAAGAACACGAATGGCCTGGGGAATTTAGTCCCGGTTGGAGCCACCAACCGGGACTAAAAGTTTCTTATTTGTCCCGGTTGGTGGCTCCAACCAGGACTAAATATCCCCCCACCATCCCAACAGGCACCTTGCCATTGGACCCGGGACTAATACTTTTATTAGTCCCGGGTCCAAAACTGGCCGGGACAAATAAGGAGGACGAAAGATCATTTCTGTAGTAGTGGAGCTAACATCGCTGTACACTTATACTGTACTATGGCAGAAAAAGATTCCAAACTGCCCTTTGCTATGTAACAGCCCTGCACACTTTCACTTGTTGACTACTCCTAGTTAGGTTCGCATCATAAGCAATGGTCGCCGGTGACTATGGCAGCGGCGGCGGCCTCGTGGTGTTTGGAATGCGACCAACCACCAACGACCATCACGCACTGCCTCAGTGCCAGCCGCCAGTAGCAAGACGGTGGGGTGCCATTGGAAAAGTTCGAGACTGAAACGGTCATTTTGGTGATTTAGGGACGAAATTGAACCTTAGTTAAAAGCTTGAGGATAAAATCAACTTTTCCACCCTCAAATTTCAATTGGGATCACCGAAATAAAAATAATAGGTTGTGCCGAATAAAGTCGCAAACAATAATCCTGCAACTCACGACTCGCGGGACAATCAGTATCGTTGGATGTCCTGTTGGTGCTTGAAGTTGATGGGATGGGTCTCCGGTGTCGCTGCTAAATCCTCTTTCCACATCTTTATGGTTTTGTCTGCCTTGCAAGTCACAAGCCTTGATCCACCGATCTACGTGGCTGGATTATCCCTGTGGTGATGATGGGATGCTCTTAATCGGAATAAATTGGGTGGTTCTGCCACATACTAGATGATCCGGTAGTACTGATGGTGGCGTTGGTGCAAGCGTCATTTTATTATATAGAGAGCATGTCTAGCGATAGAAGGTTTTGGTAGAAAACCCTTCAACTTTGGATGAACTGACTGGTGTCAGATGAAGCATCGGAATAAGCATTCACTACTACAGAAACCCTCATCAGTTTTTGTATTTAGTCCCGGGTCCAACGGCTAGATCGCTGCAAGGGGAGGGATATTTAGTCCCGATTGAAGCCACCAACAGGGACTAAAGATCCTTCCTTTATTCCGGTTGGTGGCTCTAACGGAGACCAGTGGCTCATGGGCCAATTAGTCCCGTTTGGAGCCACCAACCGGGACCAGTGGGTGTCTTTTAATCCCGGTTGGGGGCTCCAACTGGGAATAAATAGATCTCCCATAAAATGGCTTCATCCTCCGACCGAGCCATGAACACTCCAAAACCAGTTGTTGTGTTCATGGTGACGACCGGCTAGGGGGAGGTCAGGCCAATTCTTTCCATGATTTTGTGGAGATTTCTTTCACCAAGCTGTTCTAAAGGTAAGCAGCTTCATCCTCCTACGTTTCATATGTAGTATTGCTTATTTCTTGCTTTGAAAATGAAAAAATTTGAGGATTTAGAATTATTGGAGAGTGAGAAACTTTTTGATTTATACACTATATGAGTTATAATTTTTTGAATAGGTTGCAGGCATTAATGTTGATTAGTACAAGAAGTTGATCAAAATGATTACATAGAAATAAATTTAGAGAATAGTGTTTTTTTGTGTTGAAAATAATTCTTAAATAAAATTGGAAATACTATCATTCATAGATAAATTAGGATGGCATGTGACTTGAACTTTTTAGAGATAGAGAAATTTAACTAGTTACATTTAACGACAAATGAGAGAATGAGGAATTTTTTAATTTGATGTTGCTTAGATGTTATAGTTGCTTAGATGTTGCATAAGTAATATTACATAGATAAATTAGGATGGCATGCTATTATTTTGTTATACTCCCTTCGTTCCCAAAATATAGGTTATTTTGGATTTTCTAGGTTCATAGATTTTGCTATACACCTAGACATCCATTATATCTAGGTGCATAGTAAATACTATGAATCTAGAAAATCCAGAACAACCTACAATTTGAAACGGAGCGAGTAGTTCCTTAGATGTTGCATAAGTAATATTTTTAATCATAGAGAGATAATGTATAAGTAATATTTTAAATAGTATGATGCATATATATTATTTTTGCATATTTCTCAATTTTTTATAGATAGAGAAATTTAAGAAGTTACATTTAGCGAGAAATGAGAGAATGGAGAAATTTAACAAGTTACATTTTGACTAGCACTTCATATTTAACTAGTTAATGATAATTCACATAATACAATGCAGATGGACCGGCAATGGATGTACAATGCTGATCGACGTTCCAAGAAGTTCATTGATGGCCTACATTATTTTTTGTATGTGGCCAAGGAAAACAAGCGGAATGGTTTCATGTGCTGCCTGTGCGGAGATTGCCAGAAGGATTGCTCCTCTTCAAGGGTCCTTCACAGCCATATTTTTTCTAGTGGTTTCATGTCCAATTATATTTGTTGGACAAGTCACGGAGAAAAAGGGGGTTCTAATGGCGGACAATGAAGAAGAAGAGTGTGATGAAAACTTTCCTGGTTACGCTAGATTCGATGCCTTTGATGATGATACTGCAATGGAAGAGCCTGAAGGAGAGGCGGCAGATGATGATCCCACCAACGATCTTGGGCAGGCATTGCACGATGCGTGGGAAGATTGTGAAAGTGAAAAGTAGAGGATGAAGTTCCAGCAGATTTGGGAGGACCATCGCAAGTTGTTGTATCCAGGTTGCGAAGATGGATTGAAGAAGCTTGGCATCACTCTGGAGTTACTACAATGGAAGGCAACGAATGGTGTATTCGACAAGGGATTTGTTGACGAATTGCCTACCACAACATATGAAGCAAAACAACTTGTTTGCCCTCTAGAATTGGTGGTACAAAAGATACATGCCCCGTATGCGGTGCATTGCGGAATAAGATCAGGAGAGAGGACACTACACCAAAGCAACTTAATTTCGTTGGCCAAATGTAATTTCGTCGGCCAAGGCGTAGCCGACGAAAATATGCAATTTATTTCGTCGGCCGAAACAGGCCGACGAAATTAAAAACTATTTTCGTCGGCCAAACCAGGCCGACGAAAAACTAGTTCTATTTTCGTCGGCTAAGAATTGGCCGACGAAAAAATGACCCTATTTTCGTCGGTGAAGGCCTGGCCGACGAAACAAGCATACTATTTTCATCGGCCAACCCCAGGCCGATGAAAATATCAGTAATAGCCCGTTCGTGCAGATCTCGTTCTACCCCCACACGCGCACAGTACCTTCCTCGCGCCCGAGACCCCACCCCCGCCCGCCCCCGCTGCTGTGACATTCAGGTATTAGGATTATAAACACACTAAATTTTAGTATAAAATGTGCATGTTTGATCTTGTGTATGTGTGTTAAAATTTTAATGCAAAAGGGAAAAGGACATTTATGTAATTCTGAAAAATATAGGTCCTTTAGTGTTTAATGGGTGAGAATGGGAGGTAGAATTCAAATATATGAAGGTTGTTTCGCAAAAGTCAAGAACTTGCTTTTAAATTGTAAATATAGATGAAACTACACATAGGATGTAAGTGTAGTGTAGTTTTTAAATAGGATTTAATTAAAGTTTAAAACTTTGCTAAGTTTTATGTTAGTTACCAATCCTTAGTTCTTTTGCAACTGAATCTTAAAGCAAAGTTGTATACCTTGCTAAACCCTACACTTTTGCTTTTGGGCACTTATTCATTTGAGCTATGGTTTGAAAGTTATCTAGTCTTTACACTGGAGTCCCTACACTTCTGAGAAATTGCAAATAGCCCCTCCTTCGTCTACCTCCACTCCTTCTCCTCTGTTTCTCTACCCGACGCACCGCTGCCGCTTCACCGGCCATGTGCCGCGCACCCACCGCCCCCACGCCGCTCTGAGATGTGCCACGTGCCCTTCTACGCCTTGCCCGCCTCCTTCCCAGCCTCGCGCTGGCCTGCTCCTGCCTCTCCACGTCACGCCGCCGTCGCCCGATCCGCCACGACTACCGCCTGCCACCAGCTCCTGCTCCCACGCGACCACACCATCTTCTAGGCCTTAACCACGTCCTGGAGCTTCCCACGGACTTCTTGCGCTCACACAAGTGCATTTCCATGGAATTTCCTTTTCCCGACCACCACACCCCGCCGGAGCACCGCCGCTGCCTCGGCTCGCCGTCGTCAGCCGCCCACGCCACCTCCCAGCCGTGATCCAGTGCTCCTAGAGCACCGCCGTAACTCCCTGCAGCTCACTAACCCAACCAATTTCCCTTTCCCGCATCCAAGCATCATCTCCCGCAGCGCCGGTGAGCTCAAGCTCCGCCGCCGCTCGGCCTCACCGTCGACCCGACGCTACACCACCCCTCAGCCCCAACCAAGGGCACCAGCAGCACTACATCATTCCGCAAAAGCAATCCAGCTACTCCTTCACCACCCTCCGATACCCCAGCCAGCAGAACAACGTGCTGCCATCGCCGCCGGTGAAAACCCGAGCTGCCTCACCGTCGACGACCCCCTTCCGCCCCACCTCCGGCCAAATTAGGTACCGCAATCGCACCCCCACACCTCCACAGTGCTCATGCGCGCCCCATCCATCCACGTTCACCGGCTCCTCGCCGGGAACATGAGCACGCCGCCATGGCCGCCGCCACTCCTCGCCGCCGGCCAGGCTCCACCGCTTTTCCTGGTGCACATCACCCACCATCAAGAACAGCATGTCCTGTAGACCGTGTAGGACCTATTCCTCCCCGCCAAAGAGCTCGCCGCCGGCGAGAACACGCCGGTCAGATCCGCCGGCCGCCATCGTGGGCTGGCAGGGACCCATTTGCAATTTAGATTTCTGTTTTAGGGACCCTTATGCTTAAACCCGAGGGCCTCTCTGTATACTCCTCTTTCAATTCTTGTTTATAAAGGCTGTCAACTTGTAAAATCCATAGGAAATTGTAGAAAAATCCAAAAATAGTCAAACCAATTTTGTTATACTCCTGAAGTTAAACTCTACAACTTTGTTTAATAGAGTGTGATATGAAACCCAATGCTTGCTAAGTTATTTTGAAGTCAAGAAAAAGAGTGTATTGTAGATAACTTTTGCCTGATAACTTTGTTACCTGTGATTTTTAATGGGTAGTCTGTTAAAAGTGATTACAAGTTTGTGTAAAAATTTCAATGCCAATATTGCACTCTGGCCTCAATTAATTTAACTTTGTGCAAATCAAACTTGAGAGGATTTAAATTTATTCAAATATGATCCTAAGCTTTTCATGCTTAGATATTTTTACCATATGTTAATATATTGATAGTTAATCCCCAATTAATTTGTCAAGAATTTATAACACTTTTTACCTAAGATTTGAAATTAAACCTAACATTTAAACTAAATTCAAATACCCTAGTTTCTATTTTCAGAAAATTATGAAAAATTCATAGTAAGCCTATCCACTAGGAATAACCTTACCCATAAAAATCCAGGGTCAGAACCTTTATGGTTTTTAAAATAAAAATCAAACTAGTCAAATTATTTCAAAGTAATTCAGTTAATATGATAATCGAATTAGGACACAAATAGTAGAATTGGATCCAACCCCCTTATTTCATGAGTTTATGTTTGTTAATTTCTTAGATTGCAACTTTATCGTGAAGCAAAATCCTTAACTCAAGAACGATCTCACTTAAATCATTGCATATCATGTAGAGTCAACGACACTCGACGACAACTTTACGAGCTATTCCTGGAACAAGATCAAGGGTTTTCTGAAAACCCGGTAAATGTCATCGAGACTATAACTGAAGCCCCGAACCAAAGTTCAGAAGTCTCTGACAGTCTAGTAGTTGAAATGGAACCCTAGATGCATTAATACTAGGAACCAATGTATTGCTCCTAAGTCCTTATTGCATAAATGCTTTGCTAATAGGACCGGTAGAAGTCGGGTGATTTCCTGTCACTCACGCGATATAGGAGTTGAATGTTTACTATTCTGCAGTCACTATAAGGATGATGGATGGGGTCATGTGCAATATTATGACTCGCAAGGTTATCCCGTCTGTGTTGATAAAAGTTGATAAGATCGCAGTATGTGGTAGTGGTGGCTAAGCGTTTAAAAGTACTAGCCACATGCCGCGAAATATGGTAAAGCAGTAAGCCTAGTACCTGATTGGCCTGGCAAATGGACATGTCTCCACCACTCGATTATTTGGTTTCTGTTGTACACACGCACCAACGTGTGGGAGTACATTCTGCATAGCAGATAGGAGTGCAATCATGTAGTCGCGCTACAGACGTACGTCCTGCACATTGGATGTACGTACGTGTCGGTGTTTAACCGGCTGCCCACCGAGGGATATACCCAAGGTGGTAAGTTTTGAGTGAGGGGACGCCGAGATCAGGAACTCGAAGGTGCAAGGAACACAAGACTTTAGACAGGTTCGGGCCGCACGGAGCGTAACACCCTACATCCTGTATGGTGGTTTGTATTCTCTTTGGTGTAGATTGATCTAATGATCTTCTGTTTTGAGGGGGGTCCCTGACCTCACTTATATATCCGAGAGGCCAGAGTTACAAAGATGCTAACCAACCCCTACCGAGAGATCACACCAGAACTGATCTCGAGTAGATCCTCTCCATGTTGGTTAGCTCTATCTCCTATTTAAAAGGGATAAACAAGAGATAAACAAAATGAATAAGAGATAAGACGGGCTTAATCTCTGAAACTTCGTAACGTGCCCAGCCCGGTGGCCCCGGGTCTGATAAGCCCCCGAGCTCTTCGTAGCTGAGTGCTGCAGGCTTATCGAGTACTTTCGAAGCAGTCTTCGACTTCTTCTGATGATTCGTCTTGAAGTCCTTCTTCGAGTACTTGTTTGGCTGCATCGAAGCTATGAGGTGCTCATGCCCTGAATTTTTGTCATGGCGTGCGATTTAAAAATCGCACTCCATATGGAGTAGCCCCCGAGCCTTAGGTTGAATCGGAGAATCAGGCTGAGGGTCCCACTTGTCTGTAATCTTCTTTATCCTTCAAAGAAATTTGAAAAATAAGTAGTCGATGCCACATATCCCGCAGCCCCCGAGCCTTGAATCCAAATCCACAAAATTTGGAGATAAGGATCCAACAACCGTGGCATGCAGGCCAAAAATGACAACTTGCCAAATTACCAAACCGATGGTACAGATGATGAGTATTAGGTGAGTAATTCAAAAAAACACTTTTTTCAGGCAAACAAACCCTGAAAAAATGATTAATCGAATTTCCAATCCAAATAACCCATCAAACGACCCCTCAGATTCGGAATATTCTCAGAAGCGACTCTTGAACTTCAGAACAGTAACTTCTCCCCACCCCGCTGGTTATTTAACCCCGCGATAACTGTAGGAAGAAACCACGCTTTCGATCTGCATTCCATCAAAAGCCACCAAATTCCCCAATCCGAGCCAAGCACCGCCGCCTTCCCCCAAGAAAGACTCCCACTCCGACCTCCCCGCCCCTCTCCCCACAGCCCCCGAGTATCTCGTGGCCGGCGTATCAGAGATGGCGTCCAAGAAGTCGGAGATCGAGGAAATGAAGAAGGATGCGGAGCCATCGACCGCGGAGTGGACACACAGTAAGTGCTCCCTCAACAATCTGAAAAAGCTGGTTTCCGAGGGGTTGCTACAAGAGAAGAGCCTTGTCAACTGGCACCCCTCTTTCTGTGAACCTTTCCCCATGGAGAATGTCGACGAAATCGTCACATTCTACCATTTTGCCAAATGGGGATTGGCCCTCCCCACTTGTTCTTTCTTTCGCGGCCTTCTTTACTACTACGGGCTTGAGCTCCATCACCTCAACCCTAATTCCATCTGCCACATTTCCATTTTCATCCACTTCTGTGAAGCATTTCTCGGAATTGAACCCCACTGGGATCTATTCCGCTTCCTCTTCCGCGTCAAACCCCAGCCAACCACGAAAAAACTTGCTGTAGCGGGGGGCGCCGGCATCCAACTTCGACAGCAGGCCGGCGAAAAATACCTTTCATATAAATTCCCCTCCAACCTTCCTGGGTGGAAAAACCTCTGGTTTTACATCAAAAACCATGCTCCCCCCTGCCGATGAAGTCGAGCAAACCGCCAGTGGTGAGGGGGGAATGGAACCTTGAACCCTCCGGCATGGAGATGATACAAGTCAAAGAGCTGCTGGAGGCCATTGAGGCACTGAAGAAGGAGGGGGTGACCGGCGCCTCCGTCATGTTCTCATTTTACAAGCGCCGCGTCCAACCCATCCAACAGCGATGTTGCATGGGCTTCGAGTACACCGGCCCCGCTGACCCTTCTCGCATGTGCACAGAGGAGGTGCCAGACGAAGTCGCGCTCCAGTGGGTTCAGCGGGTGCTGCTGGACATGAACACCATGCCGTACGTGCCCACCTTATACTCCACGCGAAACCCGCCCCCGCCGGTAAGTATTCGACTTCTTTTCACTGAAGAAATCGGCTACTGCGCCGATGCTGAACTGAAGAACTTTCTGCAGGGACACTCGGAGCTGTACTGCAGCTACCCGCCGTAGCCGGATCTCCCCCGAGCGTATCACCTCCTTCCTTCTGCAGCCACGGCAGCCAAGAAGGCTCGCCTTGCTGCGGTTCAAAGCCGCAACGAGTCCGCCGAATGCGTGGACTCGCAAGCGGGGGAAGAAGCCGAAGGAGGGCCACGCCCTGCTGCCGCTGGTGCCACCAAGATGGCTCGCCTTGCTGCGGTTCAAGGCAGCAGTGAGTCCACCGGGTGCGTGGACTCGCAGGCGAGTGAAGGAAGCGGAGGGGAACCACGCCGGGACAACTCCTCCGACCAGAGCGTGGAGTTGGCCGGCGCTCTGCCACCGGTGCCGAAGGGCCAGCGCCAGGTGCGCAAACGCAAGGCCCAAGAAGTCGAGTCCTCCAGGTACGGAGTTGCTGTTTTGGCCAGTTGCAAAGTTTCCATGATGCTGAGTACTGACAGCGTCCCCTTGCAGTCTCCCTGCTCCGCCACCCGGGACTGAACCCGAAGGGGTGGAGGCAGGCCCCTCTGCCGCCGCGGCGGTGACAATCGCCGTGGCGGGGACCCCTCCATCGGCCGACCAGGCCTCGCCATCGGCAACGGGCGTTCCCCGACGGGCCTGGCGGGTGAAGAAGGCCGCCAAGAAGAAGTCGACACTGTAAGTTTTCTTTCGATCGCGTGAAAATCTTGCTCGTGCCCACTTGGATAACAATGTTGTCGATGTCACCAGGGCTGCAAGCGCAGTGCAACTCCAGCTGGAACCAGGCACGGCTGCGACGCCTGCCTCGGCTGCTGCAGCCCCCGAGCCCCCGGCGCCTGAGGGGCCAGTACCCGCGGAGGTGGCCCCTGAAGCGGATGCGGCGCTCCCCGACTTGCCGCCTCCCGAGCCCCGACAAGAGGGAGCCGGACCCGGTGGCGAGGAACAAGTCGTGGCCCCTGGTGCCGCTCCTACCGATGGCGCAGGTATGCGCTTACCCGCCCGAGACTGGCTGCCGGGGTCTGGGCGTAATGTGTTGACCACTTCGTATGCCTGCAGGTGTCCGGCCGCCGCCGCCCGGGGATGCCGCCGGGCCCTCGCGGAGTCCCCGTGAGGTGTTGAGGGCCGGATCAGGGCACCAGAACGTCATCACCACCGACCTGGTGGATGACCTCCTGCTATTGGCAGAGAACCTGAAGACCTTCAAGAGCACCTTCAAGGAGTTGTACGACTTCTCCATGGTAAGACTCGGGTAATGTTCCCGATGTGCGCCTTGGTGAGTTGTTTAGGACTCATTCTCCCCCTTTTGCGCAGCATGTAATCACCAAATCCCAGAAGAAGTCGGAGAAACTCCGCGCGGTCGTGAGCGATGCGCAGGAAGTAGCTGCCCTGGACAAGCGTGTCTCCGAGGAGATTATCAAGAATTGCTATCTACAGCGAGGGCTGGACACGCTGAAGCACGAGAGAACTCGAGAGACCTGGCTGCTCAAGAATGATCTGAAGAACCTTGAGAAGGCCAACTCTGAGCTCCAGCAGCAGCTCAAGGAGCAACGAGCAGAGTACCAGGAGCAGCTCAAGGCAGAGAAGAAGGCGCACCAAGGTAGGCCCTCGCTCCCCTCAAGTACTTTTCCTCAGTAACTCCCCATTAGATGATGAAGTACCCTTATCACAGAGCTTAGGAAAATAACGAAACACAAAGAGGAGTTGCTTACCGACGTGAAGAATATGCTGTATCGACGTACAGATGATGTCGAAAGGCTGCAGAAGGTGATCGGCGACACTGAACATCAGTTCGTCGTCTGCCTTCAGCAAGTCAAAGCGCTGGGCGAGAAGGACGAGCAGCAGCGCAAGGAGCTGGAGGACCTCCGGGGGGCCGCCCAGGAGCTGGTGGACATGGTGGATCCGCCAGAAGAAGGCGATGCAGGCCCGCAGCCCCTGCTGGAGCGACTCCGCGAAGCCCCGAAGAAGGTGCTCAAGTTCCTATCCGAGGCTCCGGTCGCGTGCGTGAGCAATGCGCTCGCCTATGTCAAATCCTTCGTGCCGAACGCGCAGCTGAGCATCTTCGCGCAAGGGATGGCGGCGGACTGCACAGACGAGCGGTTCGAAGAGTACTTACTAGAGGCCCAACCTGTAGCAGAACAAATTGTACACAATGTACTGCAGGATTAGGGTATATGAAACACTTAATCATTCTCTTATGTAAATGCTTCCCTCGACATCTCTACTTGTTTGCATATCTGAGCTGAATTGGGATCCAGGCTTACGAGACTCAAGTAGTAGACGCGTCCCTGGGTGCAATGACCCGAAGGGCAGCTAGAATTCGTCTAACAGAGTAGCCACAACTCGATCGAGCGGGTCTAGACTTGTTAGGAAAGAACGCGAGCATCGTCGCGGGGTTGCCGTGCATAGGGCAAAGAGGGGACTACCCCGAGTACGAGGCCTCGGAGTGTAGTCGAGGAGCGCTCCTTCTGTGAGCGTGCTCCGCAAGCTAGGTAAGACCCGGACAGACGGATCAAACTTGCAAGGAGCAGGTGCGGGCAGCGCCGCGAGCTTGCCATTCTTTTTTGGCAAAAACAAGACTATTCTGAGTGCAGCCACTCAGAATGTAGTCGATGTAGCTCTTTATGCGAGCCGTTCCAACGTACTAGGTGTAGGCCAGTCGAACGGATCGACTGTGTTGGAAAAAGTGCGACCGCTGTCGCGTGCGACCATCGAAGGTCGCGGCGGAACTCGATATGCCGAGGAGTTAGCCGGAGCCGAGGGCTCCGTCAGAAATGGAAGTCGAAAGGAGATGACCGTGGCCGTGGCCCCCGCGTCATGCGCGACAAGAAGTCAATTTGTATGTATATATGTTTGCACGTGACACCTGCCATCGTGGAAGTAAGAAGGCATGTACAACCCGAGTTATGTGGCTCACGGCCTCCAAATTGATTCGGGGAAAGAAAATCTTCTGAGCCCCCGGGGAATTAGCGATCATCGGGTCTCGACTTAAGGGTAGAACTTGCGCAGGTTCTGAACGTTCCAGGAGTTCGGGACCTCGCGACCATTGGGGAATTGTAGTCGATAAGACCCTGGCCTTGTGACCTGCTTGACGACGAACAGGCCTTCCCACCTTGAATTGAGCTTGTGTAGGCCAGACTCGTCCTGAATACGATGCAAGACCAGATCGCCGACGCTGAATGACCGCTCCCTGACGTTGCGATCATGGTATCGCCGGATCCCCTGCAGGTACCGGGCTGACTGAACAAGGGCAGTACAGCGAGCTTCCTCCACGGAATCGAGCTCTAACTGCCGCGCCTCGTCCGCCTCGCCTTCATTGTACATTTCGACCCTTGGAGACCTCCACATGATATCGGCTGGTAGGATAGCTTCGGATCCATACATGAGGAAGAAAGGTGTTTGTCCTGTGGCTTTGGACTGCTGAGTCCGAAGCCCCCAGACGACATGTGGTAGCTCATGCACCCATTTCCCTCCCTTCTTGCTGTTCTCATCATAAAGTCTCTTCTTGAGGCCGTCGATGATCAAGCCGTTCGCCCGTTCGACTTGACCGTTAGCCCTGGGGTGTGCAACCGAGACATATTTGACTTCAATGCAAGCATTCTCGCAGAACTCCTAGAACTGGTTCGCCGTGAAGTTTGACCCTAAGTCCGTGATGATGGAGTTGGGGAAGCCAAAACGATGCAGAATATCTGAGATGAAGTCGACGACCCGATCTGGTGTGCGCTTGGCTATCGGCTTGTACTCGATCCACTTAGTAAACTTGTCGATAGCCACCAGAACATGGGTGAAACCGCCTGGTGCCATCGTGAAGGGCCCGATCATGTCAAGACTCCAACAGGCGAAAGGCCAGGATGGCGGTATGGTGATGAGGCTGTGAGCTGGAACGTGCGTCTGCTTGCCAAAGAATTGACAGTTTTGGCACCTGCGCACGAGATCCTCCGCATCGGTCACCGCGGTGGGCCACCAGAAGCCGGCTCTGTAGGCCTTCCCCACCAGCGTTCTTGAAGCCGCATGGTTGCCGCAGACGCCGTCGTGGATCTCCCGCAGTATGTCGTAACCATCTTCCTTTGTGACGCACTTCATGAGAATCCCTGACCGAGCGCCTCGCCGATAGAGCTTGCTGTCGACCAGGACGAAACCTTTGCTTCTTCGCAAGATGCGAGCTGCGTCAGCGCTCCTGGCGTCGATTCCCGCTGGCAACCATTGATCTCGTATGAAGTTGATAAAAGCCCCTCGCCAGTCTTCCTCCAGCACCATAACCTCTCGATCGGGTTGTTGGGGACCCGCGTCGATGGCTACCTGCGGAGAAGACTTGATGGATGGCTGGTTGAGCTCCTGGATGAAGACTCCCGGCGAGACCTGGGCACGCGTGGACCCCAGTTTAGACAGGGTGTCCGCGCCAACGTTGTGCTCCCGCAATACATGATGAACCTCCAAGTCGGAGAACTTGTTTTCCAACTTGCGCACTTCCTGCACATAAGCATCCATCGTCTCCTTGTTGCAATCCCATTCCTTGTTGACCTGCTGAACAACAAGAAGAGAGTCGCCATATACAAGTAGTCGCTTGATCCCTAGTGATATCGCCAAACGAAGCCCGTGAAGCAAAGCTTCATACTCGGCTTCATTGTTGGATACCGCCCACAGGATCTGAAGGACATATTTCAACTGCTCACCTCGTGGAGAAATAAGCAGAACCCCAGCACCGCCGCCGTCGAGCTTGAGGGACCCATCGAAATACATGGTCCAGTGCTCTGGCTTGTCCGCTGGAGTTGGTACTTGATTCTTCCTCCATTCAGCCATGAAGTCGACTAGAGCCTGTGACTTGATTGTAGTGCGTGGCTTGAAGTCTATTGACAAAGCCCCCAGTTCCACTGCCCACTTGGATATGCGCCCCGTGGCATCTTGATTATGAAGAATATCCGCCAGCGGGAAGTCCGTGATCACAGTGATCTTGTACTCGTCGAAGTAATGGCGCAGCTTTCTGGATGTGATTAAGATAGCATACAAGAGCTTTTGAACAGCGGGATACCGTACCTTGGATTTGGAGAGGACCTCACTGACAAAGTAGACAGGCCTCTGCACTCCAAACGCATGGCCTTCTTCGCCTCGCTCTACTACAATAGCACTGCTGACGACATGAGTTGTTGCCGCGATGTAAAGTAGTAGATCCTCCCCTGGCAACGGTGCTGTGAGGATTGGAGGTGACTGCAGATAATGTTTCAGATCTTGCAAAGCCCGCTCAGCCTCCTCCGTCCATTGAAACTTATCTTGGCGTTTCAGGAGCTTGAAGAAGGGTAGTCCTCTCTCCCCGAGCCGGGAGATGAACCTATTCAGAGCCACCATACAGCCTGTTAACTTTTGCACATCCTTAATTGTGGCCGGAGCCTCCATATCAGTGATGGCCGTGATCTTCACAGGGTTGGCTTCAATGCCCCGGTTGCTGACGATGAACCCGAGCAATTTCCCTGAAGGTACGCCAAAGACGCACTTGGTGGGATTGAGTTTCCACCGGAATCTGCGCAGACTGCTGAATGTTTCCTCCAAATCTGCGATCAAGTTATCAGAATCCCTGGTCTTGATGACCACGTCATCCACATAGGCCTCGACATTCCGATGCAGCCGATCCGCGAAACACATCTGGATCGCACGCTGATATGTCGCACCTGCATTCTTCAACCCGAAGGACATTGTTTTGTAGGCGTAGGTCCCGTATGGGGTGATGAATGCAGTCTTGATTTGGTCCTCCTCCTTGAGCGCAATCTGATGATACCCTGAGTAACAATCAAGAAAACAAAGAAGGACACATCCGGCCGTCGAATCGACGACTTGGTCAATGCGCGGCAGACCAAAATGATCTTTTGGGCAATGCTTGTTGAGATCGGTGTAGTCGACACACATTCTCCATTCATTGTTCTTTTTCTTTACAAGGACAGGATTCGCTACCCACTCTGGATGGATTACCTCTTTAATGAATCCAGCCGCGAGAAGTTTAGCGATCTCCCGTTTAATGGCCTCATGCTTGTCGTGGGCAAACCTCCGCAGGCGTTGCTTCTTAGGCGTAGCCTTCGGGTGTACATTCAAAGCATGCTCGATTAACTCCCTAGGCACCCCTAGCATATCCGCTGGCTTCCATGCGAATATGTCTCGGTTAGCCCGAAGAAAGCTGATGAGCGCGAGTTCCTATTTATCACCCAAGCCCGCACCGATGATGGCGGTCTTGGATGAATCTCCCTCCTGGAGCTGGATCATCTTGAGGGCCACATCATCGGTCGACTGGATGCTCGACTTGTTGGCCTTCTTGGAAGGAATCTCCAGCCCGGTCTGGGAGAGCTGCTGCGTGGCCGCGAGTACTTCTCCCGAAGCATCTGGCATGCGAGTAGTCGAAGCGTACTGGATCACCTCCTGATTGCAGTCGTACGACTTCTTCAAGTCGCCGCGGAGGGTGAGCACTCCACCGAGTCCTGGCATCTTAAGAAGCAGATAGACATAATGTGGCACTGCCATGAACTTGGCAAGTGCCGGTCGACCCAGTATTGCATGGTAAGAAGAGTCAAAAGTAGCCACTTCGAACTTGATGAATTCAGTACGATAATTCTCCCGCATGCTGAAGGTGACTGGGAGGACCACCGTACCGAGCGGGTGCACCGCATTACCTGGGACGATGCCGTAGAAGGGGGACTTGCTAGGAACCAGCATATCCTTGAAATCCAGACCCATCTTCTTCAAAGTGCTGACGAAGATGAGATTGAGCCCGCTCCCGCCATCGATCAAGACCTTAGTAAGCTTGACCTCCGCCACCACAGGATCCAGGACCAAGGGAAACTTATCGGGCTTGGAAAAGCTCGTCCACTGGTCATCACGAGAGAACGAGATGGGGACCTCCGACCAACGGAGTGGCCGTGGTACCGCCGGCTCGATGGACAAAATCTCTCGGAGGAGCAGCTTCTGATCCCGCCTGGAACAGAAATCCTCGTCCCACCCGAAGATGATGTTGACCACCTTCGACGCATCCTGAAACTTCGGGTTGCGCCCGTGATTCTCCTGATCATCGTCCTCGGGTTCTTTGTCAGCAGGCTTCTTGTTCTTCTTGCCACCGGAGTTGCTGAACGTCCTCCGAAGGTGGTAGCAGTCGATGGCAGCGTGGTTGGCGCCCGGATGCCACGGGCACTTCTTCTGCAGGAGCTTCTCAAACTCCTCCTCAGTTGTCGACTTCTTGCCCCGTGAAGGACGATCGATAGCCATGATGATATCATCTGGCTTTCGTTTCCAGGGTGGCCCGGAAAAGTCCCGCTGGCCTTTGTCGCTGCGGTTGTCGTTTGGGCGCCGCAGATTGTTATCGTGGCGCCGCGGGAACCGCTCCCGCATCTTATCTTCCTGCTCGGACCAATCGTGCATCATATCACGAAGGCCCGCAACAGTTTTCGGCCTGTTCTGCCCGAAATCCTTGTATATGCTCGGGTCGGTGATGCCGTTGTAGAAACAGTCGATGATGTCCTCCTCCGAGATGTTCGCGATGGTGGTGCGGATGTCGAAGAAGCGACGCGTGTAGGACCGTAGAAGCTCGTTACATTCTTGCTTGCACTGGGCAAGATCGTGTTGAGTACCTGCACGGGTAATCGCTCCCTGGAAATTGTCGATGAAGACCTTCTTAAGTCGTTCCCAGAAGTCGATGGAGTTGCTGCCGAGGCTCTCCAGCCAAGTGAGCGGCGCAGGGTCCAAAGCCATCGGGAACTAGACGACTTTGGTGATATTTGAGCCCCCCGCGACCTCAATGGCTGTGGAGTAACAGCGGAGCCACTCCTGGGGAGCCTGCTTGCCGTCGTACTTGGTGATGCCGATCGGCTTGAAGCCCTCCGGGTACTTGTAGCTGCTGAAACGAGTAGAGAAAGTAGGAAATCGATCGCTACAGTCAGTACCTTCAGCTTCGACTTCTTCGCGGGTCTTGCGCCTGGAGGAGATCACGGTGCGCGCGTCGTGACCGTCATTGATGTGCTGGCGCAGGTCCTCCGGAAGAGGTCGTCGACTGGCCTATCGCAGATGACCCCCTTGTGGCGGCTGTTGCCTCCCGCCAGGGGCCTGGCTCCCACGTGCGTTGTCGTTGCTGATCTGGTGTTGAGGACGACCACCAGCCGTTCGACTGCGGGCCTGGCTCCGGCTCTCGTCCACGCGCTCTTCCCGGATTATGGATGCCGGATTATGTTGATCCAGCTGGATCCAATCCCTCTGCGCATAGAGGAGTGCTTGACGTACCTCCGGGTCGTGGCTGCGCTTGAGGATGGCCGTGACCCTGGCGATGTTGGCCACAGGAGTCCTGAAGCCCCGCTCGCTTACAGCGGCAAACTCGGGATCGAGCTCGCGATGCATAGATCGCCTTCGCTCATTAGCTCTCCTCCGCCAGATTGTGCGGGCCCTGTTCCTGGCCCGCCGCGCCTCACGATCAGCGTCATTCTCGTTACCGGCGTTGGCCGTGATCTCATCTTTGGAGATCACGTCAAAGTTGTCGATGGGAAGATCCCCACCATCCTCGCCTTCTTCGGCCATCAGCACCTGGCGGGACGAAAGCTCATGAGAACTTTCGTCGACTAGCTCTGTCGACTCCTCTGCCACGGTGGCCAATGGCCTGCCCTCTTGGAAAGGCAATGGCTCGAGGTGAGCCACAAGCCGGCTCTCTGCCTCGAGTAGATTGGAGAGCATCATGCCCCTCCAATGCACAATGTGCCCCTTCGGCGAGGTGGTGATCACCAAATCACCGGGACCAGAACAACCCGAAGCCTCCCAACACGCGGTGGCTTCAGGATTTCCATCCCGGAGCAGCAGGTCCAGATCCTTTTCTAACATGGAGAGGGATCCAGATGCATTGGCCTCCTGAAGATCAGTGGCCGGTTCGCACAAGCCGGGTTGAATCCGACCATGCGAATCCCTAGATTGGAACAAGTCCAAACCAGGGGAAGTTGTCACGACACCAGAAGAAGTCGAGCTTGGAACAGACTCCATCTCGACCAGTGCCGCGGAAGCATGGAGCGGCAAGTTGTCGAGCTCGTCGACGAACTTGTTGAGGCCGCTGCAAGGATCCGCAGCGACGGTTTTCGGCGTCATGTCAACGAGGAATCGCCAAAAGTTGCCTGCACCATCTGCGATGCAAACCCACGAGCCAAAAATGAACGTTGTACCCTGAGAGGGAACTGACCTGATGAATTTGAAAGATGCCATCGAGCTCGCCGGCGGATCTTCGACGCGCTCCCCTACCTGGCGCGCCAGCTGTCGGTGTTTAACCGGCTGCCCACCGAGGGATATACCCAAGGTGGTAAGTTTTGAGTGAGGGGACGCCGAGATCAGGAATTCGAAGGTGCAAGGAACACAAGACTTTAGACAGGTTCGGGCCGCACGGAGCGTAACACCCTACGTCCTGTATGGTGGTTTGTATTCTCTTTGGTGTAGATTGACCTAATGATCTTCTGTTTTGAGGGGGGTCCCTGACGTCCCTTATATATCCGAGAGGCCAGAGTTACAAAGATGCTAACCAACCCCCACCGAGAGATCACACTAGAACTGATCTCGAGTAGATCCTCTCCATGTTGGTTAGCTCTATCTCCTATTTAAACGGGATAAACAAGAGATAAACAAAATGAATAAGAGATAAGACGGGCTTAATCTCTTAAACTTCGTAACGTGCCCAGCCCGGTGGCCCCGGGTCTGACAGTACGGTCCTACAGTCGCTTGTGGTGGCCCTGATCCATAACCCGGAAAATGAGGGAAACGATAGCTTTGGAATGATCTTTGGATGTTCCAAGCGCGTGAGTTAGGTTTACCCTTGCAAGTTTGGAAATTCGATTCAGAATCGTCCGTTTCTCGCGGAGATTGAGACTGCTTATTCCTTCTGCCACATAGAGTAAGAACAGTAACCATTATGGAATAATTTGGATGGATGTTAATATCTACATTGTTTGTCTAGAATAGGTGCTTACCTAGAATGGTTAATGAAACTAGAATCTGAAAGCTAAAATATGAAAGTTAGTTCATACCTTTTGTTGTTTTTCAGCTAAAATTAAACCCAGAACCATTTCAAGCCTTCATGAGTATAGTTATGGGCAAAGTATACGCTAATTCCGGATAAGCCTTGCTGAGTATTAGTATACTTAGTCTTGCTAGTGAATTTTTCAGTTATAACCCTCGAGAACCCCACGGATAGTCCTGCATGGCCAACTTCTATTCCGTTTGGCTGGTCCGTGGAGTGGGATCCGTCCCCGGCTGGCAGTGACCCTCCTGAATGACTCCATACTTCAGGCTGAGGGTGGTGTTCGCCTCCGCGATGAGTGTAGTCGCGCGTTAATTTTGCTTCCGCTGTGAACCTGGACAAGCTGTTTAGCTTGTCGTTTGAACAATGTTTGTATAAGTTTACTTAAGTCTGAATGTTTTGTGATAATGTGTAATATCCTGTGATTTAAAAGTTGATGAGTTGTGTGCAATTGTAAACTCACCTTCATGCGAGGTAAACCTGCTTCGATCCTGTTGAACCATGGTTGCATTGGGCGGAGACCCGACAGACCAATAGATTGTCCTGTCTGAAGAGCGTTGAGTTAATATCGCCTGGGTAGCGATGACAGGCACTCTTGAGCTGGAATAATTCAGGCTGTTATCAAAGCTGTAGGTTTACTCTTACAATTGCAGTAGCTGTTAAAAATATTTTCAGGATAAAACTTGCTTAACAAATGAATTTATGAAGTACGTTGGATTCGTTAAGGTTGGTGCTTAGAACGCAAAGCCCTAGGGATTTATATGGGAAATATCAGGTGGCTGCTATTATGTATATATGTATAGATAGCTCTAACCTGCAGCACTACTTTCTGTCAAAATTTAAATTCATGCACCACCCAACCTTAATTTTGTAACGACACCTTCGATGGTGAGGTAAGAAGGTAAGGATCCTCAGCCAACTGAGGGAGCTTGGCTTTCCCGTCGGTGATGCGAATCGAACGCTATTCTCAAGCAGTGGCCTACTTGAGATGCTGCCAATATATCAACTTGGGTTGAATATATTGGGAGTATATGGTTCGGCGCAGGGTATGGCGATCGCTGTTCATACCCCCGTTTTATACGGTACCCTCGTGAATACGTTGCAAAAGTAACGTATGCTAACATTGTCCGTACGGTGGGAATTGTACGGATACTGTTTCTATAGTGAACAGTACTATTTGGGAACGTTTCATGTTGTGCTGCCATGAAAGGTTCAGATTATATAAATGTGGTCTTCTGCAGGTACACTAACCATGACTAAGAGGTTAAGACGGATAGGACTTATCGACTAGATATTAGTGAGATACGTATGTGTTATGCCATCGAAATTAACCACGTAAGACCGAAGATATTCGGCAGTTGTTTTGGTTGTGAGGCTAAATAGTACGCGCATGCATAATCCATTAATAAACAAAATGAATGCTTGAATGTGTTGTTCTTTTAAGGATAGGTTAAGTGTTATCTATCTTTAGTATGATTTTAATACGATTCCAGTGACAGCCTTAGTTGGATCTTCAGTATTATTCCTAAACTCACCATCTGAATTCTTGTTTCAGATGGCGGCTCCTTCCAACATCTTCTGGGATCATGCAGGGCATCTCCATACCAATGCCTTGCACTGGGAGGGTTTTTCCCATCTCCTATGGGAATCCCTTAGTCTATTCTTCTACACCGAGCCTCCCCAGTACGATGGAGTGGAGTATAGAGAGGAGGGTGTTCCCTGGTGCAGAGTCAAGATGACTATTCCTCAGCACCTTTTCCGTTCTCAATGGCAGCCCATCGAGGTCGATGTGGTTGGTTATCGTCTCATCGACACCATCGAGACTGCAGCTCTGGAGGCCATTCACATCTTCTGCAACCAGCATCCCATGGAAGTTGCAGGGTATCCTATCGGCCTATTCCTTGCAATAGACTCTGGCGATCCTTACTGGAATTTCAGGATAGCCCATTATGGTCATATGCTGGGAGATTCAGCTGAAGAAACGCTCAGTGGTACCATTAGGTTTATGAACGTTCAACACCACTATCAGATTCTGTTATGCCATGGTATGGGTCAGTTGACTGGTATTGCTCAAGGTCACTATCGAAATGCTGACTGCCAGGTCACTCAAATCGAAGAGCTTGAAGCCTTGGTTATAGAGAAGGAGGAAATTATCACAGCACGAGAGGAAACCATTCTTCACCGGGAGGATCAGACCAATGAGAGTGATGCAATAATCACTCAGCGCAACACGATCATTGAGTTCCTCCAGGAGCAAATTCATGACCTTATCCTTGAGGTCAATGACGCCCATGCTCACATCGATGAACTCCAGCAGCAGCTAGTACCTCCTGCTGTACGTGTAGTACCTGAAGGTGGAGAAGAAGACCCGAAGGAAATCGAGGGAGTTTCCGATCTCTACTCCGAGCATGGAGACCCAAAACCCAATCCTCAGCCAGATCATTCCTCTTCCAGTAGCCAGTCCTCAATAGGCAACCTCGACGATTTTTAGTCTAACTAAATCGTCGATTTTTCTGATGTAATTAGTATAGAATATTGTGACATAGATAGTGAGTAGCCTACCTAGACCTAGAGCCACTTGTTGTAATATATGTGGCATGTGTACTTATGAATCGATTTGTAGCAGTCAAACCACCCTGATGTAAGATGTAAAGACCACCAGTATCTCCGTAGTAATCTAAACCTTGTGTTCTGCCATCTTATTCACTATCTTTGCATTTGAAATGAGTTGATTGAATGGAGCATATGAACTACATATCTATTTGGCAACTGTGTATCATCTGAAATTAGGAGTAAGAATATGGTTGATAATGGATATCTCCTTTGTTTCAGATGGTTGGAGCTACTTGTGGAACCCCGGAAGGTTTTCGGCCAGACCAAGCTAGCGGTTCCCAGCAACCGCTCCCAACCCGCCAAATCTAGCAAAGGTCATGGCCCGACAGACGGAACTTTTGAACCAGCTTGTACAGGCTCAGATGGGCCAATTTCATCACCAGCCTCGAGGTCATGATGAACACCCATCGGTTAGTTACCAAGACTTTCTCAGCACCCAGCCTCCACTGTTTCATAAAGCAGACGAGCCCCTTGATGCTGACGCCTGGCTCCGCACTTTGGAGTCTAAGTTTGCATTGTTGTCTGCACCATGCTCAGATGAGAACAAGGCGCTCTTCGCAGCCCAACAACTTCGTGGCACTGCCCGCATATAGTGGGACCACTACCATGCCATGCAGCCGGCTGGTCATGTCGTCACTTGGGAAGAATTCTGGACTGCTTTCAGAGTGCACCACATTCCTAAAGGACTCATTGAGCGAAAGCTCAATGAATTTCTGAATTTGACTCAGGGAACCCGCACTGTCATGCAATATGCACAAGTCTTCAACCACTTGTGCCAGTATGCGGGTTATCATGCGGATATAGACGCCTGCAAACGAGATCGCTTCCATCGAGGCCTGAACACCAAACTTAAGGAATGACTGAATCTGGTAAAGGCTGATACTTTCAATGAGTTGGTCAATATGGCCATCACTCAAGAAGACTGTATATCAGCCCATAGGGCAGAAAAGAAACGGAAGACACCCACGGGACCCTCAACTGCGCAACTGCCAAGGTATCGGTTGGTCCTGAAAACTCCTAACCGAGCCCCACCCCATAATAATCAACCAGGCAGATGGGTAGCCAAGCCACCCATAGCAGGCTCGATTCAATCAGCCACCGACACCACAACCCTAGCAACAACAACAGCAAGGCCCACGGCCGAGCTTTCCGGCATCCAACCAAGGAAACAACAACTATTGTTGTTTCAACTGCGGCAGCCCTTCCCATTTCATCAAGGATTGTCCTCAACCCCGAAGGTCTTTCCAAGGGCAAATATCCACCCCGAACAGCAAGGGCAAGGGGAAGAAGCAGATGATACAAGTCTGCCAGGGGAGGGTGAACCTTACTACTCTCTCCGAACTCCCCGAGGGTGCGCCAATAATGATGGGTACTTTCTCTATCAACCATCAACCCGTGATTATACTTTTTGATTCTGGTGCCACCCATAGTTTTATCAGTTCAAAATGTGGAACAAAAATAGGCTTGGATCTCTATCCTACTAGTGGGGCCTATATGATAGTGACTCCTGGCGGTAAAATTTCCTCAAACCAGGTTTGTAGAAGTGTACCAATTCAGATGGGTAGAAATCTGATGAGAACAGATTTACTATTATTGGACCTAGAAGGAATGGATATCCTCCTAGGCATGAATTGGATGACTAGGCACCGAGTGTCATTAGATATCCCTTCCCGAGCCGTGAAGATAGATTCACCCGACCATGAGCCTACTATTCTTTATCTTCCACAACGGGAGTACAACAACTCCTGTGCCTATGCTGTAGAAGGGACCAAGTTAAAGGACATCCCTATTATCTGCGAATATCCAGATGTCTTTCCAGATGATTTGCCTGGAATGCCCTGGACCGGGATATTGAATTTATCATAGAACTCAAACCCGGCACAGCCCCCATATCTAAGAGGCCCTATCGTATGCCACCCAATGACCTTGCCGAGTTAAAAATCCAACTCCAAGACCTCCTTGATAAGGGTTTCATTCGTCCAAGTGCTTCACCATGGGGTTGTCCAGCCCTATTCGTGAAGAAGAAAGACAATAGCTTAAGGCTATGTGTAGATTATCGTCCCCTCAATGCGGTAACCATCAAAAACAAGTATCCTCTGCCCCGCATTGACATTCTATTCAATCAGTTAGCAGGAGCCAAGGTATTCTCTAAGATTGATCTTCGTTCCGGCTATCATCAAATCAAGATCAGGTCAAGTGACATTCCAAAAACAGCCTTTTCTACCAGATATGGAGTCTACAAATATCTGGTCATGTCATTTGGTCTTACCAATGCCCCAGCATATTTCATGTATCTCATGAACTCTGTTTTCATGCAAGAACTTGAAAAATTTGTTGTGGTCTTCATTGATGATATTTTGATCTATTCCAAGAATCCGAAAGATCATGCAAAACATCTCCATGTTGTTCTTCAAAAATTGAGGGACCACCATTTATACGCCAAATTCTCTAAATGTGAGTTTTGGCTGGATACCGTGAAATTTCTAGGCCATACCATCTCCAGTGATGGTATATCCATTGACCCCAGTAAAGTACAAGAAGTGATAGATTGGAAACCTCCAACATCAGTCCATCAAATCTGTAGCTTTCTTGGTCTCGCTGGCTATTATCATCGTTTCATTCCTGACTTCTCAAAAATAGCCAAGCCTATGACTGAACGATTAAAGAAAGAAGTTAAATTCTCCTGGGATCAGAAATGTGAGGATGCATTCCACACCCTTAGAGCACATCTCACTACTGCTCCAGTCTTGGCTCAACCGGATGTTTCAAAACCTTTCGACATCTATTGTGATACTTCGGGAATCGGACTTGGCTGTGTGCTTATGCAGGACAACCGAGTAATTGCTTATGCATCACGAGCACTCAGGACTCATGAACAGAACTACCCTACCCATGATCTTGAACTCGCAGCTGTCATCCATGCACTTAAGATCTGGAGACATCATCTGATGGGTACAAAGTGCCATATCTATACTGACCACAAAAGCCTCAAGTACATCTTCATGCAAGCAGATCTAAATATGAGACGAAGATGCTGGCTAGAACTTATCAAAGACTATGATCTGGAAGTACACTATCATCCCGGCAAGGCCAACGTCGTTGCGGATGCACTTAGCCGCAAGGCGCATTGCTCTTGCTTATCTATTGAGGCTTTCAATGAGACTCTTTGTTGGGAGATGAGAAAGCTTAATCTAGAGATCATTCCCCAAGGTAGCTTGAACCATCTCTCAGTTGAAGCTACGCTTAGGGATAGCATTGTTCTAGCACAACAGCATAATAAAGGGATCAGAATCATTAAGCAGAAGATAGCACAAGGAGAAGGAAAGTACAAGTGCTTTCAAGTAGATCATGAAGGAGTTTTATGGTTCAACGAACGTATCGTTGTACCTAAGGACCATAAGCTTCGTAAATAGATATTGGACGAGGCCCATTTTTCCAAATTCTCTATGCACCCTGGTAGTACCAAGATGTACTAGGATTTGAAACAGAACTTTTGGTGGACTCGTATGAAATGAGAAATTGCAAAGTATGTCTCAGAGTGTGACACCTGCCAAAGAGTCAAAGCCAGTCATCTCAAAACTGCTGGTATTCTTCAACCTCTACCCATTCCCTCTTGGAAGTGGGAGGATATGTGGTAGAACCAACCTGAATTACACCGCCTCAAGTACGTGAGTCCACTCTTGAGGGCTCCAACGTACTTCAACGGTATAATCCCTTGGCCTGTCGGGTGACGTCCCGATTAACCACCGATGCAGGATCTAACAAGGTACTTCGCACGAAGGCGAGTCCAGAGATACAATCACCATCATATTTTACATCACAGATATTTATATCACATGAGTTGTCAAAAGTAATATCAGTTTCAAACTGTTAGGATTTATTACAAACCGGTTCAAGTTCTCAAGTTTACGGCAGCGGAATTTAAACCACAACCTCTGTAAACGTCGCCAGTACAGATATCATGCTAAGCCCTAGCATGATATCACTCGGTAGGATCAGTGTTAGCCGGGGACGGGTCCCACTCCACGGACCAACCATCGGGCAGAGAGTAAGGCCATGGCATAGGCAGAGTAGAGTCCTCAGGGGGATTACCTGAATAAAAGTCACAATGCAAGACTGAGTATTCTAATACTCAGCAAGGCTTATCCGTTTTATGGTATACTTTATCCATGTAACTAGACTTATGAAGGCTTTGATGGTTATGGGTAAAGTTTTCAGCAAAAAAGCAACAAAAGTAGATCCTTAATTTCAAGTTTTAGCTTTCAAGTTCTATGTGATTATCCATTCTAGATAAGCACCTATAATTATTCAAGCATGGTAAAATCTTTAGCCAAACATCATCTTTGATAACCATAAAGTTGCTCTTGTTACTCTATGTGGCAAAGGGATCAAGCAGTCTTAATCTCCGCGAGAAACGGACGATTCCTGAATCGAATTTCAGCCTTGCAAGGGTAAATCTAACTCACACGCTTGGAACATCCAACGATTGATCCGAAGCAACCATTTGCCTTTCATTCCGACTCGTGGATAAGATCCACCACAAGCGACTGCAGGACCATACGCACATCCAATGTGCAGGATGTACGTCTGTAGAGCGACTACACTATGACAGAACCGCCTGAATTATTCCGGCTCAAGTGCGCTAGTCATCGCTATACAACCGATACTAACTCAACGCACTTCAAACGGAACAACCCATTGGTCTGTCGAGTCTCCGCCCGATGCAACCACGGTTCAACAGGATCGATGTAGGTTTACCTTGCACGAAGGCGAGTTTAAAATAACATCACAGCTCACCAACTTTTAATTTACAAAAGCTTAAATATTATTACAAACTGTTGCAAACTGAAGGTAAACTTATACAACCTTTGTTTAAAACGACAAGCTAAACAGCTTATCCAGGTTCACAGCGGAAGGGAAATAACATGCGACTACACACCGTGAAGGTTGACACCGTGCTTAGCCCACAGCTTGGTGTCACTCAGGAGGGTCACTGCCAGCCGGGGACGGATCCCACTCCACGTACCAGCCAAACGGAATAGAAGTTGGCCATGCAGGGCTATCCGTGGGGTTCTTGAAGGTCATTCATGAAAGATAGACTAGCAAGACTGAGTATACTAATACTCAGCAAGACTTAACCGGGTCATGGTATATTTAGCCATGTAGCTAGACTTATGCTGGCTTGTAATGGTTTTGAGTTTAATTTCAGCTGAAAAGCAACAAAGAGTATAATCTAATTTCATGTTTTAGCTTTCAGATTCTAATCTCATTAACCATTCTAGGTAAGCACCTATACTAAGCAAACAAGTTAGAGATTAACATCCATTCAGATTATGCCATAATGATTACTGTTCTTACTCTATGTGGCAGAAGGAATAAGCAGTCTCAATCTCCGTGAGAACCGGACGATTCTGAATCGAATTTCATAACCTTGCAAGGGTAAACCTAACTCACATGCTTGGAACACCGACAAGTCGTTCCGAAGCAACCGTTTCCCTCATATTCCGGGTTATGGATCAGGGCTACCACAAGCGACTGCAGGACTGTACGCACACCAATTGTGCAGGACATACGTCTGTAGCGCGACTACATGATCGTACTCCTGTCTGCTGCACAGAACGTACTCCCACACGTTGGTGCGTGTGTACAACAGAAACCAAAATAATCGAGTGGTGGATACATGTCCATTTGCCGGGCCAATCAGGTACTACGCTTACCGCTTTACCATATTTCACGGCATGTGGCTAGTACTTTCAAACGCTTAGCCACCACTACCAGACACTACGACCTTATCAACTTTTATCAACATAGACGGGGTAAACTTCCAGGTCATGTTACTGCACATGACCCCGTCCATGATCCTTATAGTGATTGCAGAATAGTAAACACTCAACTACTATATCGCGCGAGTGACAGAAAATCACCTGACTTTTACCGGTCCTATTAGCAGAGCATCTATGCGATAAGGACTCAGGTACAATATAATGGTTCCTAGGATTTATGCATCTAGGGTTTTATTTTAATTTCTAGACTTAATGCAAGATATAATATATAAGTATAGAATTGCATAATGTAGTAATTTGAAATACTGGGTTATGCACCGGGGCTTGCCTTCCTGGGTGGGGTTGGGGGCGGGAGTGTTAAGGATTTCCGAACTTTGGTTCGGAGCTTCAGTTAGATTCTCGGCGACATTTGTGGGGTCTTCAGAAAACCCTTGGTCTTGTTTCAGGACTAGCTCGTAGTCTCTGCCGTCGAGTGTTGTTGATTCTACATGATATGCAAGGATTTAAGTGAGATGGTGCTTGAGTTAAAGATTTTATTTCACAATAAAGTTGCAATCCAATAATTTAACAAACATAAAGTCATGAAGCAAGGGGGCTGAATGTAAACTTATTATAGTTATTCTAATCCAATCCTTCCATTTAATTGAATTAAGTTATGAAGTTTGATTTTTAATTTGAAAACTATAAAGGTTCTGACCTTGCATTTTTATAGTTAAGCTTATCTTTAATAAATAAACTTATTGTGAATTTCTCATAATTTTCTGAGAATAGAAACTAACACATTTGAATTTAAACTCAAACTTCAAGTTTAAATTCAAATCCTGAGTAAACAAAACTATAAATTCTTAAAAACTTTAATTATGAGCTAATTATCAGCAATTTAGGTTATGATAAAAAAATCTAAACAATTAAGTTTCAGGATCATGCTTAAATAAATTCAAACTACTTTAAATTTGATTTGCACAAGTTCAAAAGAATTAAACTACAAAATAGTACTAAGCTTGAAATTTTTACACAAGCTTACTTATGATCTAACCAAGTTACATACTAAATTTCACAAGAAAGTAAGCTTGTATGCAAGAGTTATGCATAAAATACCTCTTTTACTTAGGTTTAAAATAGATTCAAAAGTATTTAGTTTCAAACCAGACTTCATTAACAAAAGTTGTAGATCTTGAATTCTAGTTTCTAACAAAACTATTTTGGCAATTTTTGGATTTTTCTACAATTTTCTATGAATTTTACAAGTGTGCTGCTTTGCACACATGAAATAATGAAAAGGTTTTACAGACAGGTCCCCGGTATTTGCACGAAGGTCCTTAAAATAGGAAAAATATTTGCAGATGTGCCCCTGCCAGCTCCCGACGGTGGCCGGCCGGTCTGCTCCGGCGCGTTCTCACCGACGGAGAGGTCTCCGGCGAGGATGGACTGGCTCAGCATGACCTACGGGACAAGTGGTGCTGGTTGGGGGGTGATGTGCTTGATGAGCAGGGGTGGAACATGGCCGGCGGCGAGGTGTGGCGGCGACCGTGACGGCGTGCTGGCGTTCCCGGCGAGGGGCCGGTGAATATGGGCGAACAAGGCATGCAAGAGCACCGTGGAGAGGTAAGGGTGCGATTCCAGTACCCAAATTAGCCGAGGATGTGGTGGAAGTGGGTTGTCGATGGTGAGGCGGTCCTCGAGCGTCTCCGGCGAGGAGCGGCACGGGGTCGGGGCAATTCCGGCTAGGGAAGGCCGGAAGCTCGACCAGAGCGGGTCGGGGAGCTAGCGGAGGAGGTGAGGAAGCGCTGGAGTGCTGGAATTTGGGCGGGGTGGTGTAGCCGCGGAGAAATCCGGCGAGGAGCTCGGTGGTTGGCTCGGTGGTCGCGAGGAGGAAGAAGGGGAAATCAGGCGAGGAAGATGGGGTTCGGGTCGAGCTTTATAGGAGAGCACTGCTCTTGTACAAGAGAGGGAGAGGGAGAGCAGGCACAGGGCCGGGCTCAGGTCGGCGGGCGGCGCCGACGTGCCCTTCGGGTGTGTGTGGTGGCCGCTCGGCCCCGGCGGCCCGACGTGGCAGGACGAAGGAAGGCTAGCGGAGGCGGCGCAGGCGGTGGGAGGGGCAGCCAGGCAACATGTGGGGCGAGAGGAGGGCGGCGTAGGCCTGCAGCGGGCTTGGGAAGCAGCCGGCGGTGGTGGATCACGCGCGCGCAGCAGAGACAGACGAGTTCGAGGACCCGAGGAAGAAGACGAGGATCGATTTGCAAAATCTCATAAGTGCAGGGACCTCACTGTAATATTCAAGTAACTTTCGAACCAGAGCTCAAATGAAGATGGGCCCAAAAGCAAAAGTGTAGGGTTTTTCAAAATCTACAACTTTACTTCAAGGTTCATCTATAGAAGAGCAATAGATTTGAAATTACTATAAAACTTAGCAAAGTTTCTAAACTTTATATAAATCCTATTTAAAAACTACACTACATATATATATCCTATGTGTAGTTTCACCTATATTTGCGATTTAAACACAAGTTTTTGACTTTTACCAAAACAACCTTTATGTATTTGAATCCCACTCCCCATTCTCACTCATTTAACACTAAAGGACCTTTATTAATTTATAACTATATAAACAACCCTTTTTCCTTATTATTTAAATTTTTAAACACACTTTCACCACATTTTGCACACAATTTCATACTAAAATCTAGTGTGTAACACTAACAAGTACCTGAGTGTCACATACACGACCATACTCCTGGTTGCCCTGCAACACGTATTCCCACACGTCAAAGCGAGTAACCGGAAAAACCAAACACGAGTGGTGGGAGGTATATCCACTCCTCGGCCGATTGGTTACTAGGCTTACCGCTTACCATATTTCATGGCATGTGGCTAGTACTTTCAAACGCTTAACCACTGCTACCACACACTGCGACCTTAACCAAATTCACCAACACAGACGGGGTATCATCTCAACCTTGATATTTCACATAAATCCCATCCGTCATCCTTATAGTGATTACAGGAATATAAACATTACAATTCCTATAAGCTCGTGAGTGATAGGCAATCACTCGACTTCTACCGGTCCTATTAGCGTAGCAGCTATTCGAACTCAAGTTCTAGCATTCAGTACATTGGTTCCTAGGAAAATGCAACTAGGGTTTCCCATACAGCTCCTAAGAACTTAATTCATAGGTAGGTATAAATAAATATAGATTGTAGTATAAATAAAGTAGTGGGTTATGTCCCGAGCTTGCCTTCTTGAGTGGGGTTGGGGCAGGAGTGTCAAAGTTTTTCGAACTTTGGTTCGGAGCTTCAGTTAAATTTCCGATGACGTTCCCGGGGTGTTCAGAAATTTCCACTTCTTATTCCAGGATCAGTTCGTAGTCTCTGTCAACGAGAGTGGTTGAGTCTATATGATATGCAAAGATGTAGTTTAATGGATGCATATACTTTTATTTCATTTCACAATAAAGTTGCAATCCAAAGAAAATACAGCTCACTCATCACACATATCATTTACTCTTTTACTGGGCAGTCATTTATCAGGTATAAATCAACCGAGTTAGCTACTCTAGATAACATATTTGATTTTTTTTCAAAGTAAACTACCATAGCACTGGGGTTAAAATTATAGATTAAGCTATGTCTGAGCCATGGTAAATTTATCAAGATTTATTTTTACAGAAATTAGGCCATAATGATAAATAACAATAGCACTAACATATTAAGTATTATTTATAACTACGTATACACACAAGATTTTATTCTAGACTTTTGTAAATAGTGTGACAGTTCGTGTATTTGTAATGCTAGGCATATATATTTTGTTAGTGTGAAGTATGTGTTTGTTAGTGTAAAGCTTGCGTGTGTTTATGTGAAGCTCTTGAAAATTAAAGTGCAAGTAAAAAGGGGATTTTTGTAATTATAGAAAAACCCAGGGTTGTTTTTGCAAATGTAATTGGATAGGAGGTAACTCCAAAATAAGTGAAGGGTAGTTTTGCAAATTTGTTTTTCTTATTTTATGTCTTGTAAAAGTATATCTTTATCCAAAAGCTGCATTTGAAATGTGTGCGTTGAAGTGTGTAAAAATTTTGGGTACAGTGGTAAAAATAAGGGTGTTTATGTAATTTTATAAAAGTATAAGTCCTTTCATGCAAAAGTTTGATTTACAAAAGTAACTTTCAAATTTACTTAGGGCTAAAGTGTAAAAGTGCAAGTCATCATGACATGTCTATCCAGTCATTATGATGAGTCTATCCCGTCATCATGACATGTCATAAATTCTTGCATTTAAGTCCTGAATTTTATAAAATTACACTTTTAGGACAAAAGCAATTCAAATCCGTCTTTTATTCAAAAATTCACGTGTAAAAGTACAAATTTTAAGTTTTTGAACTTGGGCCCTAAAGCAATGTTGTAGAGTTTGAAAAACTCTCCAACTTTAATATTGGGCATTTCTTCGTTTGGGTTTTAAATCAACGGGAAATTTTGTTTTACAGACAGGCCCTTGCAGTTTTCTGTATTTGCACATAAGTCCTTGGAGAAAACGGTTCCTCTTTCTTTTCTGTTCTCTCTCTCTGACTTATCCTCCCCTGGCGTCTGTCTTATCTTTTCCACCGGCAGTGCTTATCTCTGTCTCTCTCTTCCTTCTACCCTTCCTCCACCTCTCTTTCTCCTCTTCCTCTGGCTCGGACAGCTCACGGCAGCAGGCAGGCCCGAGCGGCAGGTCGCGAGGCGCTGGCGGGGTGGCGCCCAGGCGAGCGCAGCAGCGGCAAGCCACGGCTCGGCTCCAGGAGCGCGCGAGCGCAGCGTGGGCCGCGGGAGCAGAGCGGCAGGCGGGCAGGCGATGGCTCGGCGCAGCGTGCGACGCGTGGGCGCGCGTGCGAAGAGGAGCGGGCGGCGCTGCGCTAGGCGGGCCCAGGGGCGGCGCGCGGCCCAGGTGCGGGGCGCGCAGCGGACTAAGGTACGGAGCCGGCGCGCACGGGAGCCAGGGCGGTGAGCACAGGCGCGAGCGCGCGCGGAAGGCAGCGGGCGCCAGCGCGAGGAGCGGGCCGGCGCTGGGGCAGCTAGCGCGCAGGCGAGCTGGAGAGGCGGCCGCGGTTGGAGCTGGGCGAGGCGACGAGGGCGCGCAGGGCGCGCGGCTCGGTGCTGGTGCACTAGGCGAGTGGCGTCTGGAAGCTGGCAGAGCACGGGTGTGGAGCGGCACAGACAGAGGCAGGCGCTGGAGGGTGGTGTGTGGAGCACGCGCGGGCAGCAGGCGTGCGCGACGCGGAGATGGCGCGAGCGGGAGCCAGGTATGCAGGCGCGCGCAGGCCCGAGCTGAGCGAGGAGGGTGGCACTGCGCGGGGGCGAGCCAGTGCAGGACGGCTCGAGTGACGCTGAAGCGATGGCATGGCGTGAGGCAGCACAGAAGAACGTGCGCGAGCGCGGCAGGCGCCAGAGTGGGGAGCGCGCATTGGAAACAAGAGCAGGCGTAGGGCAAGCAGAAGTGGTTGCACAACGCGGTTCGGCAGCGCGATGGCGTGCACGGTGCAGGCGGTGTAAGCGTGCGAGTGCTGGAGCAGGACTTGAGCGGAGGTGAACGGCCCAGAGCGAGCAGTGAAGTGCAGAGGCGGTTTCAGACGTGAGAGCAGCAGCACGATACGGGCCAAGAACGCGCGCGGTTCGGACGTGCGCGGGCGGAGGTGAGGCGTGGCAGCTCGGGACCGACTCGCACGAAGGGCAACGAGGTTGCGCATGGCAGTACCTTGGCAAGAACGGTCGTGGAGGGATCTGCGACACGGCAAGGCTGAGGTGAGTGCGAGCCCGACAACAGGAGGAAGAAGAATAACCATGCAGGGTGTCGACGTGCAGAGCAATGATGTGTGGAGGTAACGACCGGATGCGGTGAGCTTCCTTGATCCTCGTGGAGGCGGAGAAGCGCTTATAGCGCGGCAAGTCGGAAAGAGAAGTTGCGGAGCGAAGGCGGCGGTCAGGCGTGACGAGCTCGGAGGAGGCACGCACGGCGAGCTCCCTTTATCCGTGCGGAGGTCGAAGCAGGAGCAATGTGACACGGGTCCGACGCGCGATGCAGGACTCACGGCCAGCTTAGCTCGTTCCCGCAGGCATGTGCGTATGCAAAGCAACAGGCTACGCGCGAACAGGTTGAGGGCCAGAGATGTGGGAGCAAAAGAAGGTTTAGCTCGTGAGCAGATGGACCCTGGAGGTTCACGGAGGAGTTGGTCTAGCGAGCCGATCCGGCTCCATCGTCTTGTTCCAGGGGTCCATGACGTCCAGCAGCCCTACCTTCGTTGATCGCTCAACCAACCGCCATCACCGCAAATCACCGCGGGGATTACCTCTTCGGCCATTCTCTACCCACTGCAATCCCCGGCAAGCTTCTTCGTCATCCATGGAGTCTCGTCGTCATCGAGTTTTTCTCTTCGCCGATCCTATCGCCACGGGACTTCACTTTCCGTCCGTTCTTTTCCATAACCAAGGTTTGCCCCGACCTACTGAATCTTCTTAATGCCGGCGATTCCTTTACCGGGATATCGTCGTTAACTTCTTGTTATCCGTTTTCCTGGACCAGGGACTTGATTACTTCGTTTTAGAAAGTTCTAGGGTGTTTTCTGTAAAATTTCTAGAGCTTTCTTTGTTTCAAATCAGTAAACTTCTACATTTCATATATTTTTGTAAGAAGTTCATAAAAATGTAAAATCAGTTTCGTTTGAAACTCTAAGTCAAAACCTACAAGTTTTATGTTGTAATCTTAAGTGAAAGTCTTTGATGTGTGGTTTAGGTCAAATGTTAGGGAATGAATGTTTTATTGTGCTTTATATTGTATGCTTGTGTTATAACTGAAAAATAAGCCATAGAATATAGATCTTAAATAGAAATATGTGATGTTTCGTAAAAACCTTTCATATGAGTGCTTTTATCCCTGCCATCCAAACTTTAACCTGGTCTCGATTGCCATTTCCTTAGGATCCTTTTCGTAAAAGGATCCCTGTTAGTTTGTGTATGTCTGCTGCTTAGCCAAAACATCTCTATGGTTATGCCTCAGCATCAGCTTTTGGTTCAGCCGCTAAGCATCAGTTTTCTTGAGTCTATGGTGTTTCTGTGTAACAGCTGTCAGTCGATGCTTCTACCATCGGCTGGTTAGCTGATACGATTGTTACCTTTCTAGTATCGGCTACTGCCAATACAGTTCTTCTGTTCTGTTCTACATCGGCTGCACATAGTCAATATATCGAAGATGAACCCACAATCTCAGGGTTCTTGCCATCGGCAGACCCAGGCCGATTTTAGTTGCTTTTCCATATCGGTCAAACCCGACCGATCGATCCTTAGTTTTCCCATCCTTATCCATACACTTCTATCAGTCGATTTATCTACTGAGAGGTCGGTTTTATACCTATCGATCATATACCCTTAACCACACTCCATTCGGCTGTACGTCACTCAATTGTTGTGCTGACGTAATCGAGTCGATATATCCATACTTAGTTACCTAGAATAACACTTAAGCACATCTCAGTTTAGGCAACTGCTTTAGGAATCATCCTTCTGCTAAGGTAATCGATGCTTTCATCGATCATCCAGGAAACCGATGCATCTTTCCATCGGCTAAACCTCTGTTGTTTCCAATCGGCTCTATTGTAATCTTCAACGACTAGCCGATTCTAATTAGTTATCCACCTAAAGCTCTGTTTAAGTTTAGTTTAGATCTTTTTGGTTGTTTTGTGAATAGTGTGTTATATGAGTGCTGGATTGCAACTTTGCTGTGAAATAAAATAGTTTTGTGTGCACGCTTGAATATAATGTCGCATTGCATGTAGATACGACTACTTCGACAACGATACCTACGAAGTTTCCCCGAAGTCTGCAGTAGATGTTCCTGAAGACCAAATGAACGTCACCAAGAAATTAACTGAAGCCCCGAACCAAAGTTCGGAAGATATTGACATTTCTGACTTCAGCCCCACCAGTAAAGGCAAGCCCCGGACATAACCTACTATTTTATTACACTGCAATCTATATCTATTTACGTATTCTATGCATTAAGTTCTTAGGAATTGCTTGAAACCCTAGATGCATGAATCCTAGGAACCAATGTATTGCACTTGAGGTCATGTCGACTAGATGCTCTGCTAATAGGGCCGGTAGAAGTCGGGTGATTTTCTGTCACTTGCGCGATATAGGAGTTGTAATGTTTACATTCCTGCTATCACTATAAGGATGCCGGACGGGAGTTTTGTGAGGTATCATGGTTGAGGTGATACCCCATCTGTGTTGTTGAATTGGATAAGGCCGCAGGGTGTGTTAGCGGTGGTTAAGCATTTGAAAGTACTAACCACATGCCGCGAAATATGGTAAGCGGTAAGCCTAGTAGCCAATCGGCCCGAGAAGTGGACATACCTCCCACCACTCGTCTTGCTTCTTCTGGTTACTTATGTTCGACTGAGGAAATACGTGTTGCAAGGGCAACCAGGAATACAGGTTTTGTAGTCGCGCTACAGACGTATGTCCTGCACGAGTGATGTGCGTATGTTCCTGCAGTCGCTTGTGGTGGATCTGATCCACGAGTCGGAATGAAAGGCAAACGGTTGCTTTGGAACTATCGTTGGATGTTCCAAGCGTGTGAGTTAGGTTTACCTTGCAAGGTTAAATTCGATTCAGAATCGTCCGCCTCTCACGAAGATTGAGACTGCTTGATCCCTTTATCACACAGAGTAATAAGAGCAACTATATGATGAGTAATACTGATGGTTGAGATAAAGAGCTCTACCTTGCTTGCTTAGTATAAGTGCTTATCTAGAATGGATAATCACATAGAACTTGAAAGCTAAAAGTTGAAAATAAGGATCTACTCTTAGTTGCTTTTCAGCTAAAACTAAACCCAGAACTATTATAAGCTTTCATAAGTCTAGTTATGGGCTAAGTATACCCAACCCCGGGTAAGCCTTGCTGAGTATTAGTATACTCAGCCTTGCTAGTTGTATGTTTTTCAGGTGACATCTGTGAAGACCCTTCTCTTCCCTTGCCTTGGTCTTGTGCTCTTACAGAAGGTTGGTCCGTGGAATGGATTCCGTCCCCGGCCAGCACTGGTGATAACGGGTGATGTCATGCCCGGGCTTAGCATGACATCCGTCTTAACGACGAGTTGTAATCATCACGTATGTTTTCCACTGCTAAAAACCATAGTTTTTAACAGTTTGTAATATTTTCTCTGAGTTTGAAACTTCGTATCTCTTTTGGAAACCCTTGTAATGTAATTTTCTCTGTGATGTAAAATGTGATGGTGATTGTATCTCTGGACTCACCTTCGTGTGAGGTAACCTTATTTGATCCTGTGTATCGGTGGTTTATCGGGACGTTACCCGACAGGCCAAGGGATTATACCGTTTGAAGCACGTTGGAGCCCTCTGGTGTGGACTCGCGTACTTGAGCCGGTATAATTCGGGTTGGTTCTGCCACAGCTGGTATCAGAGCTATAAGGTTACCCTGGCGATACATTTTACCTTAAAAATATTTTCTGCATAAAAGTTTGATCAACCAAATGTTTGGCAAAACTATGTTGGTCTCGTTAAGGATCGTGCTTAGTACGTAAAGCCCTAGGGTAATGTTTATGAGGGAATTAGAGGTGGCTATATATATAATCCTAACTACCAGCATTACCTTTCTGTCAAAACTTAAATTCATGTACAACCCAACTTTACTTTCTGTAACGACACCTGCGATTGTGAGGTAAGAAGGTAAGGATCCTCAGCCAACTGAGGGAGCTTGGCCTTCCCGTCGGTGATGTGAACCGAACGCTGTTTCTCAAGCAGTGGCCTACTTGAGATGCTGCCAATGTACCAACTTCGGTTGACTACATTGAGAGTATATAGTTAGGTAAGGGGGTATGAACAGCAACCCCCCGCATTTTGCAGTACCCCGTGAATACGTTGTTTCGATAATGTATGCTAACGTTGTCTGTACGGCGGTAATTGTATAGATGCTGTTTCTATAGTGAGCAGTAATGTTTGGGGACGCTTTCATGACGTGCTGGCATGAAAGGTTCAGTATATATATCTCGTGTTTTCTGCAGGTATGCTAACCTCGTTACGTAAGTTTGAACGTAAGAACGATTAGTATATATATAGGGAGAGACGTATTTATATGATGCCACCGTACTTAACCACGTAAGACCAAGATTACTTGGCAGTTATTTTTATTTGTGAGGACGTGTAGAACGTGCATACATCATGTTATCTTGGATTGACCTGATTGCCTTGGTTGTTACGTTGATTTACTGAAATATGTGCTTGGATATGAATGCCTGTTTTGACTCTGTATTATAGGAGCCGACATAATCTGCTAGGTTAACCTAAGGTGAGAAGGTCTTTTGTGAATCTCGTGGGATGGGTCATGTTTGGACCCTATCGCCGATCTTAGCTTGACAGCTAAATCAAACCCTTGATTTTGCTTTTCCTTGAGGGTTAAATCTTGATAGTTGTCAGCAAACCCTTGGATCCATTATTTAGTGAATCATCTGTCCTCTCCTGATGTTGTACCTTATCTTGTTGGCTATTCTGGTTACAACATCTGAAAATTTGTATCTTCAATTTTTGCTCAGATGATTTTGAGTAAAATAAAAAGATTCATGGCAAAAATCATGCATCATAATACATGCCATCTCTGGTCAGTACATGATGTTGCATCATCATTGAAAGATCCGTAGACTGACTAACTTCGGGTTGTCTTCGGTTTTCTAAGTCTTTCTTGCTGCTGTTGGCACTATAGGGTTGCTATTCCTCTTTTGTGGTGGTGTTTAATCACATGACCATGATACCGTGTTGGAACCTAAGGCCTCATGTGTGCTGCAGCCATATGATTGAGCCATTAGGGGCGCACTGGTGACTAGGTATATGTGACGTAACCCCACTGCAACCTCTTCCTATGCAACCTTATTAGTGTCCTAACTTCTAATCTTTGTATAAGGATATAGGACTACCCAGGTGTTAGTTATGAGAGAACGGTTGTAGGGCGCGAGTCATATGCATCATCAACTCATGAGGGTATGCATCATACTTCATGCATTTCATACGTGCATACATTGCAAGTATCATCATCCTTGCATCATAGTGTATGCATCATTTGGTCAACATCATGATAATTGCATTGTGTCATATGCATCATCTTGATCGTGCATGGGACCCTCCATCCTCATGTTGCACCATCAATGCAATCATACATCTCAACAGTGCATCACGATCATGGTTGGGGCATTTTATCATTATCCCTTGATTGCATCGGTCTAAATAGGCATGTTTTGCAATAACATCATCTAAAATTATTCAGGTAGTAAACTCTGAGCAAAAATATTTCAAACATCACTTTGTCAGTCTCTTGTACTATTTTTTACTTGTTATCCATGAGTTTTGTGATGAATGTCATCGACATTTATCGTCCTTATGTATAATCTCTTATCTTGTTAAACTCATCTATGTACCATCTCTTCATGCTCTCGTTATACTTATCTCGTCATGTTCTCGTCATCAACCTCAATCTTCTCTGGTGTGATTGCTTTTGCCACTTTTGGTGTGTGATTCACTTCTCTTCCCCTTAGAGCCTTTCGTCCGAATCTCGGGACGAGATTCTTTTTAGTGGGGGAGGATGTGACAGTTCGTGTATTTGTAATGCTAGGCATATATATTTTGTTAGTGTGAAGTATGTGTTTGTTAGTGTAAAGCTTGCGTGTGTTTATGTGAAGCTCTTGAAAATTAAAGTGCAAGTAAAAAGGGGATTTTTGTAATTACATAAAAACCCAGGGTTGTTTTTGCAAATGTAATTGGATAGGAGGTAACTCCAAAATAAGTGAAGGGTAGTTTTGCAAATTTGTTTTTCTTATTTTATGTCTTGTAAAAGTATATCTTTATCCAAAAGCTGCATTTGAAATGTGTGCGTTGAAGTGTGTAAAAATTTTGGGTAAAGTGGTAAAAATAAGGGTGTTTATGTAATTTTATAAAAGTATAAGTCCTTTCATGCAAAAGTTTGATTTACAAAAGTAACTTTCAAATTTACTTAGGGCTAAAGTGTAAAAGTGCAAGTCATCATGACATGTCTATCCAGTCATTATGATGAGTCTATCCCGTCATCATGACATGTCATAAATTCTTGCATTTAAGTTCTGAATTTTATAAAATTACACTTTTTGGACAAAATCAATTCAAATCCGACTTTTATTCAAAAATTCACGTGTAAAAGTACAAATTTTAAGTTTTTGAACTTGGGCCCTAAAGCAATGTTGTAGAGTTTGAAAAACTCTCCAACTTTCATTTTGGGCATTTCTTCGTTTGGGTTTTAAATCAACGGGAAATTTTGTTTTACAGACAGGCCCTTGCAGTTTTCTGTATTTGCACATAAGTCCTTGGAGAAAACGGTTCCTCTTTCTTTTCTGTTCTCTCTCTCTGACTTATCCTCCCCTGGCGTCTGTCTTATCTTTTCCACCGGCAGTGCTTATCTCTGTCTCTCTCTTCCTTCTACCCTTCCTCCACCTCTCTTTCTCCTCTTCCTCTGGCTCGGACAGCTCACGGCAGCAGGCAGGCCCGAGCGGCAGGTGGCGAGGCGCTGGCGGGGTGGCGCCCAGGCGAGCGCAGCGGCGGCAAGCCACAGCTCGGCTCTAGGAGCGCGCGAGCGCAGCGCGGGCCGCGGGAGTAGAGCGGCAGGCGGGCAGGCGACAGCTCGGCGCAGCGTGCGACGCGTGGGCGCGCGCGCGAAGAGGAGCGGGCGGCGCTGCGCTAGGCGGGCCCAGGGGCGGCGCGCGGCCCAGGCGCGGGGCGCACAGCGGACTAAGGTGCGGAGCCGGCGCGCGCGGACTGTGCGCTGGTGTGGCGCGCACGGGAGCCAGGGCGGCGAGCACAGGCGCGAGCGCGCGCGGAAGGCAGCGGGCGCCAGCGCGAGGAGCTGGCCGGCGCTGGGGCAGCTAGCGCGCAGGCGAGCTGGAGAGGCGGCCGCGGTTGGAGCTGGGCGAGGCGACGTGGGCGCGCAGGGCGCACGGCTCGGTGCTGGCGCACTAGGCGAGCGGCGTCTGGAAGCTGGCAGAGCACGGGTGTGGAGCGGCACAGACAGAGGCAGGCGCTGGAGGGTGGTGTGTGGAGCACGCGCGGGCAGCAGGCGTGCGCGACGCGGAGATGGCGCGAGCGGGAGCCGGGTATGCAGGCGCGCGCAGGCCCGAGTTGAGCGAGGAGGGCGGTGCTGCGCGGGGGCGAGCCAGTGCAGGACGGCTCGAGTGACGCTGAAGCGATGGCATGGCGTGAGGCAGCACAGAAGAACGCGCGCGAGCACGGCAGGCGCCAGAGTGGGGAGCGCGCATTGGAAACAAGAGCAGGCGTAGGGCAAGCAGAAGTGGTTGCACAACGCGGTTCGGTAGCGAGATGGCGTGCACGATGCAGGCGGTGTAAGCGTGCGAGTGCTGGAGCAGGACTTGAGCGGAGGTGAACAGCCCAGAGCGAGCAGTGAAGTGCAGAGGCGGTTTCAGACGTGAGAGCAGCAGCACGATACGGGCCAAGAACGCGCGCGGTTCGGACGTGCGCGGGCGGAGGTGAGGCGTGGCAGCTCGGGACCGACTCGCACGAAGGGCAACGAGGTTGCGCACAGCAGTACCTTGGCAAGAACGGTCGCGGAGGGATCTGCGACGCGGCAAGGCCGAGGCGAGTGCGAGCCCGACAACAGGAGGAAGAAGAATAACCATGCAGGGTGTCGACGTGCAGAGCAATGATGTGTGGAGGTAATGACCGGATGCGGTGAGCTTCCTTGATCCTCGTGGAGGCGGAGAAGCGCTTATAGCGCGGCAAGTCGGAAAGAGAAGTTGCGGAGCGAAGGCGGCGGTCAGGCGTGACGAGCTCGGAGGAGGCACGCACGGCGAGCTCCCTTTATCCGTGCGGAGGTCGAAGCAGGAGCAATGTGACACGGGTCCGACGCGCGACGCAGGACTGACGGCCAGCTTAGCTCGTTCCCGCAGGCATGTGCGTATGCAAAGCAACAGGCTACGCGCGAACAGGTTGAGGGCCAGAGATGTGGGAGCAAAAGAAGGTTTAGCTCGTGAGCAGATGGACCCTGGAGGTTCACGGAGGAGTTGGTCTAGCGAGCCGATCCGGCTCCATCGTCTTGTTCCAAGGGTCCATGACGTCCAGCAGCCCTACCTTCGTTGATCGCTCAACCAACCGCCATCACCGCAAATCACCGCGGGGATTACCTCTTCGGCCATTCTCTACCCACTGCAATCCCCGGCAAGCTTCTTCGTCATCCATGGAGTCTCGTAGTCATCGAGTTTTTCTCTTCGCCGATCCTATCGCCACGGGACTTCACTTTCCGTCCGTTCTTTTCCATAACCAAGGTTTGCCCCGACCTACTGAATCTTCTTAATGCCGGTGATTCCTTTACCGAGATATCGTCGTTAACTTCTTGTTATCCGTTTTCCTGGACCAGGGACTTGATTACTTCGTTTTAGAAAGTTCTAGGGTGTTTTCTGTAAAATTTCTAGAGCTTTCTTTGTTTCAAATCAGTAAACTTCTACATTTCATATATTTTTGTAAGAAGTTCATAAAAATGTAAAATCAGTTTCGTTTGAAACTCTAAGTCAAAAGCTACAAGTTTTATGTTGTAATCTTAAGTGAAAGTCTTTGATGTGTGGTTTAGGCCAAATGTTAGGGAATGAATGTTTTATTGTGCTTTATATTGTATGCTTGTGTTATAACTGAAAAATAAGCCATAGAATATAGATCTTAAATAGAAATATGTGATGTTTCGTTAAACCTTTCATATGAGTGCTTTTATCCCTGCCATCCAAACTTTAACCTGGTCTCGATTGACATTTCCTTAGGATCCTTTCCATAAAAGGATCCCTGTTAGTTTGTGTAAGTCTGCTGCTTAGCCAAAACATCTCTACGGTTATGCCTCAGCATCAGCTTTTGGTTCAGCCGCTAAGCATCAGTTTTCTTGAGTCTATGGTGTTTCTGTGTAACAGCTGTCAGTCGATGCTTCTACCATCGGCTGGTTAGCTGATACGATTGTTACCTTTCTAGTACCGGCTACTGCCGATACAGTTCTTTTGTTCTGTTCTACATCGGCTACACATAGTCGATATATCGAAGATGCACCCACAATCTCAGGGTTCTTGCCATCGGCCGACCCAGGCCGATTTTAGTTGCTTTTCCATATCGGTCAAACCTGACCGATCGATCCTTAGTTTTCCCATCCTTATCCATACACTTCTATCAGTCGATTTATCGACTGAGAGGTCGGTTTTATACCTATCGATCATATACCCTTAACCACACTCCATTCGGCTGTACGTCACTCAATTGTTGTGCTGACGTAATCGAGTCGATATATCCACACATAGTTACCTAGAATAACACTTAAGCACATCTCAGTTAAGGCAACTGCTTTAGGAATCATCCTTCTGCTAAGGTAATCGATGCTTTCATTGATCATCTAGGAAACCGATGCATCTTTCCATCGGCTAAACCTCTGTTGTTTCCAATCGGCTCTATTGTAATCTTCAACGAGTAGTCGATTCTAATTAGTTATCCACCTAAAGCTCTGTTTAAGTTTAGTTTAGATCTTTTTGGTTGTTTTGTGAATAGTGTGTTATATGAGTGCTGGATTGCAACTTTGCTGTGAAATAAAATAGTTTTGTGTGCACGCTTGAATATAATGTCGCATTGCATGTAGATACGACTACTTCGACAATGATACCTACGAAGTTTCCCCGAAGTCTGCAGTAGATGTTCCTGAAGACCAAATGAACGTCACCAAGAAATTAACTGAAGCCCCGAACCAAAGTTCGGAAGATATTGACATTTCTGACTTCAACCCCACCAGTAAAGGCAAGCCCCGGACATAACCTACTATTTTATTACACTGCAATCTATATCTATTTACGTATTCTATGCATTAAGTTCTTAGGAATTGCTTGAAACCCTAGATGCATGAATCCTAGGAACCAATGTATTGCACCTGAGGTCATGTCGACTAGATGCTCTGCTAATAGGGCCGGTAGAAGTCGGGTGATTTCCTGTCACTTGCGCGATATAGGAGTTGTAATGTTTACATTTCTGCTATCACTATAAGGATGCCGGACGGGAGTTTTGTGAGGTATCATGGTTGAGGTGATACCCCGTCTGTGTTGTGATACCTCGTCTGTGTTGTTGAATTGGATAAGGCCGCAGGGTGTGTTAGCGGTGGTTAAGCATTTGAAAGTACTAACCACATGCCGCGAAATATGGTAAGCGGTAAGCCTAGTAGCCAATCGGCCCGAGAAGTGGACATACCTCCCACCACTCGTCTTGCTTCTTCTGGTTACTTATGTTCGACTGAGGAAATACGTGTTGCAAGGGCAACCAGGAATACGGGTTTTGTAGTCGCGCTACAGACGTATGTCCTGCACGAGTGATGTGCGTATGTTCCTGCAGTCGCTTGTGGTGGATCTGATCCACGAGTCGGAATGAAAGGCAAACGGTTGCTTTGGAACTATCGTTGGATGTTCCAAGCGTGTGAGTTAGGTTTACCTTGCAAGGTTAAATTCGATTCAGAATTGTCCGCCTCTCACGAAGATTGAGACTGCTTGATCCCTTTATCACACAGAGTAATAAGAGCAACTATATGATGAGTAATACTGATGGTTGAGATAAAGAGCTCTACCTTGCTTGCTTAGTATAAGTGCTTATCTAGAATGGATAATCACATAGAACTTGAAAGCTAAAAGTTGAAAATAAGAATCTACTCTTAGTTGCTTTTCAGCTAAAACTAAACCCAGAACTATTATAAGCTTTCATAAGTCTAGTTATGGGCTAAGTATACCCAGCCCCGGGTAAGCCTTGCTGAGTATTAGTATACTCAGCCTTGCTAGTTGTATGTTTTTCAGGTGACATCTGTGAAGACCCTTCTCTTCCCTTGCCTTGGTCCTGTGCTCTTACAGAAGGTTGGTCCGTGGAATGGATTCCGTTCCCGGCCAGCACTGGTGATAACGGGTGATGTCATGCCCGGGCTTAGCATGACATCCGTCTTAACGACGAGTTGTAATCATCGCGTATGTTTTCCACTGCTAAAAACCATAGTTTTTAACAGTTTGTAATATTTTCTCTGAGTTTGAAACTTCGTATCTCTTTTGGAAACCCTTGTAATGTAATTTTCTCTGTGATGTAAAATGTGATGGTGATTGTATCTCTAGACTCACCTTCGTGTGAGGTAACCTTATTTGATCCTGTGTATCAGTGGTTTATCGGGACGTTACCCGACAGGCCAAGGGATTATACCGTTTGAAGCACGTTGGAGCCCTCTGGTGTGGACTCGCGTACTTGAGCCGGTATAATTCGGGTTGGTTCTGCCACACATAGGTCACACTACTCAAGTTCAACATGTCCCAATATTTTCATAATTTTTAAACATCTAGAAGTGCAGATATTAAATACCCAGGGTTAAATAGACATTATCCATGATTAAACTCATTCATTCTAAAATATTATGCAAACAGTAGGTCAATTATTTTTAATAAGTACTACATGTCAAAGCACAACTAACTCATTTGGTTTTACATTTTTACCATTTTTCTCCTATTTACTAAGCCTTTTCTTAGTCTACAACTATTTAAACTTAACATTTAAATTAGAGTAGAAACTACTTAGAAATTGAAAGTCAACCTATAAGGAAAGTAGTAGATCTTAGAATAAGGAATCCAACAAATTTTAGTTTGCATTTTTATGATTTTTCCTTGAATTGCTATGGAATTTTAAATTCTGCAGCAAAAATAACACACGGGGGTCCCTATAGCACTATTCATATGAGTCATAAGCTTTGCAGACAGCCCCCTGGGCTTTTGTATCTTCCAACCCGAGGCCCTTGGCCGTGGTCAGAGAGGGAGGCGCGGGGTTGACCGGCCAAATCCGGCGACGGCGATCGCCGGCGGCGAGGGTGGAGGGGCGTGGGAGCATCACCACGTCTGTGCGCACCTGTAGACGCTCAGGATCAGGGTGGGACGGCCTATAGCGGCGGCGCGATGAGAGCAGGCGGCCGGCGGCGAAGGTGAATGGTGGAGGCGGCGCTCCGGTGGTCGTGGGCGGTGAGGAAGGGGTCGGGAAGCTTCAGGGCGGTGTGGGGAAGCTCGGTGTGGGGCCAATTGGAGTCGAGGAGGGTCGGAGAGGGGTGCTCCGCGGCGAGCAGAGGGCGGCGGTGGGCAGCGGTCGTTGGCAGGGGTGCTCCGGCCGGAATCCGATGGTGTTTAAGGGCTGGTGAGCTTGAGCAGGGGCTGGGGAAGCTTGCTAGGGGGTTGGTGGAGACAATGGGCGGTCGACGGCAGCTGCCCACGGCGGCCAGTGGTTCACCAGAATGGAGGAGCGGGGCGGCGGTGGTGATCAGGCTCGGGTGTGCACGGCAAGGGGAAAAAGAGGTGCAAATGAGTCTAGTGCTGTCTACTGGTACCGCTGGGCATAAGAGGGAGGGAAGAGAAGTAGACACGGGCACAGAACGCGGCGGCGATGAGTTGGCGGCCGGCGGAGGCTCGGGTGGTCGTGGTGCGCACGAAATAGGAGAGCAGGGGAGAGCTAGGGCGGCGGCCAACGTCCAGGTGACGCGTGGGGAGGGTGGCAGCAGGAGGTGGAGCAGCAGCGGCCTGCACAGCGGCGGCGGGGAGGTGCTCTACACCGGCAGCAGTGAGGAGCAGGGGAGCAGAGGGGTGCCAGTGGAAGAAGAAAGGAGGGAGGGGTCCGAGGGACTCATGTGCAAAACCAAAAAAATCTAGGGACCTCTCGGTAAAGTAAAATTCCCCATTGATCTAAAACCCTAATGAGAAAATGCCCAAAATAGAAGTTGGAGAGTTTTTCAAACCCTATAACATTGCTTTAGGGTTCAAGTTCAGAAACCCAAAGTACATGGCTTTAATTTTAAGTTTTGAACAATAGTTGTATTTAAGTAAATTTTTGTCCTTACTGAGATAGATTTCATGTAGTTTTGGACATAATTGCAAGTTTTCATGCAATGTCATGATGACTTGCATTCTTACATGTTGATCCTAAGTAAACTTTGAGAATGACTTTTATACTTTAATTATTTTGCATAAAAGGACCCATACTTTTGCATTAATCACATCTAGGTCCCTGTTTTCACATAAAGACCCAAATGTCCTAGAATTTAACATATCTATTGTAATTTCTTTCCTATGGTGATACAAATTTGACACCTAGTGTCACATTCTTCCTAGGTTTTTATTCTACCTCCCATTCTTACCCAATTAGCACTAAAGGGCCCACATTTTTTTCTAAAATTACATAAACACCCTTTTTCCCTTTGCACTTCAATTTGAACACACATACACAAGATCAAACATGCACACTTAACAATAAGATCTAGTGTTTAAAATTCTAAATACCCGAATGTTACAGCCTTCCCCCCTAAAAAGAATCTCATCCCAAGATTCCGGAGCAAAATGAAATTGGGCAATTAGATTTGGGAGTTGGCTTGAAGGAAGGTTGGGAAATTTTGTTGAAGATAAGATTCTGTTTCCCAAGTTGCTTCTTCTTCCGTGTGATGATCCCATAAGATCTTATACATCTTAATCTTCTTTCTTCTGGTGGCTCTCTCCTTAGTATCCAGGATTTTGATAGGTTGTTCGGTGTAAGATAGATCAGGTTCAATCTCAATGGCTTGTGCTTCAACGATCTCAGTAGGTACTTTGATACATTTCTTGAGTTGAGAGATATGGAAGATATCATGAATGGCATCCAACTGAGATGGAAGACGAATTCTGTAAGCCATTAGGCCACAGACTGCAAAGATCTCGAATGGTCCGACATATCGGGGTGCTAACTTCCCTTTTATGCCAAAACGCTGAACACCTTTGGTAGGAGATACTCAGAGATAGACAAAATCCCCTACTTGGAATTGCAGAGGTTTTCTTCTTTGATCTGCATAGCTTTTCTGTCTGGATTGAGCTACTTTAAGATTGGCTCGAATAACCTTGACCTTATCTTCGGCTTCGACAACTAGGTCTGGTCCAAAGATTTTGTGTTCGCCGGTCTCAGACCAACTCAAAGGAGTTCGACATCTTCGACCGTATAACGCTTCAAAGGGAGCCATTTGAAGACTAGACTGATAGCTATTGTTGTAAGAAAACTCAGCCAAGGTGAGACAGTTGTCCCAGCTTGTACGATAGTGAATAATACAAGCTCGGAGCATGTCTTCAAGAATTTGGTTGACTCGCTCAGTCTGTCCATCAGTCTGAGGATGATACGCAGAGCTTCGAATTAGTTTCGTTCCAAGAGCATACTGCAATTGTTCCCAGAAGTGGGCAATAAATTGTGCCCCTCGATCAGAGATAATGGTTTTTGGGACACCATGCAATCGAACAATTTGATCAAGGTAGACTTCGGCATACTTCTTGGTAGAATAAGTGGTATGCACCGGAAGAAAGTGAGCAGTTTTGGTAAGTCTATCAATGATCACCCATATGGAATCATGTTTTTGGGATGTGTTGGGAAGACCAACTATAAAATCCATACTAATGTCTTCCAACTTCCATGATGGGATGGGTAGTGGTTGGAGTGTACCAGATACTCTTAGATGACTGGCTTTGACTCTCTGGCACGTATCACACTCGAATACATATTTAGCAATTTCTCTTTTCATTCTGGTCCACCAAAAGTTTCGCCTAAGGTCTTGATACATTTTGGTACTACCAGGATGAATAGAAAACTTGGATAGATGTGCTTCATCAAGAATTTGTTTACGAAGTTGATGATCCTTAGGCACAACAATACGATTGCTGAACCATAGAACTCCTTGATGATCGGTGTGGAAACACTTATATTTTGCTTCTCCCTGAGATAGTTTCAGCTTGACAATTTTGATGCCTTCATCATGTAATTGCGACATGATGATTCTATCTTCAAGGGTAGATTCAATAGATAATAAATTCAGACTACCTTGAGGAACGATCTCCAGATTGAGTTTCCTCATCTGATAGCAGAGAGTTTCACTGCAGATTTCTATGGATAAGCAATGACAATGTGCCTTGCGGCTAAGTGCATCCGCAACCACATTGGCCTTACCAGGATGGTAGTGTACCTCAAGATCGTAATCTTTAATCAGTTCTAACCAACGCCTTTGACTCATATTAAGGTCAGCTTGAGTAAAGATATATTTGAGGCTCTTGTGGTCAGTGTAAATGTTACACTTGGCGCCCATAAGTCTCCAAATCTTGAGAGCATGAATAACCGCTGCCAGTTCAAGATCATGGGTTGGATAGTTTTGCTCATGATTCTAGAGTGCTCGGGATGCATAAGCAATGACCCGGCTATTTTGCATAAGAACACAACCAAGTCCAGTTTTAGAAGCATCACAATATACTTTGAAAGGTTGAGTGCTATCTAGTTGGGCTATCACTGGAGCAGTTGTTAAAAGTTTTCTCAAGGTGTGAAACGCTTCGTCACACTTGTTGTCCCAACGGAACTTAACCTCTTTCTTAAGTAGTTCAGTCATGGGTTTGGCTATTTTGGCAAAGTCTGGAATGAATCGGTGATAATATCCTGCCAATCCAAGGAAACTTCAGATTTGATGGACTGAAGTTGGAGTCTTCCAATCCATAACCTCCTAAACTTTGGTTGGATCAACCGATATACCTTCACTGGAGATAGTATGTCCCAAAAACTTCACACTATCTAGCCAGAATTCACATTTCGAGAATTTGGCGTAAAGGCGATGATCACGTAGTCATTGAAGAACGACACATATGTAATTAGCATGATCTTCTTTAGTCTTAGAATATATTAAAATATCATCGATGAAAACCATGATGAATTTGTCGAGTTCCGGCATAAAGACTGAATTCATCAGATACATGAAATATGCTGGTGCATTTGTGAGTCCAAAAGACATAACCAGATATTCATATAATCCATATCTGGTTGAGAAAGCTGTTTTTGGAATATCGCTAGGTTTAATTTTGATCTGATGATAACCAGAGCGTAGGTCAATCTTAGAAAAGACCTTAGCTCCATCTAGTTGATCGAACAAGATGTCAATGCGGGGAAGAGGGTACTTATTTTTAATAGTGACCGCATTGAGTGGATGATAATGGACACATAGCCTTAAGCTATTGTCCTTTTTCTTTACAAAGAGAGCGGGACAGCCCCAAGGTGAAGCACTTGGGCGTATGAAACCTTTGTCAAGAAGATCTTGGAGTTGGATTTTTAGCTCGGCCAACTCATTTGGAGGCATACGATATGGCCTCTTTGAAATAGGAGCGGTGCCAGGTTGAAGTTCAATAATAAACTCGATGTCTCTATCTGGTGGCATTCCAGGCAAGTCATCTGGAAAGACATCGGGGTACTCATAGACTACAGGAATATCTTTTACTTTAATGTCTGTGATAGCATAGGCACAAGAGTGAAGATACTCTTGCTGAGGCAGATAGAGGGTGGTGGCTCCTTGATATGGTGAGTCAATCTCGATAACTCGGGAAGAAATATCTAGCAATACTCTATGTTCTGCCATCCAATTTGTCCCAAGTATAACATCAATACCCTCTAAATTTAGCAGTACTAAATCAGTTTTGATTAATTTACAACCTAACTGAATTGGCACACTTTTAACCATTTGGTTAGAAGTAATCTTTCCTCCAGGGATAGAAATCATATATGACCCCTTGGTAGGGCAAAGATCAAGTCCTATTCGGGTACCACAGTTGTTACTAATGAAACTATGAGTTGCTCCTGAATCAAATAATGTAACAACTGGTCTGTGATGAATAGAGAAAGTACCCGACATGACGGGGGCTCCATCCGGAAGTTCCGCAAGGGTGGTGAAGTTAACTCGCCCTTGCCGGACTTGCATCATCGGCCTCTTGCCCTTGTTCTGGTTATTCTGATTGGAACCTTGCCCTTGATTAGGTTTCCTGGGCCGCGGACAATCTCTGATGAAGTGATCCACACTTCCGCAATTGAAACAGCGATTAGTGCTGCTTCCCTGTTGGACTTGTTGAACATTTGGCCATGGGCCAGATTGTTGTGGCTGTTGCAGAGGTACGGGAGGTCTATACTGTCACACCCGATTTATAAAGGACATAAATCGAGCAATCATATATGCGCCAGGATCAAGTCATGCATATATACAACAGAATCATCAAGATATCACAACACATATCACGAATAACATTAATATAAATCATAAATGAATCATAAATGAATTATTTTATTACAACCGAATCAAGAATCGGTTCAAGAGTTGCGGAAGCGTAAAAGAGATACATAAAGAGCTGGGTGCCACAGGGACGTCGACTGGAAGACAAACGCCTAGAAGTCGTCGAAGCCGCTGACGTAGTCCTCCACGTTGTCGGGCACTGAGCAGCAGTCGAAGATATCCGAAATAGAACAGAAGAGTAGAGAGGCAAGTGTGAGTACAAACTAGTACTCAACAAGTATAACACGAGTATGAGGCTCTAAGGTTAGCTGACTCAACTGCATTAGCTTTTAATCTTGGCAAATTTTATTACAGCTAATTGCTACAAATGGATGAATTACCATAAACCCAAATTGCATAAGAAATTAATCAATATTAATTAAGAACTACTGAAAACCATCCAAACCAAAACCACCCGGGGAATCTCCCTAATCAAAGGTTGATAACCCCCCTAATCAGACGGAGGATCTGGGCCGCTCATGATTGTGAGCACAGCTGATATATCAGTTTTACACTCTCGAGAGGTTGCACAACTTTACCCACAAGTCGTGAGCTACGCTAGTTGTTCATCACACTTCCTTAGGTGAGATGCTAGCAAGCACACTACGAGACCGTTACAAAGGATTATGTTGGTAAGGTGTAACCGCTAAGGATTCTGGATCAGCGACGATGGGGCCCACCTCCGGGGGTACAAGACACACAGCACAGACCAAGCCGGAGGAGCAGGGACCATTGAAGCTTACCACCCCTCTTGCCCACGCAGGTAAGTTACTCACGAACCAACACGACCTAATTAGTAAGTCAAGACCGTCCCATTCCAGTCTTGTGGTTGCGCGGTTGTCCTAGGTTGTCACTCTATGAACCGGTCCTTATGGAGAGTGGCCAACCAAGCACTAAGCACCGTGCTGGCCCCCTAAACCATGTTTCTAACAAAAACATCTTTTAAGGACGCACAAACCACTCAAGCACACAGCACAGAGGGTCGGCTCCAGAATTAAGTTGCATAGATCCATTAATCAAATTTAATTAAAAAGGACCAACATATGTGTGAGAGCGCAACACCTAGCAAAACTAACCACAATGCAACCCAAGGATAAGTATATAAGGATAAAGGTGGCTAGGAAATCCTTATAGGCATACAGAATTAAAATGCAGTATGAAATTTGTATTTAAGAATGATAGGAGGTTCACGTTATACTTGCCTTCCTCGTACTCTCCCGGCTGCTGCTCGAACTGCTCGGAAGATGGCTGCTCCTGGTACTGCTCCGGTGGCTCGACGTCTACTCACGATCGTAACAGCAATACATGGGCCACACATGCACACACATGCAAACAATAGCAAAAATATAAGAAACAGTACACCAATACAATAGAACAGCACATAAAACTGGCCTAGAACTATTCTACGCGTTACAACAATCGCGTGGACATAAAGAACGCTTAAAACGGAGCTAAAACGCGAAAACTACGCTTGAAACAAGATCCAGGGACCTATCTGCGAGAAAAACTGGACTACAGGGGGTTCTGTGCAAAAACTGAGGGCTAAAACCTAATTAAAGCATAGACTCAGGGGCTAGCGCGTGAAAACCCGAGACATGGACTGCGGGTTCTAATTCCAGGAAGCTCAGGGCCTTAAACGAATAAAACAGGGCCTAATTGTAAATACTTTTGAACTAAAGAGGACCGCGGGTTGATTCCTGAAAAGCGCAGGGACTCCTTAGCAAAACTGGCGGTCTGAAATGGTATCTCCTGTTCTAGGCCCTTGGATCTACTCTCTACGGCTCGGATTAGATTCATCTCGCGAAGGGGTACGCGCGCACGGTGACCGTCGGATCTGGATCCAACGCTCCTGACTCCCACTTAACTCGGATCTGGTACCGCCCGCTGGATCGGAGATGGATGGCCCAGATTTAAACCGAGGACGAACCGGTACGCGCCGCTTGGATCCCTTGGATCTCAATCGCACGGCTCAGACCTACCCCGGCTCGATCTAATCGTGGGCGTTGGCTCTGGATCGGATGGCTGGGGCGCTTGGGCGCTCGGGCGGCGGCGCTGGTCGCCGGAGTTCGGCTCCTGCGGCGGCACTATGCCGGCGATGGCCGATCTTGGCCGTCCGGCCTTCATCCGGGACAATGTCAAGCCTGGGAGGATGCTGGCGGCACGTGCAATGCATCTGGGCGATCAGTGCGGCGGATTGGGGCTCGGGTCAGTGATCCCCACAGCGAGGCGGCTCGGGGTCACGGTGGCAAGGGGGATGCGCATGCGCAGAGGGGGAAAAGGGACAGGAACGGGCGCGGCGTGCTCCTTACCACTCCGGGGTGCTGCGACGACGGTTGGAGGCCGGGGATCGAGAGCGCCGGTGTGGTGTCGCGGTGGCGCAGCAGCTCGGTCGACGGCGGCGGCTCCAATCCGAGGGGTGGTGCAGCAGCACAAAGCCACGGGAGGAAAAGGTTGGAGAGGTAGATGCGGCTGAGGAGGAGCGCGAGAGAGCTGCGGCTAAGAAGGGTGAGGGGTTGGCAGCCTCGGCGTGCGGATCAACCGAGCTGCCGCTTCTCACGGGCCGTTGGGGCCCGTCTTGATCCGAACGCGGGCGCACTTCCAGAAACTCCTAGGCACGGACGGGATCAAGATGCGGCTCGGGGGAAGGGGCCCAGGAGCGCGGCAGGGCGGGGCCACGGCCAGTGGCCGAGCGGCCGGCCGGCGGGGAAGAACAGGGGAGGGGGAAAGAAAGGAGGGGGAGGAGCTGACGTGTGGGGCCACCTCGTCAGAGAGAGAAGAGAGGGAGGGAGCACGTGGGGTAACCGGCTGAGAGAGGGAGTGGGCCGGGGCGCGGCCCACGCGGGAGGGAGAGAGGAGAGGAGGGCCCGAGGGGGAAAAAGAAGAGAGAGATGGGAGTGGGCCGGCTGAGAGAAGGTTTGGGGCTGGCCTTTCTTTCCCTTTTCTTCTTTCCTTTTTCTTTTCTACACTCAAACTTTCAAACCATTCCATTTGAATTCAAACAAATTTGAACTCAAACCCAACACAAATAAAACCATGCACCAGCATGAATGCACAAGCAAGTTGACTTATAATAAATTTTAATTACTTGCGTTATAAAATTACTTTAAATGCGAGATAAATTAGGGAAAACCCTGGAAATTTTATTTAAGCCCAAATTAATTCCTCAAAATTTGGGAAAAAAATACATTAGGGTGTTACATATACCCTCCTTGCTGTTGAGGTGGCCTGAAAACCAATCTGCCAAATGGAGTATTCCGCTGTGGCGCTCTAGGCGGTGCATTCTGAACAAATCGATACCGCGAGGGTTGAACACTCGCGGGTCCAGTGGAAATCCTCCGTTTCTTTTTGACACGGTGTGCGGTGATGCAATCTTCTTGGGTCAAGGCCATGTTAACCAGCTCACTAAAGGTATTGGCCTTCACAAGGTTCAGACATTCTTTGAGCTTAGTGCTCAAACCCCGACGAAAACGATCTTGCTTCTTGGTGTCACTGTCAGCGTGATGACCCGCGTACTTACACAGGCGATTAAAAGCCTGTGCATATTGCAGTACGGTGCGGGTGCCTTGGGTAAGTGCCAAGAACTCATTCAATTTCCACTGCATCAGTCCTTCGGGTATATGATGTGCTCTGAAAGCATTCCAAAATTCTTCCCAGGAGATAACATGGCCATCAGCTTGCATGGCGCAATAATTATCCCACCAGATACGGGCAGCACCACGTAGTTGTTGGGCAGCGAAGTGAGCTTTATTGGAGTCCGCACATGGAATCGTAAGAAGAGCAAACTTGGATTCAATGGTATGAAGCCAAGCATCGGCATCAAGAGGCTCCTAAACTTTGCTGAATAGCGGGGGCTGAGTACTGAAGAAATCTTGGTAGTTTGCCACCTGATGTGTTATCGCCATAATCTGACCGGGCCAGAAGTGGGCCATGGAGCAAGATGGGCCTAGAAGACAGTCACGATAAGCTTGCGAATCGGGCCCTGTGCAGGTGATTGAGGCCAGAAAGGCCGTGTAATTTAGGAATAAGCAGTTAAGATTCGTGTCGTGTTAGGTTAGGGTTAGTTAAAGAGGATGAGTCTATGGACTATAAATATGTAGCATGAATAAACAAGAAAGACAGAATCATTCATCAACAACTCTCGGCGCATCACCTCCCCTTGCTCGATCGTTCATATGTTGCTCGTACTGAAGCCTTGTAGATGGCGAGTAGCATTAGCTATCCTAGCATGCATAGAGCGATGTTATTCTTTTTGCATCTTAATCATGCTTTGTTCGTTGCTCTTGTGTGGTTAATCGTCGTGTTCGATCATGGATGTGATGGTTGTATCTTGTTTCATTTTTATCAGTAGATCCGATCTGTTATGGCTAGTTTCTATTTATTTAGAGGCTTGGTTCGATATGTGCATGATTAGGCCTTGCACACGAGTTGAATGTTCCGGCAGTACGCTTTAGTATTGGCTTGTAGCTTGAATGGAGGTTGCTCTAGGAATCGGCTTTTCGGTTGTTTCCTTAATCTCTGTTTAGATTGTTTGTTCCGATGCCTTCGTGTATCTGTTAGGCTCAATCACGTGTAGGATGTTCCGATCGTGTAATGAGGGCTTAGTTATCGTGGGTTGGATTAAATTGATATTTATGAAGCAAGTCTTATTTAAATATATATATGTTTGTATGTTGCCTGTTCCAAAGATCCGATCCGGTATTGATACAATCAGCTCTCTATAGCCGATAACGGGGAGGAGGTGATGAGCCGATCACGGCTCGGACTAATCTTTACATATGTCTATGCACGCAGGAGTTTGACACGTCACACCTTCCTGATCAGGTGCAGGATCAGGTGGCACGCCTAGCGACTTCAAGCCAGGGTGCACGCCGGATCGCTGGGCCGTTGATCGAGGGACCGGGGCCCACCAGCCGTCCCGGACGCCTCCCGGCTCCTCGTGTTGCCAGTCACTGCCCGCCGGCGGGTTTTGGCCGACAACACATTCTGGCACACTCGGTGGGACAATCTTCATCAACTTCGTCATCACCATCTTCATCGACATCATCATCACTGTTGACTTCGTCAACTGCGAATGGTAGAATGTCAAGAGACGATCCAGTCACTTATGAAGAGCTCTCTGCCGAGCATAAGCAAAGATACGACGAAATCAAGGCTCAATTTGAAGCCGACCTCATCGGCTCTTTTGAAAGGACTCGCAACCATGGTGTCAGGTGGAGAGGGTTTTCACCTGAGGGTGCTCTTTGTGACAGTTCGTGTATTTGTAATGCTAGGCATACATTTTTTTAGTGTGAAATATATGTTTGTTTATATAAAGCTCATGTGTGTTTATGTGAAGCGTTTGAAAACTTAAAGTGCAAGTAAAAAGGGTATTTTTGTAATTACAGAAAAACCTAGGGTTGTTTTTGCAAACATGTTTTTCTTATTTTACCCTTTGTAAATATATATATATATAAATCTAAAAGCTTCATTTGAAATGTATATGTTAAATTGTGTAAAAATGGTGGGTAAAGTGGTAAAACTAAGGGTATTTATGTAATTTTATAAAAGTACAAGTCTTTTTATGTAAAATAGGTGGTTTACAAAAGTAACTTTCCGAATTTACTAGAGGCAAAAGGGTAATAATGTAAGAAATCATGACTTACATAGCAACCGCAAATAGGCGCAAGGTTATATGTAATTTATACTAACAATGATAAAGATTTTGTAAAATTCAAAGTTAGTCCAAGTCTTAAAGTAAAACTCCATATTTTGAGTTTTGGAGTTCAAACCCTAAAACAAAGTTGTAGAGTTTGAAAAGATGTACAATTTTCATTTTGGTCACATCTTTGTTTGAGCCCTAGAACAGTGGTTAAATTCTTCTTTACCGGGAGGTCCTTGCAATTCTCTAAAATTACAAACAAGTCCTTGAGAAACTCCCTTTCTCTTGCTCCTCTGGCGCTGCTTTGTTTCACTGCTCTGTAGCCCGCCGCTGTTCCAGCCGCCCTTGCCACCTCCTGCTGCAAAAATTCCACGCGCCGCTACCCCCTCCACTCCTTCTCCTCTGTTCTTCTTTATCTGATGTGCCGCTTTCCTTTCTCCACAGGCGGCATCTCTATCCAAATGCTCCTTCCCTTCCTCTCTCCTTCTGCTCAGTTCCAGGCGCAGCGCACAGGCGCAGGGGCGGTCCGGCGTGGGCCCCGAGCGGCACGGCCAAGGGCGCTGGCGCTGCAGGCGGCGAGCAGGCGGCGCGGGCAGCAGGCGAGCCGGTGTGGGGCGTGGCTTCAGGCGGCGGCTGCGGCTCAGGCTCGGCGCGGCGGACAGCGAGCGAGCAGGTGTGGGCAGGTGAGGCTCGGGCGCGTGCGCGCGCGTGGTGCGGACGGCGGGAGCACGTGCAGGCGGGCGGCCCCGAGCGGAACCAGGCGCGCGCCTGGCATAGGCGTGCGGAAGACTGCGGCCGGAGCTGTCTGCTCCACTGAGCTCCGCCTCCCACCGATGAGGACCTCCTTTTGGCCCTCCTGCTCGCCTTCTGACCCCCAAAACGGACTCCCGGTGAACGGCTCGAGCTCCCCGGCCCCCGGCATGACCTCCTCCCACTGGAACCGAGCCCCCACGGCGCCTCCTCTGCTTCAAGCTCACAGGAAGGACCTCGTGCAACAATTGGAACAACTCCAGGGGGTTTTATGCACTGTCATACACTCATAGGTATAGTCTTTTGTGGACCAAATCGCTTAAAGCTTTGAAAATCCGTAGAAAATGATAGAAAAATCATAAAATATCAAATGAAGATGTTATGGAATGTCACACCCGATTTATAAGAACATAAATCGAGCAATCATATATGCGCCAGGATCAAGTCACGCATATATACAACAGATTATCAAGATATCACAACACATGTCACGAATAAAAGCGTATAAATTAATAAATGAATATCTTTATTACAACTGAATCAAGAATCAGCTCAAGGAATGCGGAAGCGTAAAATGAATACATGAAGAGCTGAGTGCCACAGGGACGTCGACTGGGAGACAAACGCCTAGAAGTCGTCGAAGCCGCTGACGTAGTCCTCCACGTTGCCGGGCACTGAGCAGCAGTCGAAGATATCCGAAATAGAACAGAAGAGTAGAGAGGCAAGTGTGAGTACAAACTCGTACTCAACAAGTATAACACAAACTATGAGGCTCTAGGCTGGCTGACTCAACTGCATTAGCTTTTAATCTTGGCAAATTTTATTAAAGCTAATTACTACAAGTGGATGAGTTACCATAACCCAAATTGCATAAGGAATTAATCAGTATTAATTAAGAACTACTGAGAACCACCAAACCAAAACCACCCGGGGAATCTCCCTCGTCAAAGGTTGATAACCCCACTAATCAGACGGAGGATCTGGGCCGCTCATGACTGTGAGCACAGCTGATATATCAGTTTTACACTCTCGAGAGGTTGCACAACTTTACCCACAAGTCGTGGGCTACGCTAGTGGTTCATCACACTTCCTTAGGTGAGATGGCTAGCAAGCACACTACGAGACCGTTACAAAGGATCACATTGGTAAGGTGTAACCGCTAAGGATTCTGGATCAGCGACGATGGGGCCCACCTCCGGGGGTACAAGACACACAGCACAGACCAAGCCGGAGGAGCAGGGACCATTGAAGCTTACCACCCCTCTTGCCCACGCAGGTAAGTTACTCCCGAACCAACACGACCTAATTAGTAAGTCAAGACCGTCCCATTCCAGTCTTGTGGTTGCGCGGTTGTCCCAGGTTGTCGCTCTATGAACCGGTCCTTATGGAGAGTGGCCAACCAAGCACTAAGCACCGTGCTGGCCCCCTAAACCATGTCTCTAACAAAAACATCTTTTAAGGACGCACAAACCACTCAAGCACACAGCACAGAGGGTCGGCTCCAGAATTAAGTTGCATATAACCATTAACAAATTAATTAAAAAAGGACCAAGTGTGTTATAGCGCAGCAACCTAGCACAACTAACCACAATGCAACCCAAAGGATATATATATAGGATATAAAGTGGCTAGGAAATCCTTATAGGCATACAGAATTTAAATGCAGTATGAAATTGTATTTAAAAGTGATAGGAGGTTCATGCTATACTTGCCTTCCTCGTACTCTCCCGGCTGCTGCTCGAACTGCTCGGAAGATGGCTGCTCCTGGCACTGCTCCGGTGGCTCGACGTCTACTCACGATCGTAACAGCAATACATGGCCACACATGCACACACATGCAAACAATAGCAAAATATAAGAAACAGTACACCAATACATTAGAACAGCACATAAAACTGGTCTAGAACTATTCTACGCGTTATAACGATCGCGTGGATATAAAGAACGCCTAAAACGGAGCTAAAACGCGAAAACTACGCTTAAAACAAGATCCAGGGACCTATTTGTAAGAAAACTGGAGGTTCTAAGGGGTTCTGCGCAAAAACCGAGGACTTAAACGTAAATAAACCCTAGACACAGGGGCTAGCATGTGAAAACACCAAACATGGACTGCGGGTTCAAATTCCAGGAAGCTCAGGGGGTCAAACGGGAAGAAAAGGACCTGATCGTAATTATTTTTTGAACTACAGGGGACCGCGGGTTGATTTCTCCAAAAGGCAGGGGCTCTTTAGCAAAAACTATAGGCTGAAACGGTATGTTTTAATCCGGGCCACCGGATCTAGCATCTGCGGCTCAGATTTAGATCCTAGCAGCGAAGGGGTACGCGCAAATCTCAGCCTTTGGATCGGGATCTGGCGGCCGAGATTTAAACTATTCCACGAACCGGTGTCCTTTAACCTGGATCCTCGGATCTAAATCGGGCGGCTCGGAGCGAACGGGTACGCATGATCTAATCCTATCCACCCATTCCTGATCCCACGGCCAGGGATGAAAAGAAGCAGAAGACGGCGGAGGGGGGTCGCCGGGGCTCCTTCCCGCGGCGGCGCTTCGCCGGAGGTGACCAAAATCAGCCGTCCGACCTCGATTCTAGGTGGGGCTTGGCCGGGGAGAGGGAGTGGGCGACGGTGAACCCATCTGGGCGGTCAGCGCGACGGATTGGGGTCGGACCGAGGCTCCCCACGGTGGAGTGCGGCACGGGGCATGGCGGCGTGGAGGGCATGCTCGCGCAGAGGGAGAGAGAAAGGGAGGAGAGGCATGGCGTGATCCTTACCACCCCGGGGTGCTGCGACGGCGATTAGGGGCTGAGGACTGGCGGCGCCAGGGTGAAATCGTGGCGGCGCAGGGGTGGCGCTGTCCTCGGGTCGAGCTGCTGCACGGCAGCGCTAGGGCACAGGGGGAGCTGGGGAAGGCAGAGGCGGCTGATGGGGAGCACGAGAGAACGGCTGGGGCCAAGAAAAGAGGGGTGGCGGCCTCGGCGTGCGGGTCACACGCAACGGAACTCCACCCTTCCCGGAGTCGTTGCGGCCCGATCTAATCCAGGGCGGCCGGGCTTCTAGAAGGGGAAGAGGGCCCAAGTACTGGCCAGGGCGCGGCTCGGGTGCGGCGCAAGGGCCCGGGAGCGCGGCGGGGCAGGGCCACGGCCAGTGGCAGGGCGGCCGGCCGGCGGGGAGAAACAGGGGAGGGGAGAAGAAAGAAAGGGGGAGGAACTGACGTGTGGGACCTCCTCGCCAGAGAGAGAAAAGAGGAAGGGAGCGGCGTGCGAGCGGGGAAACGGGCGCCGACAGGCGGGCCCGTGTGGCAGCGAGTGAAGGAGAGAAAGGGACGCGCGCGGGGTGGCCGGCTGAGGGAGGAGTGGGCCGGGGCGCAGCCCACGCGGGGAAAAAAAAGGAAAGAGGAGAAGAGGGCTGTGCTGGGCCTCGGGAGAGAAAGGGGAGAGGGAAGGGAGCCCAAGGGAGAAAAGAGAGTGGGCCGGGCTGGGAGAGATGGTTTGAGCTGGCTTCTTCTTTTATTCTTTTCCTTTTCTTCTTCTTTTTCTATACTCCACTAATTCAAACAAATCTAATTGAATTCAAATACAATTTGAATTCAAATCTATACACCCAACACAAATAAAACAATGCTGCGGCATGAATGCACAAACACTTTAATCCTATGATAAATTTTATTTTCCTGCGTTATAAATTGCTTTAAATGTCACAAAAATTAAAGAAAAGCCTGGAAAATTTATTTAAGTCCAAATAAATTCATTAAAATTAGGGAAAATTACATTAGGGTGTTACATGGAATCCTTGTGAATAGATCTATGCAACATGTGTATAATTTTGTATGTGTTAGTAGAAAAATCTTGCTCTAGATTTTTGCCTAAGTTTGTTAGGAATAAATTCCTATCTGCAATTCTAAAAGTCAAAAATTTATGAAACTTATGCAGTAGCTTACTCTTTACATGTTTAGTTCGCTGTAAAAAAATTTCGTGCCCAGAAACTATGTGTATGTTTGTAAATCTATTTTTGTTCAGTTTGTCTTGTTGGAACTAAAATAAATGCTTTAGGTTGACAATAAATACTGGTAAAATTGTTTTTATACTCCTTATCGGTGTATCATCATACAAATTAATCTGTGCTACCAGATCCTTGCTGCATGTCAAATTGTTGCATTTATTTGGTTCCTAAATATAGTTTTCTTTTTTAAGAGTTACTAAAATGTGCTTTCATACCTGTTAATTTCAATAGCGGATTCTTATTCCTAAATAATTCATGTTACCTTTGTTGGATATTTATAACATGAATTAGGATTACAATGAGTGTCTCTGTGCAGCTGCTCAGGTTCTGAGCATATGCTGTAAAGTTGATTGCTTAAGCATGATATTGTCTATACGTTTGTTAAAACTAGCTCGTAACCTCAGTACAACTTAGTTAACGTACCTAAAACCTTGTGACACTTGTGTCATAATGTTTGACTTGGAATAATTTAGGAATCACTTAAAGCTATATTTAGTCATGTGTGCTTGTTATTACAATATGTTTCTTGTGCCGCTTGTTCGAATCTTAATTAGACTTGTTGTGCAACTTAAAGCATAAGAGAGGTCTAATTCAAGCGTGAAATATTTGATTTATATTTAGCCTACTATTTGTGTGACGCTAAACTTAATTAGCTATTGGTAGCCAAAGTCCTTGCTATAGATAGACTAAAGATAAATTGTGCACCAAGCCTGATGTACTTGCTGCCCCTATGGCAGACTTTTTGTGATGATTGATTAACCCTTATTCATATGGATGCTCATACCTTTGCTCTGGTCTTGATTACAATCTTGTTAGAGCCCCTTCCTATGTAAATATCCTAGTATACCTTGTGTATCGACTACTTAGTTGATACACCTTTGTAACTATGCTTAGCAATCGGCTACTGGTTCAGCCGATTTTTGATAGGCGTGACCCCATCGGCCATGAGCCTTTTGACTTTTTCCCTACCGGCAAAAGCCCCTCGGCCCGATGTTAACCACCCTATCGGTCCGATCTGATGTTAGTACCCTGACTGACCTGGTCCGATCTAGACAACCGCGTCGGCTATGCATCGATCGGTTGTTTTGCTGATATAATCGAACCAATCAAACACTAATTACTTCGGTTAACACTCCAGTCAATAATCGGATAGGCACATCCAATAGAAAATGTATCTATTGGCGAAGCACAGCCAGTACAGCATAGGTAATCGGCTACTTGTGCCGACTCACAAATCTAGCGCATGCGCACATATTAGCTCGGCCGATGTTCACACTCTCGACTAGTTTACCAATACACAATCAAATAGTTACATACCCTGATCGGCTAGCATGCTGATGTTCACAGATCGACTAGTTTGCTAAAAACACAAATCGGCTATGCCGTTGCGCACAGTGATCAACTAGCCATCCGATTTAGATAACGTATCGGCTGCACATAGTCGCTGCACACACGATCTTAGAGTTCTGTTATCCACTGATCTAAGCCGATTCCAATTGTTTCCTATAGCGGTCAAATATGGCCGGTCAATCCTTATTTTTCCCATCCTTATTCACACACTGTTATCAGCCGATTTATCGGCTGAGAGATCGGCTATATGCTTACCGGTTACATACCTTCAACCACATCCTCTTTAGTCTAATTCCGCACTTATGGTCTCACCAACTTAGTTTAATATTAGTGTTCTGTTACATCTAATTCTTGAAATAGGTCTAACTTAGATAACCCCATCGGCTGTACGGCACTCAATTGTTGTGTTGACGTAATCCAGCCGATGCAACCACACCTAGTTACCTAGAATAACACTTAAGCACATCCCAGTTAAGACACAACTGCTTTAGGAAACACCCCTTTGCTAAAGTAATCGATGTTTTCATCGATCAATTAGGAAACCGATGCACCTATCCATCGGCTACACAGGCCAAAATATACAACTCTAGATCAGTAAGATAGCACAGTAGACACGCCTCTGTTAGACATAACCAAAGCACGTCAATCGGCTAAACCTGATGCATCCTCATCGGTTAAGGCCAAGACCTATACACCAACCAATTAGATAACCAAACATGCTACCCAATGAAGTTAGTATAGATGTTCAGGGTAACCCACCCTGTTGCTTAACGTAACTAGTTAGTTTGGTTGATACCCGATAAATGACTGCCCAGTACAGGGTAGTTAGGTTGTTTGTTGAAATATAATATTCTTTTAATTGGATTGCAACTTTATTGTGAAATAACATAAAAGTGTATGCATTCCATAATTTATACCTTTGCACGTCATGTAGACTCGACCACTCTTGCTGACGGAGATTACCAGCTAATCCCGGAACCAGAAGAAGGTTATTCTGAAGACCCCGGGAATCTCGTCGCGGAATTCTCTGAAGCCCCGAACCAAGGTTCAGAAGATATTAATTTGACTAACCTCAGCCCCACCAGCGAAGGCAAGCCCCGGACATAACCTACTATTTTATTACACTGCAAACTATATCTATTTACGTCTATGCATTAAGTTCTTAGGAATTGCTTGAAACCCTAGTTGCATTCTCCTAGGAACCAATGTGATGGATACTAGCACTTGAGTCCGACTAGCGGCTATGCTAATAGGGCCGGTAGAAGTCGGGTGATTTCCTGTCACTATAGGAGTCCGATATAGGAGTTGTAATGTTTACATTCCTGCTATCACTATAAGGATGCCGGACGGGAGTTTTGTGAAGTATCATGGTTGAGATGATACCCCGTCTGTGTTGTGGAACTTGATAAGGTCGCAGTGTGTGGTAGCGGTGGTTAAGCGTTTGAAAGTACTAGCCACATGCCGTGAAATATGGTAAGCGGTAAGCCTAGTAACCAATCGGCCCGAGGAGTGGACATACCCCCCACCACATGTATTTGGTTCTTTTGGTTACTTAGTTCGACGTGCAGGAATACGTGTTGCTGGGCAACCAGGAGTACGGGTTTTGTAGTCGTGCTACAGACGTACGTCCTGCACTTTGGAAGTGCGTATGGTCCTGCAGTCGCTTGTGGTGGATCTGATCCACGAGTCGGAATGAAAGGTAAACGGTTGCTTCGGAGCGACCCTGTGGTGTTCCAAGCGTGTGAGTTAGGTTTACCTTGCAAGGTTGAATTTCGATTCAGAATCGTCCGCCTCTCACGATGATTGAGACTGCTTAATCCCTTTATCACACAGAGTGACAAGAGCAACTATATGATGAGTAATACTGATGGTTGAGATAAAGAGCTCTACCTTGCTTGCTTAGTTATAAATGCTTATCTAGAATGGATAATCACATAGAACTTCAAAGCTAAAAATTGAAAATAAGGATCTACTCTTAGTTGCTTTTCAGCTGAAACTAAACCCAGAACTATTATAAGCCTTCATGAGTCTAGTTATGGGCTAAAGTATACCCAATCCCGGGTAAGCCTTGCTGAGTATTAGTATACTCAGCCTTGCTAGCAACATGTTTTGCAGGTAATGTCTAGAAGACCCTACTCTTTCCTTGCCTTGGCCCTGTGCTCTTCCAGATGATTGGTCCGTGGAATGGGATCCGTCCCCGACCAACATTGGTGATACCAAGTGATGTCGTGCCTGGGCTTAGCATGACATCCGTCTTGACGACGTGCTGTAAATCATCGAGTATGTTTTCCGCTGCTAAAAATCATAGCTTTAACAGTTTGTAGTGTTTTCTCTAAGTTTGAAACTTCGCATTACTTTTGGAAAATTCTTGTAATGTAATTCCCTGTTATGTAAATTGTGATGGTGATTGTATCTCTGGACTCACCTTCGTGTGAGGTAACCTTATTTGATCCTGTGTATCGGTGGTTTATCGGGACGTTACCCGACAGGCCAAGAGATTATACCGTTTGAAGCACGTTGGAGCCCTCTGGAGTGGACTCGCGTACTTGAGCTGGTATAATTCAGGTTGGTTCTGCCACACTCTTGACGGAGTAGATCTGTCTTCCCCATCTGAAGATCGTACTAGAGCTCTGTGGCAGGAGGTAAATTATGCGGTGGCTCATTCATTGCACCGGCATTCTGAAAGTTTGGTCAACGCTTTTGAGCGTGTAGCTTTGCAAGTGGTCCAAGAAATTATGAAGCATCAGCATTCTCCAACTGGGCCTACTTTGGGAAGTCATAAGGGAGAATTGCCGTTCCAGACCAGACCTCCATTGCCTTATGCGCTCGCAGCTGCGGAATCACATGGTGCTCCAGCTTATGTGGTTTACAAAGTGGGGGGTGATCCCATGGATCACCAGTTCTTCAACGAGCCACCTAAGGAAATCCCACATGGTTACATGTGTGCATACATACCGGACAGCAATAACCCGATACATTCTGCACAGAAAGTAGCTGGAGGGGTTTCTGGAGCCAACGCGGATAAACAAGCATGGCTAGCAACTTATGCTACAGGGCCGAGTCACGACAGTATGCACTCAGCCCCTAGGTTACAAACAGCGGAGCAAATTAGCGCCATTCTGAGGGATCAGTTTGGCATATTACCAAAGAGGAGAGCGATCGGCTATACCAAGCCGTATCCAAGTGACTATGATCTAATTCCATTGCCGCCCAAGTATCGGCTCCCTGAGTTTACCAAGTTCAGTGGGGCAGAAGGTTCTAGTTCTATCGAACACATGAGCCGATATTTGGCACAGTTGGGTATGATCTCTATATCGGATCCGTTATGAGTAAGGTTCTTCTCGCAATCACTCACAGGACCGGCCTTTGGGTGGTATACGTCGTTAGGTCCTAACTCCATCCAAACCTGGAAGCAGCTGGAAGAACAATTCCATATTCAGTACCATTTAGAAGCTGCAGAGGCAGGAATTGCTGATTTGGCGCAACTCCAACAGAAGCGTGGAGAAACCGTGGCAGAGTTCGTTCGACGCTTCAGGGAGATGAAGAACAGGTGTTATTCAACACGAATCTCAGAAAAGGAAGCTGTCGAGTTGGCGTCATTGGGATTACTGAAGCCGATCAGAGATCTGGCTTTTCAATTGGAGTTCACTTCCTTGGCGCATCTGGTCCAAAAGTTGACGACACATGAACAGCATCACCCTGAGCTGTACCAAGAAAAATTTAAGCGCCAAGTAGCGCTAGCTGATACAGAAGAAGCCGATGACTCCGGGGAAGAAATGGAAGTATCAGTTGCAGAATGGGCTCGTGGTGCAAATCCCGTACCATGCAAGTGGGTAAAGCAAACGGGGCCGGCGAAGGGGTTTGATTTTGATGTGAGTAAAGTTGAACAAATTTTCGACTTGTTATTAAAAGAAAAGCAGTTGAAGTTTCCAGAAGGATACAAACCCCCCACGGCTTAGGAGTTAAAAGGAAGATCATATTGTAAATGGCACGATTCTTTTACCCACGGCACCAGTGATTGTAAGGAGCTCCGTCGGCAAATCCAATCAGCTATTGAGCAGGGCTGATTGATCCTAGGCCAGACCGCCATGAAAGTCGACACTCAGCCGTTCCATGGTGTCAACATGGTGGAAAATTACGATCGGTCTGCAAGGCGACAACTGGAATTCACGCTTGGCATCAACATGGCGGGGGTAACATCACGCCGCCAGGGCAAGAACGGAGAGGCCCCAAAAAGAGAAGAAAGAGTACATCACAGAAAGACAAGTAAGGTATGTAAGGAATCAATGGCCAACCTCCTCTGATCTTCTCAGGAAATATGAATACCAGTACCAGCAGCGCCTCCAGCGGGAATCTGAGGAGGAGGAATATGAGCGCCGCACCGAAAAGCGCCTGAGGAAGCACGAAGATGCCCGTGATCATTGGCACTGCCCGTTCTTCAGGTACTGTTGGGATTCAGGTATGAGCCGGCTGCCTACTATCAGGGATTGCCCAGAGTGTGGACCAATGAAGTTAGAAGCAAGGGATTCAGTTTTCCGGCGGCTAGGACGTGCTCCAACCCGGCAAGAGCGGGTTCAGTCACCACGAAAGGAAGATGAAGAAGAAGGCAGGTATCATCGTCCACGTTGGTGCCCCGATGGGCTTAACCGTTCCCAGAAGCGCAGGGTTCAGCGGCTGCGTAGCTTGGAGGGGGCCGAGGCCAAGTACATCGAGACTTTAAGGAAAGCGCGACCAGATTTGGCAGAACAAGTCCATTATGTGCAGGAAAAAGAGTCACGCCCACCCAGGAAGGAATGGCGGCCCAAGTCAACAAAAGCCGATGCGAAGGTATCGGCTGATGCACACATGGTTTTTGTACTTCCTACAGAGTTCCATGCTCGGACCCAGGAGGAGCCATCGGTAGCCCAGCTTGATTTGGGACCATGGCCAGTGATATTCGAAAAGCCACAAGCCAAGAACTACAAGCACCTGAAGGCCTTGTATCTTAAAGGGTATATTAATGGTCAGCCCATTAATAAAATGCTGGTGGATATGGGTGCGGCAGTTAACATCATGCCGTACTCAGTTCTGCGCCGTTTGGGGCGGTCCACCAGGGATCTAATCAAGACCAACGTCACGCTAAGTGATTTTAATGGGCAGACTTCAGAAGCTCAGGGTGTCCTCAGTGTGGATCTCACCATTGGAAACAAGACCATCCCAACTTTGTTCTTCGTCGTCAACAGCAAAAGTACCTACAATGTTTTGCTTGGCAGGGACTGGATTCACACCAACTGTTGCATCCCCTCCACAATGCATCAATGTTTGATCCAGTGGGATGGAGACGAGGTGGAAGTGGTCCAGGCAGACGACTCGATCGAAATTTCGCATGCTGCCATGAGCATCTGGGATGCAGAAGATCAAGAGCCGATTTCAGGGATGAGCCTAGAAGGGTGTGACCGCATCGAGGCTACAAAAAATGGAGTAAGGCTGGTCTTATCCATCAGTCTTACAGAATAAAGGAGCCGCATGGAGCGAGACGATGTAGCGAAGCCAGAGAGGCCGATTCCTGCAATCGGCCCCAAAAAATCGAATTTGTGAGGACAAGTGTTTTACATAGTTGTTATGGGATGGCCAGCGCTGGCAGCCGGCCTTATTCTTTTTGTAAAAACTCGGAAAATAATGGGATGCGTGGAACGGCCGATCTTAACGATCGGCCGGGATTCTTTATACTGTCTTCCTTCTCCATCTGCAGCATTGATCTAACGGATGAAGGGAAGCTAGGATATGGTTTCACATCAGTTGATGAACTTGAGGAGATAGATATTGGTCTTGGGGATAAGCCACGACCAACGTTTATAAGTAGGAAGTTGCACCCATCTCTACGAGAGCCGATGATAACTTTGCTGAAGGGATATGCCGATTGCTTCACCTGGGATTACACAGAGATGCCTGGGCTGGATAGGAGTATAGTCGAGCATCGGCTCCCTCTTAAGAGTGGATTTCGACCATTCCAACAGCGGGCACGGCAGATGAAAGCCGAAGTCCTGGTTGAAGTAAAGAAAGAAGTAGAAAAGATGTTAGAAGCTGGATTTATCAGGACTTGAAGATACGCTGAATGGATCTCCAGCGTTGTGCCCGTACAGAAGAAGGATGGCCGATGGTGGGTGTGTGTGGATTTCAGGGATCTCAATAGAGCCACTCCGAAGGACGAGTACCCAATGCCTATTGCAGAGACATTGATTAATGCTGCCGCCGGCCATAAGATTCTAAGTTTCATGGATGGTAATGCAGGTTACAATCAGATTTTCATAGCCCCTGAGGATATACACAAAACTGCGTTCAGAGTACCCGGAGCGGTGGGCCTGTTCGAGTATGTGGTTATGACCTTCGGCTTGAAAAATGCTGGTGCTACGTATCAGCGTGCCATGAACCATATTTTTCATGATTTGATCGGCAATCTGGTGGAGATTTACATCGACGATGTTGTGGTAAAGTCAGCATCGGTCGAGGGACATCTGGATGATCTACGGCAGGTTCTGGAACGAACCAGAAAGTTCGGGCTCAGGATGAACCCAAAGAAGTGCGCTTTTGGTGTGTCAGCCGGGCAGTTCTTGGGATTTCTGGTTCATGAGAGAGGAATAGAGATTGGCCTAAAAAGTCAGGAAGCCGTACGCACTATGGTGCCACCCACCACCAAGAAGGAGCTCCAGCAACTTATTGGTAAGATTAACTTCGTCAGGAGGTTTATTTCTAACCTATCTAGGCGAATTGAACCCTTTATGGAGTTAGTGAAAACAAAAACCAATGACGAGTTCTGCTGGGGGGCAGAACAGCAGCGGGCATTCGAAGAAATTAAAGAATATTTGTCGAGACCGCCTGTGTTGGTGCCACCACAACAGGACAGGCCATTTTACATATATTTGTCAGTCGGCGACACTTCTATTGCTTCAGTGGTGGTACAATTATATGATGGCAAAGAGAGGGTGGTATTTTATCTCAGCAGGAGGATGTTGGATGCAGAGACAAGGTACCCCGATATGGAGAAACTTTGTCTGTGTTTATTTTTTACGTGCACCAAGCTTCGCCATATCCTGCTATTGGCTGAGGTAATCGTCATTTGCAAATCGGATGTCATAAAACACATGCTATCGGCTCCTGTATTGAAAGGCCGATTGGGAAAATGGATGTTTGCATTATCAGAGTTTGATATCCGATATCAACCCGCAAAAGCAGTTAAAGGGCAGGCGTTAGCGGATCTCATTGCTGAGAGGGTCAATACCAATATAGCAGCACTTTCTGTACGAGCCTGGGCTATGTACTTTGACGGATCAGTTTGTGGAGACGGATGCGGCATCGGCATCTTACTGGTATCGCCTCGGGGGGCAACGTATTCTTTCTCGATCAGATTACCTGCTACCTGTACCAACAACCTTGCAGAATATGAGGCGGTGCATAAAGGCATGGAATTGCTTCTGGAGGCTGGAGCTGAGGCAGTGGAAGTCTTTGGGGATTCAAAATTGGTAATCTCCCAACTTACAGAAGAATACAGGTGCGAAAGGGAGCTGCTATTCCCGTTGTGGGTCCAATGCCAGGAGCTAATAGCCTAGTTTAGGTATATAAATTTTTATTGGATACCTAGGGCTCGGAATGCAGAGGCCAATGATCTAGCGCAACTGGCTTCAGGGTATAAAACCGACAGGTCAAATCATCAGGTGTACTTACTAGACCAGGGAGATTGGAGAGCCGATATCTTCAATTACTTCAAGGATTCGGCTCGGGGGCACCCAAGAGGATACGGTACAAAGCTATGAGGTATGTCCTGATAGGGGATGATATGTTTTACAGGACCTTGGAAGGGTTGTTGCTTAAGTGTTTGGGGCCGGTCGAATCCAATCGGCTCCTGCATGAAGTTCATGAAGGAACGTGTGGGACTCATCAATCGGCTCACAAGATGAAGTGGCTAATTAGGCGATCAGGGTACTACTGGCCCACCATGCTTGAAGATTGTTTTAAGTATTATAAAGGGTGTCAAGCATGTCAGAGGTTCGGAAAGATCCAGATGGTGCCAGCGTCCGTGATGAACCCCATCATTAAACCATGGCCGTTCAGAGGCTGGGGTATGGACATGATCGGTAAAATTAATCCTCCATCTAGCAAGGGTCATCAGTTCATTCTAGATATCACAGATTATTTCACCAAATGGGTGGAAGCGGTCCCAATGAAATTGGTGGCATCTAAGGATGTTATTCAGTTCGTCAAGGAGCACGTCATTCACAGATTTGGGATCCCACAGACCATTACAACAGATGGTGGTTCGGTTTTTATTTTAGAAGAATTCAAGAAGTTTGCTGCTGATATGGGTATCAAGCTGATTAGATCATCTCCGTATTATGCTCAGGCAAATGGATAGGCCGAAGCGTCCAATCAGAGCCTTATCAAGTTGATCAAGAGGAAGATCGATGAATACCCTAGACGCTGGCACGAGGTCTTGTCAGAAGCACTATGGGCATACCGCATATCATGTCATGGGGCGACAAAAACTTCCCCTTATCACTTGGTCTACGGGCAGGAAGCCGTGTTACCATGGGAAGTTACGGCCGGGTCAAGGCGCGTAGAATTCTAGAATGACTTATCTGCTGAGGAATATGCTACTCTGATGAGTGACAATGTGGAGGATCTCACAGAACTCAGGCTATGGTCGCTAGAGAAGATTAAGGAGAATAAGACAAAGGTAGCCCGTGCATACAATAAAAAGGTCAAACCGAAGGAATTTCAAGTAGGAGACTTGGTCTGGGAAGCAGTATTACCATTGGGAACTAAGGACGCGGCATATGGCAAGTGGTCCCCAAACTGGCACGGGCCGTACAGGGTTGACCAGGTCCTACCTGGAAATGCGTACATGCTCGAAGAATTGGATGGCGTCAAGTTTCCAGTGGCAGTCAACGGCCAACATCTTAAGAAATACTTCCCAAGTATGTGGGCTGACGAACAGTGAAGCCGATGGCTCCCATCAGGCAATAAGCCGATATGGCCAGCGAACTAAGAAAGGTAACACGGGCCGAGTCGATGGCGCTTTGGCAAGACAAGAAATGAAAAAGGAGGCCGATGAGTATGATCGGCCCATACGTTAACAAAAGACATCAGAACAGCCGATGTAAAACCATCAACTCTAGAAGTTTTTTGTAGCAGTTAATCACCACAAGTCATCAAATAGCCGATGTACAACCATCGACTTCAGGGTTACGACGTGAAAATACAAAGTTCATCTTGAGCGGGTCTTCTGGAGGAAATCATTGATGGCAGCAATGGCGTCGAGGCGGATGCGGTCAACTTCAGCAATCAACGCTTCATCTTCTTCGTCCGCCCCCGGGACCACTTGCTTGCTCAGGCTACTCAGCTCGGCCAGGTCTGCCTTCAGCTCGGCCGTCAAGACTACTGCCTCCTGTTTGGAACCCGCGATAAGATCCTTCTCCTCCTGGATGCGCTGTTTGGTGGCCCGGACTTTAGCCTCAAGGTCTTCTAGTTCTCTCTCCAGGAGATGAAGCCACTGGGCACAGGCAGATGTGTCAACCTTGGCGTCGAGTACGGCTTTCTTCTTGTTAACTGATTGGCACATCTCGGAGATGACAGTCCTTAGGAGTGATTGGGAATGCCGAGTCTCAATCCGATGGCGAGCCTCTACCACTTTTGCTCGGAAAGAGGGGAGGTGCCTAGCCGGCAAAAGCTTGACTTGAAGGCTCACAGGGAGCTGGGAGTTGACCTCATCAAGGATCTGTTTCACCGCACTGGAATCCTGGATCAGGGCGTCGATCAGTCCCGACAGAAGATCCTTCATACGAAGAAGTTGATTGGCAGGGCTGGCCAAGCTCAGGGGAGGGTCATCGGCTTCCAGTATGGCTGACCCGATTGAGGCAGGATCGAACGTGAGGAGCTCTGAAAGGTCCAGATTCTGGTGGAGAAAAGGGTGATCAAGGCACAGAGGGAAAAGACCAAAGTAATTAAAAAGAATAAGGCATACCTGTCCCGAAAAAGATGTGGTGATAGCCGATGTGTGAACGATCGGCTCCTGAGGGTGCGTCCCTTCCGAAGGCTGAGTGACGACGGTAGAGGCCAGAGGGGTCACGCCTCCAGAAGAAGAAGCAATAGCCGATGGGGCAGCGGTCAGCCCTGCTGGACGTGTCTCTCACGCAGGGAGGTCGGCAGCGGCTGAGGCGGTGGATGGTCCTGTCAGAGAGGGGCTAACAAGGGACACCGTCACGATCAGCTCCTGCGTACCTGGCGAAGCAGTCGGGATGTCAGCCAATGCAGAAGGACCTTACAGGACGGCCGCGTCGGGATCATGAAGGGTGATCAAAGCTCTGGTGGGCACGTCCATATCCTCCGGTGCCTCCAAAGCCAAGCCCTGCTGGCGCAGGGGTTCTTCCCCACTGGAGACATCCACCACGACAGGCTGCAGGAGCGATGTGGCAGAACCGCTCGAATTATTCCGGCTCAAGTGCGCTATTGAACGCCGTACATTTGTAATCAGCCTAACGCACTTCAAACGGAACAATCCTTTGGTCTGTCGGGTCTCCGCCCGATACAACCACGGTTCAGCAGGATCGAAGCAGGTTTACCTCGCACGAAGGCGAGTTCACATCTCAGAATAGCTCATCAACTTTTAAATTTACAGTCATACATACATTATTACAACCGAGTTCAAGAAAATAAGTGAACTTATACAAAACCATGTTCAACTGACAAGCATAACAGCTTGTCCAACTCACAGCGGAAGAAAAAGTTTTACGCGACTACATTCGTCGCGAAGGCGAACACCAAGCTTGGCCCAGGGCCTGGTGTTACTCCGGAGGGTCAGTGCCGGCCGGGAACGAGTCCCATTCCACGGACCAGCCATATGGAACGGACGTTGGCCACACAAGGTTGTCCGTGGGATTTTCGAGGGTCATACCTGAAACAGATATTGGCAAGGCTGAGTATTCTAATACTCAGCAAGGCTTACTCGGGGTTGGGTATACTTTAGCCCATAACTAGACTCATGAAGGCATTGTAAAGGCTCTGTGTTTATTTTCAGCTGAAAAGCAACAAAGAGTATGAACTACTTTCAAGTTTTAGCTTTCTTCTTCTAGTTGAGTATTTATTCTAGATTAGCACCTACACTAAGCAAGCAAGGTAGTTATTATCATCCATCAAGATTATCCATCATTAGTTCCACTTCTTACTCAATGTGGTAAAAGGGATAAGCAATCTCAATCCTCGTGAGAGGCGGACGATCCGAATCGAATTTAACCTTGCAACGTAAACCTAACACACACGCTTGGAACATCCAATGATCGTTCCGAAGCAACCGTTTACCTTTCATTCCGACTCGTGGACAGGCCACCACAAGCGACTTGCAGGACCGTACGCACACCCTATGTGTGCAGGACATACGTCTGTAGCGCGACTACAAAACCCGTATTCCTGCCTGCCATGCAGAACGTACTCCCACAGGTCGGTGCGTGTGAACATAACATAGAGATCGAGTGGTGGGAGTATGTCCACTTACCGGGCCGATTGGTTACTAGGCTTACCGCTTACCATATTTCGCGGCATGTGGCTAGTACTTTCAAAAACTTAGCCACCACTACCACACATTTCGACCTTAAAGCTTTTATCAAAACAGACAGGGTAAACTTCCAGGTCATGATACAGCACATGACCCTGTCCGTCATCCTTATAGTGGTTGCAGAAATGTAATCATGCAACTCCTATATCGCGCGAGTGACAGGAAATCACTCGACTTCTACCGGCCCTATTAGCGGAGCATCTAACCGATAAGGACTCGGGAGCATTACATTGGATTCCTAAGATTCATGCATCTAGGGTTTCACTTTAATTCTTAGACTTAATGCAAGATATATTATAGATAGATATAGATTGCAGTGTAAATAAAGTAGTGGGATATGTCCGGGGCTTGCCTTCTGGAGTGGGGGTGGGGGCAGGAGAGTCAGAGGCTTCCGAACTTGGGTTCGGAGCTTCAGTTAGTCCCTCGACGATTTGGGTTGGGTCTTCTGGTAAGCCTTGGTCTTGTCCTAAGACCAATTCGTAGTCCCCGTCGTCGAGTGTCGTTGATTCTATATGATATGCAATAAATTAAATAAGGTGAAATTTAAATTTAAAATTTCACATTTCAAATATTGTAGCTGTGGCAGAACCAATCTGAATTATACTGGCTCAACTACGCGAGTCCACTCCAAAGGGCTCCGACGTACTTCAAACGGTATAATCCCTTGGCCTGTCGGGTAACGTCCCGATAAACCACCGATACACAGGATCAAATAAGGTTACCTCACACGAAGGTGAGTCCAGAGATACAATCACCTTCATAATTTACATTACAGAAAATTACATTACAAGAGTTTATAAAAGTAGTACAAAGTTTGAAATTTAGAGAAAACAATACAAACTGTTTAAGCTATGATTTTTAGCAGCGGAAAACATACGCGATGATCTACAGCACTTCGACAAGACGGATGTCATGCTAAGCCCAGGCATGACATCATTCAGTATCATCAATGTTGGACGAGGACGGATCCCATTCCTCGGACCAACCTTCTGGGAGAGCACAGGGCTGAGGCAAGGGAAGAGTAGGGTCTTCCAGACATTATCTGCAAAATATATAACTAGCAAGGCTGAGTATACTAATACTCAGCAAGACTTACCCGGAATTGGGTATACCTTAGCCCATAACTAGACTCATGAAAGCTTTTCAAGGCTTCTGGGTTTATTTTCAGCTGAAAAGCAATAACGAGTAGGTCCTTAATCTCAACTTTTAGCTTTCAGGTTCTAGTTGATTATCCATTCTAGGTAAGCACCTATAACTATTCAAACAGGGTAGAATTTTTAATCAAATATCATCTTGAATAATCACATAGTTGCTCTTGTTACTCTATGTGATAAAGGGGATAAGCAGTCTCATACATCGTGAGAGGCGGACGATTCTGAATCGAGATTCAACCTTGCAAGGTAAACCTAACACACACGCTTGGAACACCACAGGGTCATTCCGAAGCAACCGTTTGCCTTTCATTCCGACTCGTGGATCAGGGCCACCACAAGCGACTGCAGGTCATACGCACTTCCAAAGTGCAGGACGTACGTCTGTAGCGCGACTACAAAACCCGTACTCCTGGTTGCCCAGCAACACGTATGCCTACACGTCGAACTAAGTAACCAAAAGAAGCAAATACATGTGGTGGGGGGTATGTCCACTCCTCGGGCCGATTGGTTACTAAGCTTACCGCTTACCATATTTCACGGCATGTGGCTAGTACTTTCAAACGCTTAACCACCGCTATCACACACTGCGACCTTATCAAATTCATCAACACAGACGGGGTATCATCTTGACCATGATACCTCATAAAACTCCCGTCCGTCATCCTTATAGTGATAACAGGAATGTAAACATTACAATTCCTATATCGCGCGAGTGACAGGAAATCACTCGTCTTCTACCGGTCCTATAAGCAGAGCAGCTATTCGGACTCAAGTTCTAGTGTTCAATACATAGGTACCAGGAATTATGCAACTAAAGTTTCCAAACAATTCCTAAGAACTTAATGCATACATATATATGTAAATAATATAGGTTGCAGTGTAGTAAAGTAGGGGTTATGTCCGGGGCTTGCCTTTACTGGTGGGGCTGAAGTCAGTAAAGTTAAAATCTTCTGAACTTTGGTTCAGGGCTTCAGATAATTCCGCAACGAAGTTCCCAGGGTCTTCAGAATAACTTCCTTCTGGTTCCGAAATCAGTTGATAATCTCCGTCGGTGAGAGTGGTCGAGTCTATATGATACGCAAGATGGAGTTCAATGAATGCATACACTTTCATTTCAATACACAATAAAGTTGCAATCCAAATAAAGGAACATTACATTTCGACAAACAACCTAACTACCCTGTACTGGGCAGTCATTTATCGGGTATCAACCAAATTAACTAGTTACGTTAAGCAACAGGGTGGGTTACCTTAGACATTTATACTAACTTCATTAGGTAGTATGTTTGGTTATCTAATTGGTTGGTGTATAGGCTTTGGCCTTAACCGATGAGGATGCATCAGGTTTAGTCGATTGATGTGCTTTGGTTATGTCTAACAGAGGCATGTCTACTGTGCTATCTTATTGATCTAGGGTTGTGTACTTTGGCCTGTGTAGCCGATTGATAAGGTTTCCTAATGGATCGACGAAGGTATCGATTATTTTAGCAGAGGGGTGTTTCCTAAAGCAACTGTGTCTTAACTGATCTGTGTGAGTATCGGCGTGCTTAACTGATCGCGTGCGTATCAGCATAGCCGATCCATGTTTTAGCAAAACTAGTCGATTAGTGAACATTGGCTGAGCCGATTTGTGTACGTGTACTAGTCGATCGGTGACTTGGCCTTCTAGCCGATTTAGTGCATCGGCACATTTGCCGATTTACACATCGGGTAGAATTAGTCGAGTGATGTTTTGGCATAGCTAGTTGACTAAAGCAAGTAACTAGCCGATGGTGTATTGATAGACTAGTCGAACTATGTAACCGTACGGTCTGTGTCTCAGCGTATTCAGCCGATTGGTGAATCAGCTGTGTAGCCGATTTTCATCCTTAATGTTCTCTTATATCTACTGGGGCATATCAGCTGTGTAGCTGATTGTCCTACTCTGCACTGGCTGTGCCTGACTACGATGTGCTTAAGTGTTATCTTAGGTAACTAGATGTGGTTGCATCGGCTGGATTACGTCAACACAATAATTGAGTGCTGTACAGCCGATGGGGTTATCTAAGTTAGACCTATTTCAAGAATTAGATGTAACAGAACACTAATATTAAACTAGGTTAGTGAGACCATAAGTGCAGAATTAGACTAAAGAGGATATGGTTGAGGGTATGTAATCGGTAAGCATATAGTTGATTTCTCAGCCGATAAATCGGCTGATAACAGAGTGTGGATAAAGATGGGAAAACTAAGGATTGACCGGCCATAATTGACCACTATGGGAAACAACTGGAATCGGCTTAGATCAGTGGATAACAGATCTCTAAGATCGGGTGTGCATCTCTGATACATCAACTATGTGCAGCCGATACGTTATCTAAATCGGATGGCTAGTTGATTACTGTGCGCATCGGCATAGCCGATTTGTGTTTTAAGCAAATTAGTCGACCTGTGAACATCAGCATGTTAGCCGATCAGGGTATGTAACTATTTGATTTTGCATCAGTAAACTAGTCGATAGTGTGAACATCGACCGAGCTAATATGTGCGCATGCGTTAGATTTGTGAATCGGCACAAGTAGCCGATTCCCTATGCTGTACTGGCTGTGCTTAGCTGACAACTACATTCTCTATTGGATATACCTATCCAACTATTGATGGGAGTGTTAATCGGAGTAATCAGTGTTTGAGTGGTTCAATGTTATCAGCAAATAACCGATTAACGCATAACCGGCATGGTTGTCTAGATCGGACCAGGTCGATTAGGGCACTAACATCGGATCGGACCGATAGGGCGGTTAACATTGGGCCGATGGGCTTTTGCCGATAGGGAAGAAGTCAAAAGGCTTATGGCCGATGGGGTCCTACAGACCTGTAGCCAAAAAGGTATATGGCCGATAGGGTCGTGCCTATCGAAAATCAGCTGAACTAGTAGCCGATTGCTAAGCCTAGTTACAAAGGTGTATCAGCTAAGTAGTTGATACACGAGGTAGACTAGGACCTTTACATAGGAAGGGGCTCTAACAAGATTGTAATCAAGAGCAAAGCAAAGGTATGAGCATCCATATGAACAAGGGTTAATCAATCATCACAAAAAGTCTGCCATAGGGGCAGCAAGTACCTCAGGCATGGTGCATAATTTATCTTTAGTCTATCTATGGCAAGGACTTTGGCTACCAATAATTAATTAAGTTTAGCGTCACACAAATAATAGGTTAAATATAAATCAAACATTTCACGTTCGAACTAGACCTCTCTTATGCTTTAAAGTTGTACAACAAGTCTAATTAAGATTTAAACAAGCGGCACAAGAAATACATTGCAATAACAAGCAAACATGACTAAATATAGCTTAGCTATTTCTTCTATAAACAAATTGTATTGATTAACTTAAAAGAATTTAAGTTATAAAGCAAAATTAGGTTTGAAAATTCCACATCGATTCATACTTAATCTATAAAAATGGTATGCCAAAAATCATGATCTATAAAGTCAACATGTAGGAGCTATGAATATTACACTTTCTTATCTTGGATTTAACATAGATTCTAAACTATTTAGTTTCATATCAAACTCATTTAATAGAAGTTGTAGAGCTCAAAATCTAGTTTCTAACAAAACTGGTTTTGCAATTTTTAGAATTTCCTACTATTTCCTATTGAATTTACAAGCTAACAGCGCTTCTCACATGAAATAACAAACATTCTTACATATAGGTTCCCACACAGCACTATTTCTGTGAGTCTATAACTTGCAGAAAACACCCTGACCTTGTCTCAATTGTTGCACGAAGTCCTTCCTGTGAGCTTGAAACAGAGGAGGCGCGGTGGGGCTCGGTTCCAGTGGGAGGGGGTCATGCCGGGGGTCGGGAAGGTCGAGCAGTACACCGGGAACTCCTTTTGGTGATCAGGAAGCGAGGAGAAGGGCCACAAGGGAGACATCGGCGTGGGGGGAAAACTCAGAGGAGCAGGCAGCTCCGGCCGTGCGCACCGCCGCTCCACCACCGCGCCGAGTCACCGGCTCACCGCAGCCGCCAGCCGCTCCGCTCGCCTGCCTGCGCCCGCCTCCAGCCGCACGCTGCACCGCGCACTGCCACCGCCTGCATCAGCTTCTGGTCGCCCCGCGCCTGGACCATGCCCGCACTGCCTGGCGCCTGGGCCAAGCCCTGCGCAGCGCCTCCTGGGCCCGCCGCTCCCTGTGCTCGCCTGGGCTCTGCGCCAGCCGCGCGAGCGCTTGCGCGCTCCACGCCCGCGCGCGCCTGAAGCCGTGCGCGCCTGGGCCCACTCGCCCGTGCGCTGCCACAGCGCCGGCCGCCGCTGCCTGAGCCGCTCGCCGCCTGCGCGCCTGTGCGCGCTCGCCCACGCGCTGAGCCGCCGCCTCCCGCACACGCTCGTGCCCGCGCTGCCGCAGCTCACCCGGGCCTACCGCGCAGCCGCGCCGCCTACGCGTGCGCCTGGTCCGGCCCCGCCCCGCGCGCCTGTGCGCGCACGCCTGCGCCGCGCCCGCGTGGGACCACCTGCCCGCACAGCACCCTGCGCCGCCCGCTCAGGCCACTGCTGCCTGTGCTAAACCGGTGGAGGAGGAGTTCAACGGAAGGAAGAACAGAGGGAGGAGATAAGGTTGGAGGAGGGGAAAAAGGGATTTAATAGTGCTGCTGCCGTGAGCTGCTATTGCTTGCTGAGGGGACGCGTGGATTTCTTTGCAGCAGGAGGTGGCGAGGACGGGAAAAACAGCGGTGGCTGCAGAGCAGAGATTCTTTGCAGCAGGAGGTGGCGAGGACGGGAAAAACAGCGGTGGCTGCAGAGCAGAGAACAGAGCGGCGCCAGAGGAAGAAGAGAAAGGGGATTTCCCAAGGACTTGTTTGTAATTTTAGAAAATTGCAGGGACCTCTTGGTAAAAACAAATTTAACCACTGTTCTAGGGCTCAAACATAAATGTGATCAAAATAAAAGTTGTACAACTTTTCAAACTCTACAACTTTGTTTTAGGGTTTGAACTCCAAAACTTGAAATATGAAGTTTTATTTTAAGACTTGGACAAAATTTGAATTTTATAACATCTTTGTCATTGTTAGTATAAATTATATATAACCTTGGGTCTATTCGCAAATTGCTAAGTAAGTCATGATTACTTACATTATTACCTTTTTACTTCTAGTAATTTTTGGAAAGTTACTTTTTGTAAATCACCTATTTTGCATAAAAGGACTTGTACTTTTGTAAAATTACATAAATACCCTTATTTTTATAACTTCACCCAAAATTTTTTTATACACTTCAGCACATACATTTTAAATACAACTATTGGATAAATATATAATTTTTACAGAGAGTAGATTAAGAAAAATAGATTCGCAAAACCACCCTTCTCTTATTTTGAAGTTACCTTCTGTCCAATTACATTTTACAAAAACAACCCTAGGTTTTTCTGTAATTACAAAAATACCCATTTTACTTGTACTTTAAATTTTCAAAAGTTTCACATAACACACACAAGCTTTATACAATCAAACACTTATTTCACACTAACAATTATATGTCTAACTTACAAGCACATAAACTGTCACAGTAACTCATCCAATTAACACACAAACATGCATAAAATAAAGAGGGTTTAGATTTGAAACACTATTTATAAAGATATGGTGGAGTTTATTGCAATAAGAACTAAAACATTCAAATTAAAATTGAAATGACCCAAAATTTGAATTCAAAACTTTTAAATAAAAGATTATAGAAATTTGGTTATATATTAAACATTATAAAATATTACATTAGTAAATGATAAAAGATTCCAATTAGAGAAGGCTATACATTAGGTTTATTTCAAATTTGAAAGTTTCAAAATAAAAGAGGTTAAGTTTAAATCAAAGTTAAGTTTGTAACTTTGCACAAAAGTTATCTAGAGCTCATAGAATATTTATGCCAAACTTCATAAGCAACCAAACATGAAATGTCAAAGTTAAGTGTATATTACCCCTTAATCTTAGATTTAAAATACAGGTAGAAATATTTTGTTTCAAACTAAACTCTATTAACAAAAGTCATAGAGTTTGAAATCTAATTTTTAACAAAACTAGTTTTGCCATTTTTGGATTTTTCTATGAATTACAACGAATTTTACAAGGCAGAAAATGCTTTCACATGAAATAACAGGCATCCTTTACAAACCAGTCCCTGAGCTTTACAAACAACCCCCTGGAAAGAAAACACATAGAGCAATCAGGTCCAGGGGCCATGGCCGGCGGGGAGGAGCTCGGGTCCGGCCAAATTCCGGCCGTGGGGATCGCCGGCGGCGAGGGGGAAAGGGAGGGGAAGCACGAGGGGACTTCGGGCTACCTATTGGTGGTCTTGGAGAGACTCGAGGTGGCCGGAGCTGTGCTGCCCACGGGAGGCCGAGCCGGCGGCCGGAGGCGCACGGCGGCGGTGGGGTTCCGGCACGCGAAGGAGGGAAGGGCCGGGCTGGGAGGCTGCAGTGGGGCACGGGGGAGCTGCTGGTGCAGTCGGTTTGGGAAGGAAAAGAGCGGAGGGGAGAGTTCCACGGCGACCCGAGGTCACGGCGGCGCTAAGGGAGGCGGCGAGCTCTGTACGCGCGCGGGGAGGGTCTGGAGCCCCCTTTTATAGGCAAACGGAGCGGGAAAGAGGAGCACGGCAAGCTGAGCTCGGGTTTGGGGTTGCTACCGGGGAGATGAACGAGACGCGGCGGTGACAGAGGCGCCGGCGGGTCGGCCAGAGCGGCGTGGCGGCTGTTCGGGGCCTCTGCCCGACGTGGAGGGAGGGGAGATGGCCAGCGCGGGCTCCAAGGGCGGTGGGAGGAGGAGGAGCTCGACACGTGGAGCGGGGCGCAGAAGGGCGCAGTGCGGCGGCCGGGGGGGGGGGCTGCACCGGCGACGGAGCAGAGGGGAAACAGAGCAGAGGAGGCAGTGGCGCCAGGAGGAAGAAGGGGGAGGAACTGAACCAGGGACTGATCTATGAATTCAGGGAAAAGCAGGGACCTTACTGTAAAGGGCTTGCAACTTTTAAACCAGTGCTCAAATGAAGATGGTCCAAAAAGCAAAAGTGCATAGTTTTTCAAACTCTAGAACTTCTCTTTAAGGTTCATCTGCATTTGAGCAATAGTTTTGGAAATTAAATAGACTTAGTAAAATCTTCACATTTTATGTAAATCCCATGGGTAAAATTACTTTTACATATATACCCAAGGGTAATTTCATATATTTTTGCAATTTAACCACAGATATCACTTTTTGCAAAATAACCCTTATGCTTTTAAACTTTTCCCCCATCTCCACCCATTTTGCATAAAAGGACCTTTAGTTAAATTTAATTACGTAAACATCACTTTTTCCATAACATTACATACATAACACACACATTTGCCATACTTTGGGTATAAAAGCATACCAAAACTCTAGGGTGTGACCAAGCTAATTACCTGAGTGTCACAGCCTTCCCCCCTAAAAAGAATCTCGTCCCGAGATTCCGGAATAGAAAGAAAGGGAAGAATCAAACTTGGAGGTTGGTTCAGAAGAAGTCGGGAAAGTTATGCTGGAGATAAGATTCAGTTTCCCATGTTGCTTCTTCTTCCGTGTGATGGTTCCACTAAATCTTGTACATTCTGGTGGTTTCTCTTCTGGTGCCTCTCTCTTTAGTGTCGAGGATTCTGATTGGATGCTCTGTATAGGTCAGATCTGGTTCGATTTTGATAGCTTGGGAATCGATAACTTCGGTGGGGATCTTAACACACTTTCTGAGTTGGGATACATGAAAGATGTTATGGATGGCTGCTAATTGAGGAGGAAGTTGGAGACGGTAAGCTATAGGTCCACAGATTTCAAGGATTTCAAAGGGTCCGATGTATCGAGGAGCAAGTTTTCCTTTTACACCGAATCTTTGAACACCTCGGGTAGGAGATACTCGAAGATATACGAAGTCTCCGACGTGAAACTGTAATGGTCTTCTTCGTATATCAGCGTAGCTTTTCTGTCGAGATTGGGCGGCCTTTAGATTATTCTGGATAAGCCTGACTTTATCCTCTGCTTCCTCAACTAGATCGGGTCCAAAAATTTTACGCTCGCCGGTTTGTGACCAACTCAAAGGAGTTCGACATCGGCGACCGTATAATGCTTCAAATGGGGCCATCTTAATACTTGTCTGATAGCTATTATTGTAAGAGAATTCTGCTAATGACAAGTATTTATCCCGGTTTTTGTCAAATTGGAGTACACAAGCTCTGAGCATATCTTCTAGAATTTGGTTTATTCGCTCAGTTTGCCCATCTGTCTGAGGATGATAGGCAGAGCTTCGAATTAATTTAGTCCCAAGAGCATCATGGAGCTGCTCCCAGAACCGAGGAACAAATTGTGCTCCGTGATCAGAAATGATCGTTTTAGGTACTCCATGAAGTCGAACAATTTGATCCAAATAGATCTCGGCATACTTCTTAGCAATATACGTGGTATGCATGGGAAGGAAATGTGCAGTCTTGGTTAATCGATCAACGATTACCCAAATAGAGTCATGCCTTCGAGAAGTGTTGGGCAAACCAACAATAAAGTCCATACTGATATCCTCCCACTTCCACGAAGGGATAGGTAGAGGTTGAAGGATACCAGCAGTCTTCAAATGACTGGCTTTGACTCTTTGGCAGATATCGCATTCCGACACATATTTGGCAATTTCTCGCCTCATACGAGTCCACCAAAAGTTCTGTTTCAGATCCTGATACATCTTTGTACTGCCAGGGTGTATAGAGAATTTGGATAGATGGGCCTCATCCATTATTTGTTTTCGGAGTTTATGGTCCTTCGGTACAACAATACGCTCGTTGAACCATAATACTCCTTCAGGATCTACTCGGAAGCATTTATACTTCCCTTCTCCTTGCATTATCTTCTGTTTAATGATTCTGACTCCTTTATTACGCTGTTGCGCTAGAACAATGCTATCTCTGAGTGTGGCTTCAACCGAAAGATGGTTTAAGTCACCTTGGGAAATAATCTCTAGGTTGAGCTTACTCATTTCCCAACAGAGAGTTTCGTCGAATGCTTCAATAGATAGGCAAGAACAATGCACTTTGCGACTAAGAGCATCCGCAACGACATTGGCCTTGCCTGGATGATAATGTACTTCCAAATCATAATCTTTGATAAGTTCTAGCCAACGCCTTTGCCTCATATTTAGATCTGCCTGGGTAAAGATGTACTTGAGGCTTTTATGATCAGTGTAGATATGACATTTCGTACCCATCAGATGATGTCTCCAGATCTTTAGGGCATGAATAACAGCTGCGAGTTCAAGATCATGGGTGGGGTAATTTCGTTCATGAACCCTAAGTGCTCGTGATGCATATGCAATTACTCGGTTGTCTTGCATAAGTACACAACCAAGTCCAGTTCCCGATGCATCACAGTAGATGTCAAAAGGTTTTGAGACATCTGGTTGAGCTAAGACTGGAGCCGTCGTAAGATAATTTCTGAGAAGATGAAATGCATCTTCGCATTTTTGATCCCAGGAGAATTTCACACCTTTCTTTAGTAGTTCGGTCATTGGTTTGGCTATTCTGGAAAAGTCAGGAATGAAACGGCGATAATAGCCAGCTAGACCGAGAAAACTACGAATTTGATGGACGGAGGTCGGGGGTTTCCAATCCATCACTTCTTGTACTTTACTGGGATCGACAGATATTCCATCACCAGAAATGGTATGGCCCAGGAATTTGACTGTATCTAGCCAAAACTCACATTTAGAGAATTTGGCATACAGGTGGTGGTCTCTTAATCGTTGAAGGATGACGTGAAGATGCTTAGCATGATCTTCTGAAGTTTTAGAATAGATCAGGATGTCATCAATGAAGACCACAACAAACTTATCAAGTTCTTGCATGAAGACAGAATTCATGAGGTACATGAAATAGGCTGGGGCATTAGTGAGATCAAACGACATGACAAGATACTCGTATAGACCATACCGAGTGGAGAAAGCTATTTTTGGAACATCACTAGGCCGAATCTTAATTTGGTGATAGCCGGAACGGAGATCTATTTTAGAAAACACCTTGGCTCCGGCTAACTGATCAAAGAGAATATCAATGCGGGGTAGAGGATACTTATTTTTGATAGTCACCGCATTGAGAGGACGGTAATCCACACATAGCCTCAAGCTATTGTCTTTCTTTTTCACAAATAAGGCTGGACAACCCCATGGTGATGCACTTGGACGAATGAAGCCTTTGTCTAAAAGATCTTGGAGTTGGGTTTTTAATTCGGCCAACTCATTAGGAGGCATGCGGTAAGGTCTTTTAGAGATAGGGGCTGTACCAGGTTGGAGTTCTATAACGAACTCGATATCTCTGTCTGGAGGCATTCCAGGTAAGTCATCCGGAAATACATCTGGATATTCACAGACGACTGGAATATCCTCTAGTTTGACTCCAGACGTAGCATAGGTGCAAGAGTTGAAGGATTTTGGTTGTGGAAGATAAAGAATGGTAGGTTCATTTTCTGGCACATTTATCTCCACAGTTCGAGAAGGGATATCTAAGGACACATGATGCTGGGTCATCCAGTTCATACCCAAAAGAACATCCATCCCCTTTAGGTCTAGTACTAACAGATCTGTTTTGATTAGATGACTACCCAGCTGAATTGGTACCCTCCTACAAATTTGATTGGACAAAATCTTACCACCAGGAGTTACAATCCTATAAGCTTCATTTATACTACAGATATCCAAGCCCATTTTAGTTCCACAATCCATACCGATAAAACTATGGGTGGCACCAGTATCAAAAAGAACAATAACGGGATGATAGTTGATAGAAAATGTACCCGTCATTATTGGTGTCCCCTCAGGAAGTTCGGAGAGTGTGGTGAGATTCACCCTCCCTTGTCGGACTTGCACCACTTGTCTCTTACCCTTGCCCTTGTAGTTTGAATTAGATATTTGCCCTTGGAATGATTTCCTAGGTTGAGGGCAATCCTTAATGAAGTGGGACGGGCTTCCGCAATTGAAACAACGATTATTGTTGTTTCCTGGAGTAGCTGGCGGAAAGCTCGGCCGCAGACCTTGTTGGGGTTGTTGTTGATTTTGGGGCAGGGGTGGTCGGTTGAATTGTGCTTGTTGAGGAGGTCGAGCTACCCATCTGCCAGATAAACTACCTCGAGGCGGAACTCGAGGGGCATTACTCGGGACCAACCGATACCTTGGCAACTGTGAAGTTGTAGGTCCTGTAGGTGCCTTTCTTTTCTTCTCCGCCCTATGGGCGGCAATGCAGTCTTCTTGAGTTATGGCCATGTTGACCAACTCATTGAAATTTTCAGCCTTCACCAAATTCAGCCATTCTTTGAGCTTGGTGTTTAGGCCTCGACGAAAACGATCACATTTGCGGGCATCCGTGTCCGCATGTGATCCCCCATACTGGCACAGGTGATTAAAAACCTGTGCATACTGTGTAACCGTACGGGTACCTTGGGTCAGACTTAGAAATTCATTGAGCTTCCGCTCAATGAGTCCTGCTGGTATATGATGTGCGCGGAAGGCAGTCCGAAACTCATCCCAAATGACCACGTGTTCGGCGGGTTGCATTGCATGAAACTGGTCCCACCAAAGATGAGCATGGCCTCGGAGTTGTTGGGCTGCAAAGAGCACCTTGTTCTCTTCTGTACATGGAGCTGGTAGTAGGGCAAACTTAGATTCAATAGTCCGCAACCAGGCATCCGCATCTAAAGGCTCATCGGCCTTTTGGAATAAAGGAGGTTGGGTGCTGAGAAAGTCTTGATAACTGGCCGATAGAGGTTCACCTCGGCCTCGAGGTTGCTGCTGGAAGTGGCCCATCTGAGCTTGCACAAGTTGATTTAGAAGCTCAGTTTGCCGGGCCATAACCTCGGCAAGGTTTGGAGGTGGCGGTGGTGGTTGCTGAGAACGACCAGATTGTCCTGCCCGGAATCCTTCCGGGGTTCAACGAGTAGCTCCAACCATCTGAAATAAAGTAGTCATCCCTTATCAACCATATTCTTGCTCCAATTTCAGATAGTATGCAATTATCAAACTGAAAAGTAACGCATAAACTCCATTCAAACCACTTATAATAGATGCACCGATATTGAACAGGATAACCAAAACTCAGAATTTGGATTACTACATAGATACTAATATCCTTACACCTTATATAGATACACTCGCACTATTACAAACTTTTACCTAACAACGCATGCCACATATACAACCAGTGGCTCTATAACTAGGTAAACTACACACCACCTAAGATACATCCAGTACAGCGAGGAGAACGACAGGCTAAAAGTCATCAAGGTTTCCCACTGACGATACTCTTCCAGAAGAAGAGTAGTCAGATTGGGGATTTTGGGGCAGGATCACCGTGTTCGGAGTCAAGACCCGATTCTCCTTCTATTTCTTCTGGCTCTTCTTCTTCTTCTTCTTCACTCTCACTTTCTTCTGGCTCTAGAAATGGTGCGGGTTGCTCATGGAGATCGTTGATATGGTTGACAGCATCATCAAGCTCAATGGTGAGATCTTGAACCTGATCCTGGAGGAACTCAATAATGGTATTGCGCTGGGCAATAACTGTCTCCCTTTCTTGGATTTGGTTTTCTTGATTGTTGATAATCACATCGCGCTGGGCTAATAGATCAACTTGGGCATTTGTGACAGTGTGAAGCTCATTTAGCTCATCAAGCTGCTGGGTGATAGTTCCATGGTGAGCTTGAGCTAAGTTAGACAACTGATTCATGCTTCGACGTTGCAGCAGCTGATATTGATGCTGCACGTTCATGAATCGGATTAGAGCTTGCAGCGTCTCATGAGACAGATCTCCCAATAGATGACTGTAATAAGAGATCCTGAAGGTCCACTCAGAGTCACGAGGATCTGTGGCTGGGAATAAACCAATCGGATAGGCAGCCACTTCTTCAGGGTGCTTATCACAGAAAATGTGAATAGCTTCAAGTGCTGCAGACTCAAAGGTATCCACAAGGCGGTGGCCAACCGTGCAAATTGTGACAGGTTGCCACAAGTAGCGAGAAGGATGCTGCGGAATGGTCATCTTCACCCTACACCGAGGAACGCCTGCTTCAACAAACTCATATCAATCATAGAGTGGGGGTACATCATAGCCAAAAATCTGAAGTGACTCCCACAAGAGACGGGGAAAACCCTCCCAATGCAAGGCATTGGTATGAGCATGTCCTTCGCGATCCCAGTGAATATTTGGAGTCTCAGCCATCTGAAGCAAGATTTTGAATGGTAAGATACAGAGATACAGCAACACAGAATAGGAGCCCAAAGGATTTGAGGACACAATTGCATTGAATGGCTGAAATGCAATTATTTTACAGAAGACTCACAAGATAACTACACTTGAGATAACCGATTCTGGTAATAGCAAAGGCTGGAACAGATGGAAAACTAAGAATCTATATAAGATACCCAACCTAAAGCTATCCTTAACACTTCCTTAGCCCATTCCGAAGGCAAACAACATATCCTCCATATATGAAAATCTTTTTGTTATCAAATGATGCATGCACGCACTACTCGTCCTCACAACCAAAACAATTGCCGAATATGTTCGGACTTACGTAGTTAATTCCGGTGGCATAACCATACGTCTCTCACTATATATAACTAATCGATAAACCCTACGCATCCTAATAGCGTAAACGTGGTTAGTGTACCTGCAGAAGAATACACACATATATATATCTCATGAACCTTTCATGGCAGCACGACATGAAAGCGTCCCCAAACATTACTGTGCACTATAGAAACAGCATCTGTACAATTACCGCTGTACAGACAACGTTAACATACATCATCGAAACAACGTATTCACGGGGGTACCGCAAAATGCGGGGGTATGAACAGCGATCGCCATACCCTGCGCCGAACCATATACTCCCAATACAATCAACCTAAGTTGGTATATTGGCAGCATCTCAAGTAGGCCACTGCTTGAGAAACAGCGTTCGGTTCACATCACCGACGGGAAGGCCAAGCTCTCTCAGTTGGCTGAGGATCCTTACCTTCTTACCTCCGTTCGTAGATGTCATTACTGAAAGTAAAGTTGGATTGTGCAGAAATTTAAGTTTTGACAGAAAGTAGTGCTGCAAGTCAGATTTATATATATATATAGATACTAATAGCCACCTGATACTTTCCCATATAAACCCCTAGGGCTTTACGTTCCAATCACCAACCTTAACGGATCCAACGTACTTTGTAAATTCATTTGTTGGCAAACTTTTATCCAGAAAATACTTTTTAAGAGCTATTCTAGATGTAAAGATAAACCTACAGCTCTGATACCAGCTGTGGCAGAACCGCTCGAATTATTCCGGCTCAAGTGCGCTATTGAACGCCGTACATTTGCAATCAGCCTAACGCACTTCAAACGGAACAATCCTTTGGTCTGTCGGGTCTCCGCCCGATACAACCACGGTTCAGCAGGATCGAAGCAGGTTTACCTCGCACGAAGGCGAGTTCACATCTCAGAATAGCTCATCAACTTTTAAATTTACAGTCATACATACATTATTACAACCGAGTTCAAAAAAATAAGTGAACTTATACAAAACCATGTTCAACTGACAAGCATAACAGCTTGTCCAACTCACAGTGGAAGAAAAAGTTTTACGCGACTACATTCGTCGCGAAGGCAAACACCAAGCTTGGCCCAGGGCCTGGTGTTACTCCGGAGGTTCAGTGCCGGCCGGGAACGGGTCCCATTCCACGGACCAGCCATATGGAACGGACGTTGGCCACACAAGGTTGTCCGTGGGATTTTCGAGGGTCATACCTGAAACAGATATTGGCAAGGCTGAGTATTCTAATACTCAGCAAGGCTTACCCGGGGTTGGGTATACTTTAGCCCATAACTAGACTCATGAAGGCATTGTAAAGGCTCTGTGTTTATTTTCAGCTGAAAAGCAACAAAGAGTATGAACTACTTTCAAGTTTTAGCTTTCTTCTTCTAGTTGAGTATTTATTCTAGATTAGCACCTACACTAAGCACGCAAGGTAGTTATTATCATCCATCAAGATTATCCATCATTAGTTCCACTTCTTACTCAATGTGGTAAAAGGGATAAGCAATCTCAATCCTCGTGAGAGGCGGACGATCCGAATCGAATTTAACCTTGCAAGGTAAACCTAACACACACGCTTGGAACATCCAATGATCGTTCCGAAGCAACCGTTTACCTTTCATTCCGACTCGTGGACAGGCCACCACAAGCGACTTGCAGGACCGTACGCACACCCTATGTGTGCAGGACATACGTCTGTAGCGCGACTACAAAACCCGTATTCCTGTCTGCCATGCAAAACGTACTCCCACAGGTCGGTGCGTGTGAACATAACATAGAGATCGAGTGGTGGGAGTATGTCCACTTACCGGGCCGATTGGTTACTAGGCTTACCGCTTACCATATTTCGCGGCATGTGGCTAGTACTTTCAAAAACTTAGCCACCACTACCACACATTTCGACCTTAAAGCTTTTATCAAAACAGACAGGGTAAACTTCCAGGTCATGATACAGCACATGACCCTGTCCGTCATCCTTATAGTGGTTGCAGAAATGTAATCATGCAACTCCTATATCGCGCGAGTGACAGGAAATCACTCGACTTCTACCAGCCCTATTAGCGGAGCATCTAACCGATACGGACTCGGGAGCATTACATTGGATTCCTAGGATTCATGCATCTAGGGTTTCACTTTAATTCTTAGACTTAATGCAAGATATATTATAGATAGATATAGATTGCAGTGTAAATAAAGTAGTGGGATATGTCCGAGGCTTGCCTTCTGGAGTGGGGGTGGGGGCCGGAGAGTCAGAGGCTTCCGAACTCGGGTTCGGAGCTTCAGTTAGTCCCTCGACGATTTGGGTTGGGTCTTCTGGGAAGCCTTGGTCTTGTCCTAAGACCAATTCGTAGTCCCCGTCGTCGAGTGTCGTTGATTCTATATGATATACAATAAATTAAATAAGGTGAAATTTAAATTTAAAATTTCGCATTTCAAATATTGTAACTCATCCAATTAACACACAAACATGCATAAAATAAAGAGGGTTCAGATTTGAAACACTATTTATAAAGATATGGTGGAGTTTATTGCAATAAGAACTAAAACATTCAAATTAAAATTGAAATGACCCAAAATTTGAATTCAAAACTTTTAAATAAAAGATTATAGAAATTTGGTTATATATTAAACATTATAAAATATTACATTAGTAAATGATAAAAGATTCCAATTAGAGAAGGCTATACATTAGGTTTATTTCAAATTTGAAAGTTTCAAAATAAAAGAGGTTAATTTTAAATCAAAGTTAAGTTTGTAACTTTGCACAAAGTTATCTAGAGCTCATAGAATATTTATGCCAAACTTCATAAGCAACCAAACATGAAATGTCAAAGTTAAGTGTATATTACCCCTTAACCTTAGATTTAAAATACAGGTAGAAATATTTTGTTTCAAACTAAACTCTATTAACAAAAGTCATAGAGTTTGAAATCTAGTTTTTAACAAAACTAGTTTTGCCATTTTTGGATTTTTCTGTGAATTACTACGAATTTTACAACTCAGAAAATGCTTTCACATGAAATAACAGGCATCCTTTACAAACCAGTCCCTGAGCTTTACAAACAACCCCCTGGAAAGAAAACACATAGAGCAATCAGGTCCAGGGGCCATGGCCGGCGGGGAGGAGCTCGGGTCCGGCCAAATTCCGGCCGTGGGGATCGCCGGCGGCGAGGGGGAAAGGGAGGGGAAGCACGAGGGGACTTCGGGCTACCTATTGGTGGTCTTGGAGAGACTCGAGGCGGCCGGAGCTGTGCTGCCCACGGGAGGCCGAGCCGGCGGCCGGAGGCGCATGGCGGCGGTGGGGTTCCGGCACGCGAAGGAGGGAAGGGCCGGGCTGGGAGGCTGCAGTGGGGCACGGGGGAGCTGCTCGTGCAGTCGGTTTGGGAAGGAAAAGAGCTGAGGGGAGAGTTCCACGGCGACCCGAGGTCACGGCGGCGCTAAGGGAGGCGGCGAGCTCTGTACGCGCACGGGGAGGGTCTGGAGCCCCCTTTTATAGGCAAACGGAGTGGGAAAGGGGAGCACGGCAAGCTGAGCTCGGGTTTGGGGTTGCTACCGGGGAGATGAACGAGACGCGGCGGTGACAGAGGCGCCGGCGGGTCGGCCAGAGCGGCGTGGCGGCTGTTCGGGGCCTCTGCCCGACGTGGAGGGAGGGGAGATGGCCAGCGCGGGCTCCAAGGGCGGTGGGAGGAGGAGGAGCTCGACACGTGGAGCGGGGCGCAGAAGGGCGCAGTGCGGCGGCCGGGGGGGGGCTGCACCGGCGACGGAGCAGAGGGGAAACAGAGCAGAGGAGGCAGTGGCGCCAGGAGGAAGAAGGGGGAGGAACTGAACCAGGGACTGATCTGTGAATTCAGGGAAAAGCAGGGACCTTACTGTAAAGGGCTTGCAACTTTTAAACCAGTGCTCAAATGAAGATGGTCCAAAAAGCAAAAGTGCATAGTTTTTCAAACTCTAGAACTTCTCTTTAAGGTTCATCTGCATTTGAGCAATAGTTTTGGAAATTAAATAGACTTAGTAAAATCTTCACATTTTATGTAAATCCCATGGGTAAAATTACTTTTACATATATACCCAAGGGTAATTTCATATATTTTTGCAATTTAACCACAGATATCACTTTTTGCAAAATAACCCTTATGCTTTTAAACTTTTCCCCCATCTCCACCCATTTTGCATAAAAGGACCTTTAGTTAAATTTAATTACGTAAACATCACTTTTTCCATAACATTACATACATAACACACACATTTGCCATACTTTGGGTATAAAAGCATACCAAAACTCTAGGGTGTGACCAAGCTAATTACCTGAGTGTCACAAGCGAGATTAAGGAAGAATGGCCATGAACAAAAGGCTGATTATATAAGAAGAGGGAGGTGATCCAAACCTGGTTGGCGACCGGGACTTCTGGGTTAGGAGGAGATGGTGTAGCTTCCTTCTGGACCTTCTTGACGAGGACCTTCCTCGTCTTAGCACGAGCTCAGGGGGCAACGGCTTCAGAGGATCGCTTCGACTTGGGGGTCAACTTGGCAGTGCTCAGCTGGATTTGCATTATACTCTTTGAAGGAGGAGGTGCATTCTTGCCGAAGAGAACCATAGGAGCAACTGGCAAGAAGCAGAAGGGCGTCCCATCATCGTTCACCGGCTCCGGGCCATCTTCTTGCTACAGAAATAAGGGACAAAATCGGAAAGAGTCCAATAAAAGTCAAAAGAAAGAGACGTTAGTCAAAAGGTAGTACCTCTCTAGTGGGAATTTCATATTCGGGGTGGATTTGCTGCAGCATCGGACCCAGAGCTCTTCGGAAAACGTGAGTTTTCCACATCGACCACCACCCCCCAAAATCAACAGCCGAGGAAGTGAAGGCGAGATTGGCAGGGACAGACAGGGGAAGGTCTGAGAAAAGACTGTAGCACCTCTGGGCGGTCACAGCATTAGGGAGATCCACTCTATTTGATGTCAAGCGATGAAGAAGGAAATGAGGAGGTACTTGTCCAAGACCAAGCTGCCGGGCTGCTACGACCGGCTGGTAAAACTCATACCCTGGTTTCATAATCCGATTGGAAGTGCTCATGCCAACCGGAAGAAGACAGGGTCGGACCATAATGGAGTACAGACGCTTGGTGTCAGCGTCATTGTCAAAATCAGCTAGGCGGAACATGGCCGGGTTCTCAAAAAGTTCAGAATCAATGTACGGTAGAAAGGTTGGGCCGTCTAGGCCTCGGTAAAAGACCCTGAACCAACGTAAGGCGTCTGGAGGGTTCAATTTCCCACCGGGAAGACCGTACAGAGCCTGCCCGAAGCTGGTGCATCTAATCTGTCTCCAACTCAGGTCAGGAAAAGAATTGCCGACTAGAGAAGGGAAATTGGGGATGAAGCTCTGGAACTAAAGATGAGCCCATAACTAGATGAACCACCACGGACCACCAGTTCTGAGTTTTTTCTGCGAAAGGAGGCTCGAAGTCATCAGGTGAAGATATCTGTAAAGTTCCCCAAGGAATAATTTACCAAGGCCAACAGGGTGACCCTTGGCCAGCTCGTAAGCCAGAGAGAGGTAATTCTTAGTGGGAGCAAGGGACGGGCCACAGAAGAGGAAATGTTCAAGCCACAAGTTTAAGAAGGCCGTGTGTTCCTTCTCCGATACAGGACCCTTGCTTTTCTGGTGTTGGCTCAAGTATGTACTCCAGTTAGTACATTCTGCCTTGGAAGACAGTTTAAAGGGGACTACAGAGAGTCTATAAGCAGAGGGACAAGCTGATGATATGTCTAAACCAGTGATCATCATGACATCCAGCAGTGTTGGTGTCATCGGACCATGCCCAAAAAGAAAACAATTCAAGGCATCGGACCAGAAGTAGTCGATAGTCTTCAGAAGGTTCTCATCCTTTTCAAGAGGAGAAAGGGACAGAGACAGGGCATCGGCTATCCCGATGGATTCCCATAGGGGCTGGTAGGCATCCGCCACTCTGTTATACCAAACTATCCAACCTTCGGGACGATTTGGCCAAGCGTGGTGGCTATCTGACCAAGACTCTAGGTCTATGTCCTGACTCACGAAAGGGATCCGATTGGCTTCGGATGAAATCAGATCTATGGGCTTCTCGAAGGAATGAGGCCCGAGGCAGTAAGAATTGGGGGAAGAAGGGTGTGGTAAGAAGATATCGGAAGCCTGAAAAAACCCCAAGAAAACAATGTTGTCGAGGAAAGAGTCATTTAACCACGCAGTAAATTTCACGGTTGCTGCATTAAATTAATGGGGGTCGAAGTTTACCTTCAGACCGAAGACAGCGGCAGCGGTGTTCGAAGATTCCACCATCGGGAGTCTTGAATCGAGATCTTGGAGAGTAGATCTAGGGTTGGCGGCGCAGGATCGAGTGTGCGTTTCAAGGAGCAGAGGAGGATTTTGCAGCTAGGGTTTATGAGCAAAAGAGGTGCGCAGTCAACCTGGATTCCAGAATCACCAGAGATCTGCTTTGGATTTGAGGTCCGGCAGAGGGTAAAGCAAATTGGAAGGTTATTTCGGATCTGGATTGGTATATTCCAAGGCCGATGCGTTGCCATCAGCTCTTGAGCAGATTGTTATGCGCAAGAAAATTATTGATGCAGAGAGGATTCCATTCACAGCAAGTCAGTAAGTACAAAAGAAGAACTAACTGCTATTTGAAACAAACTAATGGTGGTGCTACAGCCTACCACCAGTACACGCCAGTGGTCTTGCGGCGCTTGGTCGGCGGAGCAACACTAGCACCACTATCATCGCTACTATTGTCACTGCTGTCATCATTCTCGCTGCTGGTGTTGGTGAAGCTGTCATCGTCTTCGGCTTCTTCGGTGTCATCGGAAGCTTTGTCTGATGACCTGCCAAAGAGGAAGTTACCTGCCATCGGGTCTTCGTCGGAGGAAAAGGAATCAACTTTTTCTTCTGAGGAGGAGAAGTCTTTCCCCCAAGGTGTATCATCTTCGTCGTCCTCCAGCTCGGCTCCGAAGAGGAGTGTAAGATCCTCACCATCGGTTAAGGATTCATCATCCTCCGACTGGGAATAGAAATCCCATTCTTATGCATCCCAATGCAAGGGGGCCCGGACTTCGTAAGCAGCTATCGGATTATATTCTGGAGTTGGCTCTCGGGAGGTTTCAGATTCAAAAGAGATGACGGAGGAGGCAGAAGAAGAAGAAGCCATGACAAGAGAAAAGGAGGAGCGTAATGGTTAATGGTTGTGATAGAAAGATGATTGGGGAAGATGCCACGGGTAAGGTTATAAAGGCAAACAGAGAGGTGAAGTGAATCGGCACCGTGACGGTTCCCTAGGAAACTGACACAGAGCAGTCACATCCATTGGAAGTCAAAAGGGCGTGGCTGTACGGATCGGAAGCCGAAGGGTCGAGGCGATTTTAAAATAAGGTGATTTCAGAATTACCATTGCCGAAACCAGGGGGCATGTGTTATCGCCATAATCTGACCGGGCCAGAAGTGGGCCATGGAGCAAGATGGGCCTAGAAGACAGTCACGATAAGCTTGCGAATTGGGCCCTGTGCAGGTGATTGAGGCCAAAAAGGCCGTGTAATTTAGTAATAAGCAGTTAAGATTCATGTCGTGTTAGGTTAGGGTTAGTTAAAGAGAATGAGTCTACGGACTATAAATATGTACCATGAATAAACAAGAAAGATAGAATCATTCATCAACAACTCTCGGCGCATCGCCTCCCCTGTTCTAGGGTTTTCATCGGGTAAGCGCCATGCGGCCCCGATCACGCTCTGCGTGATCGGGGTAGCATTACCCTTGCTCGATTGTTCATATGTTGCTCGTTCTGAAGCCTTGTAGATGGCGAGTAGCATTAGCTATCCTAGCATGCATAGAGCGATGTTATTCTTTTTGCGTCTTAATCATGCTTTGTTCGTTGCTCTTGTGTGCTTAATCGTCGTGTTCGATCATGGATGCGATGGTTGTATCTTGTTTCATCTTTATCAGTAGATCTGATCTGTTATGGCTAGTTTCTATTTATTTAGAGGCTTGGTTCGATATGTGCATGATTAGGCCTTGCAAACGAGTTGAATGTTCCGGCAGTACGCTTTAGTATCGGCTTGTAGCTTGAATAGAGGTTGCTCTAGGAATCGGCTTTTCGGTTGTTTCCTTAATCTCTATTTAGATTGTTTGTTCCGATGCTTTTGTGTATCTGTTAGGCTCAATCATGTGTAGGATGTTCCAAACGTGTAATGAGGGCTTAGTTATCGTGGGTTGGATTAAATTGATATTTATGAAGCAAGTCTTATTTAAATATATATATGTTTGTATGTTGCCTGTTCCAAAGATCCGATCCGGTATTGATTCAATCGGCTCTCTATAGCCGATACCGGGGAGGAGGTGATGAGCCGATCACAGCTCGGACTAATCTTTACATATGTCTATGCACGCAGGAGTTTGACATGTCACACCTTCCTGATCAGGTGCAGGATCAGGTGGCATGCCTAGCGACTTCAAGCCAGGGTGCACGCCGGATCGCTGGGCCGTTGACCGAGGGACCGGGGCCACCAGCCGTCTAGGAAGCCTCCCGGCTCCTCATGTTGCCAGTCACTGCCCGCCGGCGGGTTTTGGCCGACAACAGGATCATCACGACCTCCTCATGATTGTTTTTGTTGTTGGTTCTGCTGTGCCTGTACTAGCAGATTAAGAAGTTCGTTCTGCCGAGCCATAACCTCGGCTAGATTGGGAGGTGGCAGTGGCGGTTGCCGGGAACCGCTGGCCTGATCTGCCCAGAAACCTTTTGGGGTTCCGCGTGTGGCTCCAACCATCTGAAACAAAAGAGATGTCCATTATTAACCACATAGCCTTACTCCCATTTTCAGAAGATATATCACTACTCAGATATGTAATTCACATACTCCATTCAACCAACTTATTTCAGAAATAAAGATATTGAACAAGATGATAAAACACAAGGCTTAGATTACATCGCAGATTTTGGTTGTCCTTAACATCGCACATCAGAAGGATCCATACATAGGCCATCTATATTACAACAAATGGCACAAGGCCTAGGTAAGCTAATTACTACCTAAGTCACTACACTTTACACGGGTTACATCTAGAGAGTTGACGATTTGAACAAACTAGAAATCGTCGAGATTGCCTACAGAAGACTGACTGCTGGAAGAAGAGTAATCTGGTTCAGGATTGGGCTCCGGGTCTCCATGCTCAGAGTCGAGATCCGAAACTCCCTCAATTTCCTCCAGGTCTTCTTCTCCACCTTCAGGTACTATGGGTGCAGCGGGAGGTACTTGTTGCTGCTGCAGTTCTTCAATGTGAGCATGGGCATCGTCAGCTTCAAGGATCAGGTCGTGGATTTGTTCCTAGAGGAATTCAATGATTGTGTTGCGCTGAGTGATTATTGCATCACTTTCGTTGATCTAATCCTCTCGATGAAGGATGGTCTCATCTCATACTACGATGATTTCATCCTTCTGAGTAACCAAGGCTTGAAGCTCCACTATCTGGGTGATTTGCCGATCAGCATTCCGGTAATGACCTTGAGCTACACCAGTTAACTGACCCATGCTGCGATGCAGTAAAATCTGATAATGGTGCTGAACATTCATAAACCGGATGATACCACAGAACGTTTCTTTGGCTGAATCTCCCAACAAGTGACCATAATGAGCTATCCGAAAGTTCCACTAGGGATCACTGGAAGCTATAGTAGGGAACAGACCAATGGGATACCCGGCAACCTCTATAGGATGCTGGTTGCAGAAGATATGAATGGCTCCCAAAGCTGCAGCCTCGATGGTGTCAACTAGACGGTAGCCCACCACATGAACCTCGATGGGCTGCCACTGGAGCGGAAAGGATGTTGAGGAATTGTCATCTTAACTCGGCTAGGGACACCTTCTTCTCGATACTCCACTCCATCGTATTGTGGAGGCTCAGTGTAGAAGAACAAACTTAATGATTCCAATAGAAGATGGGAAAAACCCTTCCAGTGCAAGGCATTAGTATGAAGATGCCCTGCATGATCCCAAGAGACATTCGAAGGAGCGGCCATCTGAAACAAGAGTTCAGATGATGAGATTCACTTACCCTGCTGAGAACTCATAAGGTAAATGGAACAAGACAATTGATTCTGGTAACAGCAAAGCTAGGAATCAGATGGATATTTAAAATACTCGACTAAAAGATTCTATTGAAACCATACTAAAGATAAACAATATTTTATCTATCCTTAGAAGAACAACAGATTCAAGCACTCATTTTATTTGTTAATGAATTATGCATGCACGTGCTATTCGACCTCACAACCAAAACAATTGCCGAATATCTCCGGACTTACATGGTTTGTTTCAGTGGCACAATACATACGTCTCTCACTAATAACTAGTCGATAAGTCCTATCCATCTTAACCTCTTAATCATGGTTAGTGTACCTACAAAAGACCACAATATATAACCAATGAACCTTTCATGCCAGCATGTCATGAAAGCGTTCCCAATCATTACTGTTCACTATAGAAACAGCATCTGTACCATTACCGTCGTACAGACAACGTTAACATACGTTATCGAGACAACATATTCACGGGGGTACCGCAAAATGCGGGGGTATGAACAGCGATCGCCATACCCTGTGCCGAACCATATACTCCTAATATATTCAACCTAAGTTGATATATAGGCAGCATCTCAAGTAGGCCACTGCTTGAGAAATAGTGTTCGGTTCGCATCACCGACTGGAAGGCCAAGCTCCCTCAGTTGGCCGAGGATCCTTACCTTCTTACCTCATCATCGAAGGTGTCGTTACAGAATGTAAAGTTGAATTGTGCATGAATTTAAGTTGTGACAGAAAAGTAATGATGGGAGTTAAAGTTATATATATACTATGGCCACCTCTAAATCCCTTAATATCATCACCCTAGGGCTTTACGTACTAAGCACAATCCTTAACGAAACCAACATAGTTTTATCAAATACTTTGTTGGTCAAATTTTATACTAAAAACATTTCTAAGGTCAATCATATCTTCGGGGTACACTTGTTAGCTCTGATACCAGCTGTGGTAGAACCAACCTGAATTACACCAGCTCAAGTACGCGAGTCCACTCTTGAGGGCTCCAACATATTTCAACGGTATAATCCCTTGGCCTGTCGGGTAACGTCCCAATTAACCACCAATGCAGGATCCTATAAGGTATTTCACACGAAGTTGAGTCCAGAGATACAATCACCATCATATTTTACATCACAGGCATTTATATCACATGAGTTGTCAAAAGTAATATCAGTTTCAAACTGTTAGGATTTATTACAAACCAGTTCAAGTTCTCAAGTTTACGGCAGCGGAATTTAAACCACAACTTCTGTACACATCGCCAGTACGGATATCATGCTAAGCCCTGGCATGATATCACTCGGTAGGATCAGTGTTGGCCGGGGACGGGTCCCACTCCATGGACCAACCATCGGGCAGAGAGTAAGGCCATGGCACAGGCAGAGTAGAGTCCTCAGGGGGATTACCTGAATAAAAGTCACAATGCAAGACTGAGTATTCTAATACTCAGCAAGGCTTACCCGTTTCATGGTATACTTTATCCATGTAACTAGACTTATGAACGCTTTGATGGTTATGGGTAAAGTTTTTAGCAGAAAAGCAACAAAAGTAGATCCTTAATTTCAAGTTTTAGCTTTCAAGTTCTATGTGATTATCCATTCTAGATAAGTACCTATAATTATTCAAGCATGGTAAAATCTTTAGCTAAACATCATCTTTGATAACCATAAAGTTGCTCTTGTTACTCTATGTGGCAAAGGGATCAAGCAGTCTCAATCTCCGCGAGAAACGGACGATTCCTGAATTGAATTTCAGCCTTGCAAGGGTAAATCTAACTCACATGCTTGGAACATCCAACGATTGTTCCGAAGCGACCGTTTGCCTTTCATTCCGACTCGTGGATCAGATCCACCACAAGCGACTGCAGGACCATACGCACATCCAATGTGCAGGACGTACGTCTGTAGAGCGAGTACACGACCGTACTCCTGGTTGCCCTGCAACACGTATTCCCACACGTCGAAGCGAGTAATAGGAAAAACCAAATACGAGTGGTGGGAGCTATGTCCACTCCTCGGGCCGATTGGTTACTAGGCTTACCGCTTTCCATATTTCACGGCATGTGATAGTACTTTCAAATGCTTAACCACCACTACCACACACTGCGACCTTAACCAAATTCACCAACACAGACGGGGTATCATCTCAACCTTGATACTTCACATAAATCCCGTCCGTCATCCTTATAGTGATTACAGAAATATAAACATTACAATTCCTATAAGCTCGCGAGTGACGGGCAATCACTCGACTTCTATCGATCCTATTAGCGTAGCAGCTATTTGAACTCAAGTTCTAGTATTCAGTACATTGGTTCCTAGGAAAATGCAACTAGGGTTTCCCATACAACTCATAAGAACTTAATGCATAGGTAGGTATAAATAAATATAGATTGCAGTATAAATAAAGTAGTGGGTTATGTTTGGAGCTTGCCTTCTTGAGTGGGGTTGGGGGCAGGAGTGTCAAAGTTTTTTGAACTTTGGTTCGGAGCTTCAGTTAAATTTCCGATGATGTTCCCGGGGTCTTCAGAAATTTCCACTTCTTATTCCGGGATCAGCTCGTAGTCTCCGTCAGCGAGAGTGGTTGAGTCTATATGATATGCAAAGATGTAGTTTAACGGATGCATATACTTTTATTTCATTTCACAATAAAGTTGCAATCCAATAAAAATACAGCTCACTCATCACACGTATCATTTACTCTTTTACTGGACAGTCATTTATCGGGTATAAATCAACCTAGTTAGCTACACTAGATAATATGTTTGAGTTTTTTTCAAAGTAAACTACCATAGCACTGGGGTTGAAATTATAGATTAAGCTATGTCTGAGCCATGGTAAATTTATCAAGATTTATTTTTACAGAAATTAGGCCATAAGGATAAATAACAATAGCACTAACATATTAAGTATTATTTATAACTGCGTATACTCACAAGATTTTACTCTAGATTTTTGTACATAGGTCACACTACTCAAGTTCAACATCTCAAAATATTTTCATAATTTTTAAACATCTAGAACTGCAGATATTAAATACCCAGGGTTAAATAGACATTATCCATGATTAAACTCATTCATTCTAAAATATTATGCAAACAGTAGGTCAATTATTTTTAATAAGTACTACATGTCAAAGCACAACTAACTCATTTGGTTTTACATTTTTACCATTTTTCTCCTATTTACTAAGCCTTTTCTTAGTCTACAACTTTTTAAAATTAACATTTAAATTAGAGTCGAAACTACTTAGAAATTGAAATTTAACCTGTAAGGAAAGTTGTAGATCTTAGAATAAGGAATCCAACAAATTTTAGTTTGCATTTTTATGAGTTTTCCTTGAATTGCTATGGAATTTCAAATTCTACAGCAAAAATAACACAGGGGGGTCCCTATAGCACTATTCATATGAGTCATAAGCTTTGCAGACAGCCCCCTAGGCTTTTGTATCTTCCAACCCGAGGCCCTTGGCCGTGGTCAGAGAGGGAGGCGCGGGGTTGACCGGCCAAATCCGGCGACGGCGATCGCCGGCGGCGAGGGTGGATGGGCGTGGGAGCATCACCACGTCTGTGTGCACGTGTAGACGCTCGGGATCGGGGTGGGATGGCCTTTAGCGGCGGCGCGACGAGAGCAGGCGGCCGGTGGCGGAGGTGAACAGCAGAGGCGGCGCTCCGGTGGTCGTGGGCGGTGAGGAAGGGGTCGGGAAGCTTCAGGGCGGTGTGGGGAAGCTCGGTGTGGGGCCAATTGGAGTCGAGGAGGGTCGTAGAGGGGTGCTCCACGGTGAGCAGAGGGCGGCGGCGGGCGGTGGTCATTGGTAGGGGTGCTCCGGCCGAAATTTGTAACATTCAGATAATTAGAAATATAGACACTAGGTTTTACTGTGCAAGGTGTATGCTTGCTGTGGTGCATATGTGTAGTACAAAGGAATAGGGGTATAGTTGTAATTCTGCAAAATATAGGTTCTTAAGTGTTAATTGGGTGAAATGGGAGATAGCATTAAAACCTAGGATAAATATAATACTAGGTGTCAAATTTATATTACCATAGGAAAGAAAGTGTAAAAGATAGGTTAAATCCTAAGGAAAATAAGCCTTTAAGTAAAAATAGGGACCTATGTGTGATTAAAACAAAAATCATGGGTCCTTTTATGTAAAATAGTTGAAGTGTAAAAGTAACTTTCATGTTTACTTAAGGGCTAACATGTAAGAATACAAGTCATCATGGCATCCCATGAAAACTTGTAAACATATCCAAAATTTCATCAACTCTACTTTGGTAAGGACAAAAGAATTCAAATTCTACCTTTACTCAAAAATTTAATATATAAAGCTGTAAACTTTGGCTTTTTGAACTTGAACCTTAAAGCAAGATTGTAGAGCTTGAAAAACTCTACAACTTTCATTTCGGCATTTCCTCATTAGATCTGTAGATCAGTGGAAAATTTTGGTTTCCCGAGAGGTCCCTGAAATTCTTGAAAATTCCAAACCAGTCCCCCGGACCCTTCCCTCTCTTCTTCTTCCCCGAGTACGTGCTCTGCTCTGCCTCCCCCTGCCACCGGCAGTGCTTCGCCCCTGGCCGCCGCTCTGCCATCGCCGCCGCACCACCTCCTGCTGGGATGACCTCCACGCGTCATTCTCTCCCTCTTCCGGCCCTGTTCTCCTCTCCTGCTGCCTTCCCGCGTGCGCGCCACGCATTCCCGAGCCGTCCACCGGCCGCCACGCCCTCGCCGCCATTGACAGCTCCTGCTTGCACTGTAGCATCGCTTCCGGCCTTAAGATGCGCTCCATGACCACTCTGTGACCCTGTTTACTCGTTGCCGCACTTGATTTTCCCAGCATTTCCTTTCCCGAGCTCAACTTCCTCGCCGAACCTCTGCCACCCCTACTGTCCATCGTCGCCAGCCGCCCTCGCTCCCTCTAAACCCTAATCCAGAGCTGCTCGAGCACCGTCGTGACCCACTGGTGCTCTCCAGCCCGATCAATTTTACCCTCTCGCACCCGAGCTTCATCTTCCACAGCTCCGGTTAGCTTGAGTTCCGCCGCCACCTTCGGTTCACCGTGGGCAGCTCACTCCGAGCCCTCCCGTGCCACCACAACCCCTCAGCTAGCACCACATCGACCCCGTGAAGCTCTACGACCCCTCCGTTGGTTCCCTAGTGCACTGCATCGACTCCCCGACGCTCGCCGGCGTTTACCTCCGCCGCCTTTGCCACTGTCTCCGTCGGTAGCCCTAATCCGAAGCTTGTGTTCCCAATTGACGGCGCCAATATCTTCCCCACAAGTCACTGATGCTTGCGCGCAGGATCATCGCCGGTGTTGGCCGCCGGAGCATCGCCGTCGTCAGTGACCCCTCCGCCACCACCTCGGACTCTCGTCAAGATCCCTTTTCCTGACCACCTCAACCCTCGACACGTGGTGCAATCGAACCGCCGTGAGCCCCTGAGACTTTCCCTCCCCTCGGACCTCGCCGCCGGTGACCCTCCTCGCCGGAACACGGCCGTCCAACCTCTGCTCCCCTTCTGTCTCTGGCCAAGGACCTTGGGTTTAGAAGAATTGAAAATCCAGGGGGTTATCTGCAAGGTTTAAGACTCATGTGAATAGTGCCTTAGGGACCCCTTGATGTTAATTGTGCTGTCCATTTTGAAATTCCATATCAAATCAAGAAAAATCACAAAAATGCAAACTAAAATTTGTTGGAATCCTCTTTTTAAGATCTACAACTTTCCTTATAGGTTGACTTTCAGTTTCTGAGTATTTTGTGCTCTAATTTAAATGCTAAGTTTAATTAGTTGTAGGCTTAGGAAATGCATAGTAATTAATAGAAAAATGATAAAAATGTGAAACCAATTGTGTTAATCTTGCTTTGACAGGTAGTGCTTAGGAAAAATAATTAGCCTACTGTTTGTGTAACATTTCCATAATATATAAGTTTAATTATGGATAATACCTATTTAATCTTGTATATTTAATATCTGTGGTTTTAAATGTTCAAAAATCATGAAAATATTTTTGAGGTACTGTTGTTGAGTGGTGTAATCTGTCACTAAATTCTCACCCTAGGATCAGGTGTGAAACCACCAAAACAAATAAAACATGCTATGATAAAGATTATGCCCTTATCTAGATAAAATAAGTCAATGGTTAAGTAATAACCTAGGGTTAGTATAAATAATTAGTTAAGCAAATAAATGAAGTTAGTAATTATAATTAGTTTAAATGTTTAAAGCTAACTCAACCTGCTACCTAATGCCATTAGTTAAATGTTTAAGGTAATCGACCCTGTTACTTAATGTAACTAAGTAGAATAGTGAATACTCGATAAATGACTGCCCAGTAGGAAAATAAAAGATATGTTCAATAAATAAGTTATGTTTTTTTGGATTGCAACTTTATCGTGAAACAAAATAAAAGAGTATGCATCCCTTAAATTACATCTTTGCATATTATGTAGACTCAACGACTCTCGCCGATGGTGACTACGAACTAATCCCGGAACAAGGGGTGGAATCAACTGAAGACCCCGGGAACGCCGTCGAAGATCTAACTGAAGTTCCGAACCAACATTCGGAAAATCTTGACACTACTACCCCCAACCCCACGCAAGAAGGCAAGCCCCGGGCATAACCTTACTTTATTTACACTGCAACCTATATTATTTATATCTATCTGTGCATTACGTTCATACGAATTGTATGAGAAACCCTAGTTACATTTTCCTAGGAACCAATGTATTGTATACTTGCACTTGAGTTCGAATAGCCGCTCTGCTAATAGGACCGGTAGAAGTCGGGTGATTTCCTGTCACTCGCGCGATATAGGAGTTGTAATGTTTACATTCTCGTAATCACTATAAGGATGACGGACGGGATTTATGTGAGGTATCATGATTGAGATGATACCCTATTTGTGTTGATGAATTTGATAAGGTCGCAGTGTGTGGTAGCGGTGGTTAAGCGTTTGAAAGTACTAGCCACATGCCGTGAAATATGGTAAGCGGTAAGCCTAGTAACCAATGGGCCCGAGGAGTGGACATACCTCCCACCACTCGTATTTGGTTCTTCCGGTTACTCGCTTCGACGTGTGGGAATACGTGTTGCAGGACAACCAGGAGTACGGTCGTGTAGTCGCTCTACAGACGTACGTCCTGCACATTGGATGTGCGTATGGTCCTGCAGTCGCTTGTGGTGGATTTGATCGACGAGTCGGAATGAAAGGCAAACGGTTGCTTCGGAACGATCTCTGGATGTTCCAAGCGTGTGAGTTAGGTTTATCCTTGCAAGGTTGAAATTCGATTCAGGAATTGTCCGTTTCTCACGGAGATTGAGACTGCTTAATCCCTTTACCATATAGAGTAACAAGAGCAACTTGGTGAAGATCAAAGAGGATGTTTGGCTAAAGATTTTACCATGCTTGAATAGTTATAGGAGCTTATCTAGAATGAATAATCATATAGAATTTGAATTTGAAAGCTAAAAGTTGAAATTAAGGATCTACTCTTTGTTGCTTTTCAGCTGAAAACTTTACCAAAACCCGAAAAGCCGTCATGAGTCTAATTCCATGGCTATGTATACCATGAACGGGTAAGCCTTGCTGAGTATTAGAATACTCAATCTTGCATTATGACTTTTTGTTCAGGTAATCCCCCTGACGACCCTGCTCCACCTATGCCATGGCCTTACCCTCTGCCTGGTGGTTGGTCCGTGGAATGGGACCTGTCCCCGGCCAACACAGATCCCTTCGAGTGATATCATGCCCGGGCTAGCATGATATCCGTACTGACGGCGTGTACAGTGTCCGTGTTTTAAACTCTGCTGCCATGACTTGAAACTTAAACTGTTTTGTAATAATTCCCATCCGTTGGGAACTGATGTTACTATTGAACACTTGTGTAATATACCTACCTGTGATGTAAAATGTGATGGCATTTGTATCTCTGAACTCGCCTTCATGCGAGGTACCTTGTTTGATCCTGTCTTTGGTGGTTTATCAGGACGTTACCCGACAGGCCAAGGGATTATACCGTTTGAAGCACGTTGTAGCTGTTAAGAGTGGACTCGCGTACTTGAGCCGGCGTAATTCAAGTTGGTTCTGCCACAGAATCCGATGGTGTTTAAGGGCTGGTGAGCTTGAGCAGGGGCTGGGGAAGCTTGCTAGGGGGTTGGTGGAGACAATGGGTGGTCGACAGTGGCTGCCCACGGTGGCTAGTGGTTCACCGGAATGGAGGAGCGGGGCGGCGGTGGTGATCGGGCTCGGGTGTGCACGGCAAGGGGAAAAAGAGGTGCAAATGAGTCTAGTGCTGTCTACTGGTACTGCTGGGCATAAGAGGGAGGGAAGAGAAGTAGACACGGGCACAGAACATGGCGGCGATGAGGTGGCAGCCGGCGGAGGCTCGGGTGGTCGTGGCGCGCGCGAAATAGGACAGCAGGGGAGGGCTAGGGCGGCGGCCGACGTCCTGGTGACATGTGGGGAGGGTGGCAGCAGGAGGTGGAGCAGCAGCGGCCTGGACAGCGGCGGTGGGGAGGCGCTCTGCACCGGCGGCAGTGAGGAGCAGGGGAGCAGAGGGGTGCCAGAGGAAGAAGAAAGGATGGAGGGGTCTGAGGGACTCATGTGCAAAACCAAAAAAAATCTAGGGACCTCTCGGTAAAGTAAAATTCCCCATTGATCTAAAACCCTAATGAGGAAATGCCCAAAATAGAAGTTGGAGAGTTTTTCAAACCCTACAACATTGCTTTAGGGTTAAAGTTCAGAAACCCAAAGTACACGGCTTTAATTTTATGTTTTGAACAATAGTTGTATTTAAGTAAATTTTTGTCCTTACTGAGGTAGATTTCGTGTAGTTTTGGACATAATTGCAAGTTTTCGTGCAATGTCATGATGACTTGCATTCTTACATTTTGATCCTAAGTAAACTTTCAGAATGACTTTTATACTTTAATTATTTTGCATAAAAGGACCCATACTTTTGCATTAATCACATCTAGGTCCCTGTTTTCACATAAAGACCCAAATGTCCTAGAATTTACATATCTATTGTAATTTCTTTCCTATGGTGATACAAATTTGACACCTAGTGTCACATTCTTCCTAGGTTTTGATTCTACCTCCCATTCTTACCCAATTAGCACTAAAGGGCCCACATTTTTTTTTCTAAAATTACATAAACACCCTTTTTCCCTTTGCACTTCAATTTGAACACACATACACAAGATCAAACATGCACACTTAACACTAAGATCTAGTGTTTAAAATTCTAAATACGTGAATGTTACAGGATATCAGCATGGACTTTATCGTTGGCTTACCCAACACCTCCCAAAGACATGAGTCTATTTGGGTAATCATTGATCGGTTAACCAAGACTGCCCATTTCCTTCCTGTGCATACCGCCTACAACACCACAAAGTATGCCGAGATCTTTCTGGATCAAATCGTTCATCTTCATGGAGTGCCCAAGATAATCATTTCTGATCATGGAGCACAATTCATCGCTCAGTTCTGGGAGCAACTTCACTATGCTCTTGGAACTAAGTTAATCTGAAGCTCCGCATATTACCCTCATACAGACGGACAAACTGAAAGGGTAAATCAGATTCTAGAGGATATGCTTAGAGCCAATGTACTTCAGTATGACAAGAATTAGGACAAATGCTTATCATTGGCAGAATTTTCTCACAACAACAGCTGTCAAACCAGTCTCAAGATGGCCCCGTTCGAAGCATTGTACGGTCGCCGATGCTGAACTCCTATAAGTTGGTCACAAACCGGCGAACGTAAAATCTTTGGACCGGACCTTGTCACTGAAGCAGAGGAAAAGGTGAAGACTATTCAGAATAATTTAAAGGCAGCCCAATCTTGATAGAAAAGCTACGCTGACATACGAAGAAGACCATTATAGTTTCAAGTCGGAGACTTCGTATATCTTCGAGTATCTCCTACTCAAGGTATTCAACGGTTCGGCGTAAAAGGAAAACTTGCTCCTCGATACATCGGACCCTTTGAAATCCTTGAAATCTATGGACCCGTAGCTTACCGTCTTCAACTTCCTCCTCAGTTAACGGCCATCCATGACATCTTCCTTGTAACTCAACTTAGGAAATGTGTCAAAGCTCCTACCGAGATCATCGATCCTCAAGCTATTGAAATCGAATCTGACCTAACCTATATAGAACATCCAATCAGAGTGCTAGACACTAAAGAGAGAAGCACTAGAAGAGAAACTATCAAGATATTCAAAATTCAGTGGGACCATCATACTGAAGAAGAAGCAACTTGGCAAACTGAATCCTATCTTCAACGAAATTTTCCAGACTTCCTTCAAGCCAACTCCCAAATCTAATCGCCCGATTCCATTCTTTTCCGGTATTAGGATTATAAACACACTAAATTTTAGTATAAAATGTGCATATTTGATCTTGTGTATGTGTGTTCAAATTTTAATGCAAAAGGAAAAAGGACATTTATGTAATTCTAAAAAATATAGGTCCTTTAGTGTTTAATGGGTGAGAGTGGGAGGTAGAATCCAAATATATGAAGGTTGTTTTGCAAAAGTCAAGAACTTGCTTTTAAATTATAAATATAGATGAAACTACACATAGGATGTAAGTGTAGTGTAGTTTTTAAATAGGATTTAATTAAAGTTTAAAACTTTGCCAAGTTTTATGTTAGTTACCAATCCTTAGTTCTTTTGCTATTGAACCTTAAAGCAAAGTTGTAGACCTTGCTAAACCCTACACTTTTGATTTTGGGCACTTGTTCATTTGAGCTATGGTTTGAAAGTTATCTATTCTTTACAGTGGAGTCCCTACACTTTCGGGAAATTGCAAATAGCCCCTCCTTCGTCTACATCCACTCCTTCTCCTCTGTTTCTCTGCCCGACGCACCGCCACCGCTTCGCCGACCATGTGCCGCGAACCCACCGCCCCCGCGCCGCTCTGAGCTGTGCCATGTGCCCTCCTACGCCTTGCCCGCCGCCTTCCCGGCCTCGAGCTGGCCTGCTCCTGCCTCTCCACGTCGCGCCGCCGTCGCCCGAGCCGCCACGACTCTCGCCGGCCACCAGCTCCTACTCCCACGCGACCACACCTTCTTCTAGGCCTTAAGCACGTCCTGGAGCTTCCCACGGACTTCTTCTTGCGCTCACACAAGTGCATTTCCACGGAATTTCCTTTTCGAGACCACCACACCCCACCGGAGCACCGCTGCTGCCTCGGCTCGCCGTTGTCAGCCACCCACGCCGCCTCCCAGCCGCGATCCAGTGCTCCTAGAGCACCGCCGTAACTCCCTGCAGCTCACTGACCCACCCAATTTCCCTTTCCCGCATCCGAGCATCGTCTCCCGCAGCGCCGGTGAGCTCAAGCTCCACCGCCGCTCGGCCTCACCGTCGACTCGACGCTACACCGCCCCTCAGTCCCAAACAAGGGCACCAGCATCACTACATCATTCCGCAGAAGCAATCCAGCTACTCCTTCACTGCCCTCCGACACCCCAGCCAGCAGAACACCATGCCGCCATCGCCACCGGTGAAAACCCGAGCCGCCTCACCGTCGACGACCCCCTTTCGCCCCACCTCCGGCCAAATTAGGTACCGCAATCGCACCCCCACACCTCCACGGTGCTCATGCACGCCCCATCCATCTACGTTCACTGGCCCCTCACTGGGAACATGAGCACGCCGCCACTCCTTCCCGCCGGCCAGGCTCCACTGCTTTTCCTGGTGCACATCACCCACCATCGAGAACAGCATGTCCTGTAGGCCGTGTAGGACTTGTTCCTCCTCGCCAAAGACCTCGCCGCCGGCGAGAACACACCGGTCAGACCCGCCGGCCGCCATCATGGGCTGGCAGGGACCCATTTGCAATTTAGATTTCTATTTTAGGGACCCTTATGCTTAAACCCGAGGGTCTCTCTGTAGACTCCTCTTTCAATTCTTGTTTATAAAGGCTGTCAAATTGTAAAATCCATAGGAAATTTTAGAAAAATCCAAAAATAGTCAAACCAATTTTGTTATGCTCCTGAAGTTAAACTCTACAACTTTGTTTAATAGAGTGTGATATGAAACCCAATGCTTGCTAAGTTATGTTGAAGTCAAGCAAAAGAGTGTATTGTAGATAACTTTTGCATGATAACTTTGTTACCAGTTATTTTTAATGGGTAGTCTGTTTAAAGTGAATACAAGTTTGTGTAAAAATTTCAGCACCAATATTGCACTCTAGCCTCAGTGAATTTAACTTTGTGCAAATCAAACTTGAGAGGATTTAAATTTATTCAAATATGATCCTAAGCTTTTCATCCTTAGATATTTTTACCATATGTTAATATATTGATAGTTAATCCCCAATTAATTTGTCAAGAATTTATAATACTGTTTACCTAAGATTTGAAATTAAACCTAACATTTAAACTAAATTCAAATACCCTAGTTTCTATTTTCAGAAAATTATGAAAAATTCATAGTAAGCCTATCCACTAGGAATAAGCTTACCCATAAAAATCCAGGGTCAGAACCTTTATGGTTTTTAAAATAAAAATCAAAGTAGTCAAATTACTTCAAAGTAATTTAGTTAATATGATAATCAAATTAGGACACAAATAGTAGAATTGGATCCAACCCCCTTGTTTCATAAGTTTATGTTTGTTAATTTCTTGGATTGCAACTTTATCGTGAAGTAAAATCCTTAACTCAAGAACCATCTCACTTAAATCATTGCATATCATGTAGAGTCAATGACACTCGACGACGGAGATTACGAGCTAGTCCTCGAACAAGATCAAGGGTTTTCTATAAACCCGGTAAACGTCGTCAAGACTATAACTGAAGCCCCGAACCAAAGTTCGGAAGTCTCTGACACCACTGACCCTAGCCCAACTCAAGAAGGCAAGCCCCAGTGCATAACCCAGTATTTCAATTTACTACAATTTTATATGTATATATTATATCTTGCATTAAGTCTAGGAGTTGAAATGGAACCCTAGATGCATTAATACTAGGAACCAATGTATTGCTCGTGAGTCCTTATCGCATAAATGCTTTGCTAATAGGACCGGTAGAAGTCGGGTGATTTTCTATCACTCGCGCGATATAGGAGTTGAATGTTTACTATTCTGCAGTCACTATAAGGATCATGGACGGGGTCATGTGCAATATCATGACTCGCAAGGTTATCCCGTCTGTGTTGATAAAAGTTGATAAGGTCACAATGTGTGGTAGTGGTGGCTAAGCATTTGAAAGTACTAGCCACATGCCACGAAATATGGTAAAGCGGTAAGCCTAGTACCTGATTAGCCCGGCAAATGGACATGTCTCCACCACTCGATTATTTGGTTTCTGTTGTAGACACGCACCAATGTGTGGGAGTATGTTCTGCATAGCAGACACGAGTACGATCATGTAGTTGCGCTACAGACATACGCCCTGCACATTGGATGTGCGTACGGTCCTACAGTCACTTGTGGTGGCCCTGATCCATAACCCGGAAAATAAGAAAAACGGTTGCTTCGGAATGATCTTTGGATGTTCCAAACGTGTGAGTTAGGTTTGCAAGTTTGGAAAATTGATTCAGAATTGTCCATTTCTCGCGGAGATTGAGACTGCTTATTCCTTTTGCCACATAGAGTAAGAACAGTAACCATTATGGAATAATTTGGATGGATATTAATCTCTACATTGTTTGTCTAGAATAGGTGCTTACCTAGAATGGTTAATAAAACTAGAATCTGAAAGCTAAAATATGAAAGCTAGTTCATACTCTTTGTTGCTTTTCAGCTGAAATTAAACCCAGAGCCATTTCAAGCCTTCATGAGTATAATTATGGGCAAAGTATACCCTAATTCCGGATAAGCCTTGCTGAGTATTAGTATACTCAGTCTTGCTAGTGAATTTTTCAGGTATAACCCTCGAGAACCCCATGGATAGTCCTGCATGGCCAACTTCTGTTCCATTTGGCTGGCCCGTGGAGTGGGATCCGTCCCCGGCTGGCAGTGGCCCTCCTGAATGACTCCATACTTCGGGCTGAGTGCGGTGTTCACCTCAGCGATGAGTGTAGTCGCGCGTTAATTTTGCTTCCGCTGTGAACCTGGACAAGCTGTTTAGCTTGTCATTTGAACAATGTTTGTATAAGTTTACTTAAGTCTGAACATTTTGTGATAATGTGTAATATCCTGTGATTTAAAAGTTGATGAGTTGTGTGCAATTGTAAACTCACCTTCGTGCGAGGTAAACCTGCTTTGATCTTGTTGAACCGTGGTTGCATCGGGCGGAGACCCGACAGACCAATGAATTGTCCTGTCTGAAGTGCGTTGAGTTAATATCGCCTGGGTAGCGATGACAAGCGCACTTGAGCCGGAATAATTCAGGCGGTTCTGCCACAGCCGCCACCGCCCCCAGGACTTTCTGTATTTGCAAACGAGTCCCTCAGACCCCCTCCCTCTCTTCTTCTTCCTCTGGTGCCCCTGCTCTGCTCTGCTCCCCCTCTGCCGCCGGCTATCAGCGTCGCTCACTGCCGCTCTAGCTCCTCCTCGGTGCCACCTCTTGCTCAGGCGTACTCCACGCGTCGCCCTTTCCCTTCCCCGACCCTGCTCCCCTCCCCTGCTGTCCTTTTCCACGCGCGCCACGACCACCTGAGCTCCTGCCGGCTGCCACCTTGTCGCCGCCGTGTCCCGCGCTCGCGTCTGCCCCTCTTCCCTCCCTCTTCTGCCCAGCAGTACCAGCAGATGACACTTAACCCATTTCCACCTCTTTTTCCTTGCCGTGCGCACCCCGAGCCCGAACACCACCGCCGCCCCCTTCCTCCACTCTGGCAACCCACTGGCCACCGTGGGCAGCCCACCTTAGCCATCCCTGCACCACAACAACCCCTCAGCTAGCTTCCTTTTGACCCCATGAAGCTCTACGACCCCTCAATCGGTCCCATTGTGCACCACACCGCCTTCCCGACGTTCACCGGTGTTTTCCTCCGCCGCCGTCATCACTGCCTCCGCCGGTCGTCCCTATCCCGTGGTTTTTGTTCCCATTTGACTGCATCAGTACATCCCCCATTTCTCACTGAAGCTCACGCGCAGGTCCTTCACCGACGTTGATCGCCGGAGCACCGCTGTGGCCATTGACTCCTCCGCCGCCGCTTCAGGCTCCCGTCGAGACCCTCCTTCCCCACCATCCCTACCCTCAACAAGTGGTCCAACCGAACTGCCGTGAGCTCCTGGAACTTCTCCTCCCCTCGGACCTCACCGCCGGTGGACCTCTCCACCGGAACACGGCCGCCTTTCCTATGTTTCTCTTCCTCCTCCGGCCAAGGGCCTATTTGAAATGATTTGAAAAGTTCCAAGGGTTTGAAACGATTTGAAAAGTTCCAAGGGTACCCCTGCAAAATTACAGAGCCCCCCCCCCCCAATTCAAAAGCTGTGAACTTCAAAAATGTGTAGAAAATTGTAGGAAATTCATTTATGCTAGTTTTTATTCATGAAAAATTATGAAAATATTTTGAGGTGTTGCTCTTGAGTAGTGCAACCTGTTCACAAAAACCCAGAACAAAATTTTGTATATATCTATAGTTATAAATAACTCTTAATACATGATATGCAATGATTTGATTAGATGGTTCTCGAGTTAAGAGTTTTATTTCACAATAAAGTTGCAATCCAACAGGTTAATACACTCAAACTCATAAAGCAAGAGGGTTAAGCATAAACCTATTATTGGCTCCTTAATCCAGTTACCTTAATTAGTTGAATTAATTGAATTAGATTAACAAGTTTGATTTTTAGTTTGAAATTCATAAAGTCTATGGCCTTGAATTTTTGTGGAAAAGCTTATTCCTAGTGGATAAGCTTCTTATGAATTTTTCATAATTTTCTGAAAATAGACATTAGGGTATTTGAATTTAGTTCAAATGTTAGGTTGAAATTCAAATCTTAGGTAAATAGTGTTATAAATTCTTGACAAATTTATTAGGAACTAACTATCAACATATCAACATATGGTAAAAGGATCTAAGCATGGAAAGCTTAGGAACATGTTTGAATAAAATTTAAATCCTCTCAAGCTTGATTTGTACAAAATTAATTTAGTTGAAGCTAGGGTGCAGTAGTGGTGCTGAAATTTTTACACAAGCTTGTATTCACTTTAAATAGACTACACACCAAAAATCACCATCAATAGAGTTAGCATGTAAAAGTTATGCTCAAACTACCCTTTTGTTAAACTTTAAAATAACTCAAAAAACATTTAGTTTTAAGCCAAACTTTAGTAACAAAAGTAGTCGAGTTCAACTTCTAGAGTACAACAAAACTGGTTTCATAATTTTTAGATTTTTGTACGAATTCCTATGGATTTTACAAATTGACAGCTAACACTAATTAAGAAACTTGCAGATAGGCCCTCGGGTTCTTGCACATGGGACCCTAATACGTAAACTAAGATTATAATTGGGTTCTTGCCGGGTCGAGACGGTGGCCATGGCGCCTGACCAGCGTGTTCTCGCCAGCGGCGAGGGTTTGGCCGAGGGGAAACTGGTCCTACATGACCTACATGTCAGACCCGGGGCCACCGGGCTGGGCACATTACGTAGTCTAAGAGATTAAGCCCGTCTTATCTCTTATTTATTTTGTTTATCTCTTGTTTATCCAGTTTAAATAGGAGATAGAGCTAAGCAACACGGAGAGGATCTACTTGAGATATGCTCTGGTATGATCCCTCGACGGGGGTTGGTTAGCATCTTTGTAACTCTGACCTCTCGGATATATAAGGGAGGTCAGGGACCCCCCTCAAGACAGAAGATCATTAGGTCATTCTACACCAAAGGGAATACAAACCACCATACAGGACGTAGGGTGTTACGCTCCATGCGGCCCGAACCTGTCTAAAAGTCTTGTGTTCCTTGCAACTTCGAGTTCCTGATCTCGGCGTCTCCTCACCCAAAACTTACCACCTTGGGTATATCCCTCAGTGGGCAGCCGGTTAAACACCGACAGCTGGCGCGCTAGGTAGGGGAGCGCGTCGAAGATCCACCGACGAGCTTGATGGCATCTTTCAACTTCATCAAGTCAGTTCCCTCTCAGGGCACGACATTCGTCTTTGGCTCGTGGGTTTGCATCGCAGATGGTGCAGGCAACTTTCGGCGATTCCTCGTCGACATGATGCCAAAAACATTCGCTGCGGATCTGCGCAGCGGCCTCGACAAGTTCATCGACGAACTCAACAACTTGCCGCTCCGTACTTCTGCAGCATAGAACAAGATGGAATCTGTTCCAAGCTCGACTTCTTCTGGTGTTGTGACAACTTCCCCTGGTTTGGACTTGTTCCAATCTAGGGATCTGCATGGTCGAACTCAACTCGGTCCATGCAAATTGGCCACTGATCTTCAGGAGGCCAACGTATCTGGATCCCTCTCCATGTTAGAGAAGGATCTGGACTTGCTGCTCCAGGACGGAAATCCTGAAGCCACCGCGTGTCGGGGGGCTTCGGGTTGTTCTGGTCCCGGTGATTTGGTGATCACCTCCTTGCCGAAGGGGCGCATTGTGCATTGGAGGGGCATGACGCTCTCCAATCTACTCGAGGCAGAGGGTCGCCTTGTGGCTCACCTCGAGCCATTGCCCTTCCAGGAGGGCATGCCATTGGCCACCGCGGCGGAGGGGTCGACCGAACTAATCGACGAAAGTTCTCATGAGCTTTCCTCCCGCTAGGTGCTAATGGCCGAAGAAGGCGAGGACGGTGGGGACTTACCCATCGACAACTTTGAAGCAATCTCCGAAGATGAGATCACGGCCAACGTCGGTGACGAGAACGACGCCGATCGTGAGGCGCGTAGGGCTAGGAACAGGGCCCGCACAATCCGGCGGAGGAGGGCTAACGAGCGAAGGCGATCTATGCATCGCGAGCTCGACCCTGAGTTTGCTGCCATAAGTTAGCGGGGTTTCAGGACTCCGGTGGCCAACATCGCCAGGGTGACGGCCATCCTCAAGCGCAGCCACGATCCGGAGGTACGTCAAGCGCTCCTCTACGCGCAGAGGGCTTGGATCCAGCTAGATCAACACAATCCGGCGTCCATCATCCGGGAAGAACGCGTGGACGAGAGTCGAAGTCAGGCTCGCAGTCGAACGGCTGGTGGCCGTCCTCAACACCAGATCAGCAACAACAACGTACGTGGGAGCCAGGCCCCTGTCGGGAGGCAACAGCCACCACAAGGGGGTCATCTGCGACAGGCCAATCAACGATCTCCTCCGGAGGACCTGCGCCAGCACATCAATGAAGGTCACGACGTGCGCACCATGATCTCCTCCAGGCGCAAGACCCGCGAAGAAGTCGAAGCTGAAGGTACTGACTGTAGTGATCGATTCCCTGCTTTCTCTGCTCGTTTCAGCAGCTACAAGTACCCAGAGGGCTTCAAGCCGATCGGGTATCACCAAGTACGACGGCAAGCAGGCTCCCCAGCAGTGGCTCCGTTGCTACTCCACGGCCATTGAGGTCGCAGGGGGCTCAAACGTCACCAAAGTTGTCTACTTCCCGACGGCTTTGGACCTTGCACCGCTCACTTGGCTGGAGAGCCTCGGCAGCAACTCCATCAACTCCTGGGAACGACTTAAGAAGGTCTTCATCGATAATTTTCAGGGAGCGATTGCCCGTGCAGGTACTCGACACGATCTTGCCCAGTGCAATCAAGAACGTAATGAGCTCCTGCGGTCCTACACGCGTCGCTTCTTCGACGTTCGCGCCACTATCGCGAACATCTCGGAGGACGATATCATCGATTGCTTCTACAACGGCATCACCGACCCGAGCATATACAGGGATTTCGGGCGGAACAGGCCGAAAACTATTGCGGGCCTTCATGATATGATGCACGATTGGTCCGAGCAGGAGGAGAAGATGCGGGAGCGGTTCCCGCGGCGTCAAGATAGCAATCTGCGGTGCCCAAACGACAACCGCAGCGACAAAGGCCAGTGGGATTTTTTGGGGCCACCCCAGAAATGAAAGCCAGATGAGGTCATCGCGGCTATCGATCATCCTGCACGGGGCAAGAAGTCGACAACGCAGGAGGAGTTCGAGAAGCTCCTGCAGAAGAAGTGCCCGTGGCACCCGGGTGCCAACCACGCCGCCATCGACTGCTACCACCTTCGGAGGACGTTCAGCAACTCCAGTGGCGGAAAGAAGAACAAGAGGCCTGCTGACAAAGAACCCAAGGATGATGATCAAGAGGATCACGGGCGCAACCCGAAGTTTCAAGACGCGTCAAAGGTTGTCAACATGATCTTCGGGGGAGACGAGGATTTTTGTTCCAGGCGGGATCAGAAGCTGCTCCTCCGGGAGATTTTGTCCATCGAGCCGGCGGTACCACGGCCACTCCGTTGGTCGGAGGTCCCCATCTCATTCTCTCGTGATGACCAGTGGATGAGCTTTTCCGAGCCTGGCAAGTTCCCCTTGGTCCTGGATCCTGTGGTGGCGGAGGTCAAGCTTACCAAGGTCCTCATCGATGGCGGGAGCGGGCTCAATCTCATCTTCGTCAGCACTTTGAAGAAAATGGGCCTGGATTTCAAGGATATGTTGGTTCCCAGCAAGTCCCCCTTTTACGGCATCATCCCAGGTAATGCGGCGCACCCGCTTGGTACGGTGGTCCTCCCAGTCACCTTCGGCACGCGGGAGAATTATCGTACCGAGTTCATCAAATTCGAAGTGGCTACTTTTGATTCTTCTTACCATGCAATACTGGGTCGTCCGGCACTTGCCAAGTTCATGGCAATGCCACATTATGTCTATCTGCTTCTTAAGATGCCAGGACTCGGTGGAGTGCTCACCCTCCATGGCGACTTGAAGAAGTCATACGACTGCAATCAGGAGGCGATCCAATACGCTTCGACTACTCGCGTGCCAGATGCTTCGGGAGAAGTACTCGTAGCCGCGCAGCAGCTCTCCCAGACCGGGCTGGAGATTCCTTCCAAAAAGGCCAACAAGTCGAGCATCCAGTTGACTGACGATGTGGCCCTCATGACGATCCAGCTTCAGGAGGGAGATTCATCTAAGACCGCCGTCATCGGTGTGGGCTTGGGTGACAAATAGGAACTCGCGCTCGTCAGCTTTCTTCGGGCTAACCGAGACATATTCGCATGGAAACCCGCGGATATGCCAGGGGTGCCCAGGGAGTTGATCGAGCATGCTTTGAATGTACACCCGAAGGCTACGCCTAAGAAGCAACACCTGCGGAGGTTTGCCCACGACAAGTGTGAGGCCATTAAACGGGAGATCGCTAAACTTCTCGCGGCTGGATTCCTTAAAGAAGTAATCCATCCAGAGTGGGTAGCGAATCCCGTTCTTGTAAAGGAAAAGAACAATGAATGGAGAATGTGTGTCGACTACACTGATCTCAACAAGAATTGCCCAAAAGATCATTTTGGGCTGCCGCGCATTGACCAAGTTGTCGACTCGACGGCTGGTTGTGTCCTTGTTTGTTTTCTTGATTGTTACTCACGATATCATCAGATCGCGCTCAAGGAGGAGGACCAAATCAAGACTGCTTTCATCACCCCATACGGGACTTACGCCTACAAAACAATGTCCTTCGGGTTGAAAAACGCAGGAGCAACATACCAGCGTGCGATCCAGATGTGTTTCGCGGATCAGCTGCACCGAAATGTTGAGGCCTATGTGGATGACGTGGTCATCAAGACTAGGGATTCTGATAACTTGATCGCAGATTTGGAAGAAACATTTAGCAGTCTGCGCAGATTTCGGTGGAAACTCAATCCCACCAAGTGCGTCTTTGGAGTACCTTCAGGGAAATTGCTCGGGTTCATCATCAGCAATCGGGGCATCGAAGCCAACCGTGTAAAGATCATGGCCATCACTGATATGGAGGCTCCGGCCACAATCAAGGATGTGCAGAAGTTAACAGGTTGGCGGCCCTGAACAGGTTCATCTCCTGACTCGGGGAGAGAGGACTACCCTTCTTCAAGCTCCTGAAACGCCAGGATAAGTTCCAATGGACGGAGGAGGCTGAGCGGGCCCTGCAGGATCTGAAACATCATCTCTAGTCACCTCCAATCCTTACAGCACCGTTGCCATGGGAGGATCTACTACTTTACATCGCGGCAACAACTCATGTTGTCAGCAGTGCTATTGTAGTCGAGCGAGGCGAAGAAGGCCATACGTTCGGAGTGCAGAGGCCTGTCTACTTCATCAGCGAAGTCCTCTCCGAATCCAAGGTACGGTATCCTGCTGTTCAAAAGCTTTTGTATGCAATCTTGATCACATCGAGAAAGCTACGCCATTACTTCGACGAGTACAAGATCACTGTGATCACGGACTTCCCGCTGGCGGATATCCTTCATAACCAAGATGCCACGGGGCGCATATCCAAGTGGGCAGTGGAGCTGGGGGCTTTGTCAATAGACTTCAAGCCACGCACTGCAATCAAGTCACAGGCTCTAGTGATGTAACGCCCGCGTTTTTACCTTATCTAAATTACAGCACAAATCGCTCGCTAGAAATATTCTTTCGTCAAGCTCGGATCGTTCCTAAACCCTTACCGTCCGAACTCCTAATCGCCCAAAACATCTCTCGACCTTTCGCCGCCTGACATCCGAATTTGACCGCCATCCTTTTTCTTTTCCTCGACCCCCGCGACGTGCCGCGTGCTCAACCCCGCACTTGCGACCGTCACCGCGAATCCCGCCGACGCATTTTTCCCCCCCGCGTGCTCGACCTCGCGCTCGCGACCGCCGCCGTAAAATCCGCCGACGTCCCCCCTTTTCCTTTTTCCCCCTGTCCCCTTTTCCTTTCTCCTTTCTCCTTTCTCTGTTCCTGTTTCCTGCTCCCCTCGCTCCCCTGCATGCGCAGCACGGCACTGAGCTGAGCTCGACGCCGGCCACCACCACCCCCCCTCGCCCATTGACGACTCCACAGGAGCTGCCTAACCCGGCCCTCCTCTGCTCGCGCCGTACCCCCTTGCCGTCTTGGCGCTCGCGCTGCCCCTGCGTGCCGCGACGCCGAGCAGTGCCGGCCGCCGCGCGTCGCCTCGCCACGGGCCGCCTTCCCCTGCGCCGCACGCCCCTAGGTCGCCCCTCCCCGCTACGCGCCACCACCCCGCCCTGCGCAGCGACGACCAGCGCCACCGGCCGCCTGCGCAGCAGCAACCCCGTACCACCGCCGCCCCACTGCCATTACTGGCCGCCACCAACCTCCACCGCGCCCCCTCCTTCCCGCCCTCGCCGGCCTACAAATACTCCCCCACGACGCGCCTCGCCACCACCACAAACTCCCCCGCAACCCCTAGCCCTTCCCCGGCCTTGCTCCACCACCGCCGCCAGGCCCTCCGCCCGCCGCCCCTGGCCCTCGTGGGCAGCCCGCCTCGCGCCGCCCCGACCCATGGTGAGTAGGGGAATGAGTTCCCCCCGCTCCCCTCTCCGTGTAGCCCTGCCCCCGGCCGCCGCCGTGCCCTAGGGCCGCCGGGATTGGTGGCGCCGCCGGCCCCTGTCCCCTCCCCTGTTCCTGGTAACGGGAGGAGGAAGAAGGGCACATTTGCCCTGAACCCCCTGCCCCTTTTTGCTTATCCCCTTAAGAGCCCCACCTTCCTTTAATCCCTTTTCCAAATAAAACCCCCTGCTCATTCTATTTAGGAAGTGAACCCCCCTCCTATACAAAATAATTACGGATAGACCCCCGACCTTTTTTCAGAGTACTCTAGGTATTCCCAGAAATTCTAATCAAGCCCTCCCCTTCCAACAGTAATTACGAATAGGTCCTTAGACCCTTATCCCTTCCCTAAAACCCCGTTCGGCCTATTATTTTATGCGCCAAAAATCCCCCGTTTGCCCCGAAACTTTACCACGCCATTTCTAGCATAATGTCGGCCCTGCCATCAAGAAATCTCCCAAAATCTTCCTTCTACCATAGTTTCTTAAGTCATTCCTGATTCGGGCTTGTAAATAAAACCTTTAATTCTTTTCCTTATGGAATGTTTGTTTGTGTGCGCCGTAGATCACGAGGTGACCGAGGGAGAACCCGTCGACGAGCAGTATGCGAGCAAGAGTCCGAGAACCAGTGCCGTGAGCCCGAACCTGAAGGACAGTACCTCGAGCAGGACGTCCCGGAAGGCTTTGTGAATGGCAAGTCCAATCCCATCCTTTGATGCATTCTTATCCTAGATTTATAAATACAACCTATTGGCCTGTTTTGTAAAATGCATCGTTTTACTGCAAGACCTGGTTGGATAGCCACCCCTTGATTGCTATAACCCTACCCCGATGACCTAGGATTTGCTCGGTTAGGCGTAAACTACATGCCAGAGATACTTGTTACCTATTATTCCTCTCATTATATTTTAAACCATGATCATAAGCGCTTTACTAAAAATAAGGGTACGAGTGTTTTAGAAGATAAAAATGGGATTTTGGGGAAATAAAAGAAAGGCTTAATCTGGCGAGATGGACGGCGTTTTCTGTGTGAAATGCCACTAGTGTGCTTGTACCTTTGTGGTTGAGCATGGTCGGGAGATGTCCGTCTGGTCAGTATAAGGATGAACTGGGGTGTCATCTTGCCTAACCCATTTATCGTACAACCACTCGACCGTTGTGTGGGCAACGGCTTAGCATAAACCCCACTAGTTGTTCTACTAGCCAAAAAGGAGAGCGGGTGAGCAACGGGAGACCATGGAGGAGGAATACGATCTGTGTGAGTCATATTCCGATCATGACTTCGTTGATGAGTCATTAACCCCATGGTAGCTTCCGTGATGGCTAGTTAGACTCAGCTAAGGTGGGTAATGGCTTTGTTAGGATCCCCGTGACATTAAGGTGTTCGTAGCGCGTACCCTACTTGTGGGTAAAGTGTACAACCTCTGCAGAGTGTAAAAATCTATTCGAATAGCCGTGTCCACGGTATTGGGCGCGTTACGGCATGGTCACTTCAATAGATGTTTCGGGATGATTGGTTTTGTGGCATAGGTTGTTTTGAAAGTACTCGGCAGTTGTGCAGTAAGCTACTGTGGACGCCGAGTTCGATGACACTAAAACTTGGATCCTTTGTGCAGGATCAACACTACTTAAGATTCGATTACTATAAAAATGTTTTGAGAAAGTGCTTTTGTTAAATAAACCCTTGCATGTGTAAAATCTTGCTTTACCGCAAATAAACCCTAACCCCACCCTTGATATAACCGTGCATGATCTCTGTTATCACCCCCTCCGCGGGTGTGGTTGGACTTGTTGAGTACCTTTGTACTCACCCTATATATATATATGTGGTTTTCTCAGAGGAAGACCCGGACTACGTGATCGAAACGACGAATAAGGGTTGTGTCCGCGCCCAACTTTGCCTGTGGTGTTGGCCCTCTGCAAGATGCTTCTGCTAGCATGTTACTCTGAGCCCGAGCTGGATCCCACGTGGGTCACGCTTTGGTGTATTACCATAGCTATTTTATTACTAGTTATCGTCTGTATCGAGTGCCCGCCTCCTCGGAGGTTTGTACGGTAATGTACCATCTGATGTAATAAATGTGTATCAGCCTCCTGGGACTGATTTGTATATCACATTTAAGTCACCTTGGATGAGGGGACGCTTCAGGTGGTATCAGAGCCGTAGGTTGGCCGTAGGACGCGACCCTTAGGACCGAGGACATTTTCTAAGCCATTTTTCCGTTGAAATTTTCCTCACTTAACTTATCCTCCCACACGACACTTACCTTGGCCCTTGCCTGATTCCAGATGGCTGACAATGGATGGAGTGACGGGATCTGCCCCACAGAGCCTGGCCTTCCAAAGTTATTGCTACTCAGCCTGGGACGCGTCGGAGTTGTAGACCCACCAGAATACACCTACTGAGAGTACAGCTTCAGAGGGACCCCTCGGTGTGACCTGATGATCTTCGTGGGGAAAAGCACACTTTACCCCGACGTGGATCCCTGGTTCATCTCCACCACTAGCTTTGGGTTCCCTGAACCTTCCGAAAGGCTGCCCGAAAAGCCCTGCGACGTTTACGCGTGGTTTATAGGCGTCATCTTCAGCGAACTCCTATGGGATTTTTCCCACCTACTGGAAGGGGAGGACGCTCGTGGATTGCCCAGATGAGAGGATTAGGAAGGGAAGAAGAAGATCTGGAGGATACGGTTTCCCACCTGTCCATTTATCTCACCGGCCTAGATCAACTATACAGCAAGCAGGCAAAACAACTGAAGCACCAAATCCGTAGGGCAGAAAAGGCGGAGCAAGAGTTGGAAGTACAATTCAGGAGGGCAATGGAGGCTGAGGCTCAAGCTGAGAGCTCCCTAGCCTCTCTCCGAGATATATGGCAACGCGACGCTCAAGAAAGGGAGCGTATCGAGGCGCACAGAAGGGAAGCTGGACTACTGGAAGGAGAGCCCGAGGAGACTCATTGGGATAAGAGCACTCAGACCGAAGGAGAGGTATTAGAGCGGTGCCTTCCGCCTAAGAAGCGACCTAACCGGATCGGGGAAGGATTCCCTTGGGGAGAGTAGAGTACCTAAGCTAGAGCTATCACCCTAGTAATAATGTATCCTCGAAAAAAATGTACCCGACCCTAATAAAGAACGCCTGTCCTTCTTGTACCCTACCTTGTGCGCAAGAATTGTTCACTCTAAATTTGATTTCAGATGGCTGAGAATTGGTGGACCCAGGGCGTTTGCCAAGAGGAACCTGGTTTTCCCCGCCTTTTGATCAACTCCCTGGAGCGCCTCGGTATTACCGAGCGCCCAAGGTACTACAGCAGGGAATACGAACACCTCGGTACTCGTCGCTGTAGGGTGGTTCTCTCCATCGCCAGAAGCACCCGCCACCCCGACATCGAGCCGTGGCGAGTGACGGCCACAGGATTTCAACATCAGGATGCCTATCCCTTGGCCATCAGAAAAGCTCTCCGTTACCTGTGCCGGATCTTCGAAGAGCACCTCATTCCCACACCAATGAGGCTCTTTCCTCCGGTCATCAGGACGCAAGTCTGGCAGGCCCGCATGAGGAACTTGGAATGGCGCCGCCAACACGAAGACCTTTTGTACCATGTGGTCGCATACCTCGTCTCCCTGGACAAGCTCTTTGACGAGCAAGCCCAAATTTTAAGGGAGCAAACCCACCGGGCTGAGCAAGCTGAGCTTGCAGTAAGGATGCATCAAATCCGGGTGGCTCAAGCCGAAGCAAGAACTGCGGCTGCTATAAGTAGCGAAGCCGTCGCTCAGGAAAGCCTCAGGCAGATCCAGGATCGGCGCATGCAAGAGTGGACCAGTGGCGGAACACCCGTCCCGGCAATCGGGGAAACCCAAGTCCTAATCGGAACACCCATCGCAGGATGGGGAGGACTTTTTAGGACCCCGCAAGCTCCACCCGAAGGTACCGAAAGGACAGCTGCAGCCATAGCAGGAGGAGCTGTCGGACAGCCCCGAGAAAATGGAATCCTCGAGGACGACGAGGAAGAGCTACTCATCCCACTGGAAGTTCACTCCGCCTCGGAAGACGACTCGCCCCGTGAGTAATATGCCTTAGAGGTGCCCCAGGGATGAAGCCGTTTCAGCCCCGAGCCTAGGATTGTGCCCACCCATCTGTTGTGACCCTTGTACCCGACCGTGTAGTGTGTGTTTTAGTTGCACCCCAGCGTAATAAATAAAAACTATTTGCATTTGATGCTTGTTAGTCTATGCGATTGCCAGCAGTAGGTGGAGTCTGCCTTTTCAAAAAAAAATCACTTAATTCCAAATCTAAGTCTCATAAGGGTTTTACCCAATCCGCAGATGGCCCCTAGGCGTAACAACAGGGCCTTCCAAAGACGGGCACATGCCACTCCAAGTACGGAGAGACCACAAGATATGCAAGGACAAGCCCCCGATCAGGAAGACCAGGAAGATCAGGAAGTGAGCCAGCAGGGAGGAGAGAGCCAAGTAGGAGCACAACATGCCCCACCCCCACCGGCCGTTGACCTGGTGCAAGTATTAAACAACCAGAACCTTCTATTGGAAGCTTTGACCAATGTTATCACCCACCCAAGGCCCCGTGAGCAGAATACAAATGACAAACTGACAGCATTTTTGAGGACCAAGCCACCCACCTTTGCAGGATCCTACAACCCCTTGGACGCAGATGACTGGCTGCGTGTTATCAAGAGGAAACTCGAGCCGTTTGAACATGGGGACCGTGACAAGGTCCGTTTAGCCGCTCACCAACTCACTGGAACTGCTTTGGCTTGGTGGGAGAACTACTGTGCAGCTGCGCAAGATGCCTCCACTATCACTTGGAAAGAGTTTGTGGATGAATTCCGTCGCTATCACATCCCAGCAGCCACCATGAAGCGCAAGGCAGATGAGTTCCGTGAACTGCAGCAAGGCAACAAGTCTGTGGAAGAGTACACATACCAGTTCATAGAACTAGCCCGCTATGCACCAGAGGAAGTAGACAAGGATGAAAAGAAGCAGGATATGTTCAGGAAGGGTTTAAATACAGAACTCAAGAAGCTACTTTCCCCATGCATCTACCCGGACTTCAACACACTAATGAACATGGCTATCATCACTGAGAGAGCCATGGCAGAGGAAAAGAGAGACAATAAGCGTAAGTTCCTAGAAGCCAAGGCTCGCCAGCAGGACCGTTTCCAGAAACCAAGGCACTTTGGCCCTCCAGTGACCAAGTCCCAAGCCCCTATGCAGTATAGGACCCAGCCACAAGCCACTGGCTCTCAAGCCCCCAACACCCAGCAAAGACAGTTCAAGAGCCAGAGCACCATGAAGGTCCCACAGAGTAATACAAGCCAAGTTACTGCCAGTAGCAATACCCGAGCATGCTACAACTGCCGTGAGACAGGACACTTCATTGCCAATTGCCCATATGCCAATAACAAGCCGGCAGCACCAAACCTCTCCAACTCAGTAAATGGACCAAGGCCAGCCTTATCAGGAGCCAATCGTGTACCCATCCGCAATAACAATACCGGCAACAACAACCAGCAGATGGGGCCGCCCCAGCAGTCCTTCGGACGAGCCCGCATCAACCACATCAACGCCCAGGAGGCTCAGGACGCTCAGGGCGTAGTGCTCGGTGAGTTCCTAATCAGCTCAGTTTTGGCAACAATATTGTTTGATTCTGGAGCATCACATTCATTCGTATCCTCGAGTTTTGTGGAAAAACACAATATACCTACAGTGCTACTTAAGACACCCCTATTAACCCGAACGCCCGGAGGTGACATAAAGTGCCGGCTGGGTTGTTCTAGGGTAAGGATCATCTTAAGTGGGGTAGAGTTCTTAGCAGACCTAGTAGTACTTAAGTCTAAAGGCATAGATGTGATCCTTGGAATGGATTGGTTAAGCCTGCACAATGGCCTTATAAGTTGTGCTGACAAGGTGGTACACCTAACCAACCCAGAAGGAGTGCAAGTAACCTGCCATACTCGGGGAAGTGGACCGGATCCAATGGTTTTTAGCATGGAAGCTAAACTTTTGGAAGAAGTTCCAGTAATAAATGAATACTCAGACGTTTTCCCGGAAGAACTCCCGGGGATGCCACCAGATAGGGATATAGAGTTTGTCATTGACCTTGTCCCTGGAACCTCTCCTATAGCTAAGAGACCCTATAGGATGGCAGCCTCTGAATTGGCAGAACTAAAGAGACAACTGGAAGAGTTACAACAAAGTGGGTTCATTAGGCCGAGCTCATCACCATGGGGAGCTCCGGTCTTGTTTGTCAAGAAGAAGGACGGAAGCATGAGGATGTGCGTGGATTACCGCGCACTAAATGAAGTCACCATCAAGAACAAATACCCCCTTCCCAGAATTGATGACCTTTTTGATCAGTTGAAGGGAGCCAAGTATTTCTCCAAGATAGACCTAAGGTCGGGATATCACCAACCCAAGATTAAGGAAATTGATATTCCCAAGACGGCCTTCGTCACCCGCTATGGGCAATATGAGTTTACCGTGATGTCCTTTGGACTCACCAATGCACCTGCTTATTTCATGAACCTCATGAATAAGGTGTTTATGGAAGAGTTAGATAAGTTTGTTGTAGTTTTCATTGATGACATACTTATTTACTCCAAGAGTGTCGATGAACATGAGCAGCACCTACGAGTGGTTCTGGAAAAGTTGAGAGTGCACAAGCTCTATGCCAAGTTCAGCAAGTGTGAATTTTGGCTTGAGAAAGTAGCATTTCTTGGTCACATCTTGACCGCGGAAGGAGTAGCAGTGGACCCCGAAAAAGTCGAAGCGGTCTCCAATTGGCAGCAACCAACCAATGTTAGTGAAATCAGGAGCTTTCTCGGTTTAGCCGGATATTACCGGAGATTTATTGAAGGATTCTCCAAGATAGCCCGACCCATGACAGAGCTACTCAAGAAAGAGAAGAAGTTCACCTGGACCGAGTCATGTGAGAGAAGCTTCCAGGAGTTAAAGAGAAGACTGACAACCGCCCCGGTACTAACCTTGCCAGACATCCAACGGGACTTTGTCATTTATTGTGATGCATCCCGTCAAGGATTAGGATGTGTCCTTATGCAAGGAGGGAAGGTAGTGGCATATGCCTCCCGACAACTCAAGCCTCATGAGCAGAATTACCCGACCCATGACTTGGAATTGGCAGCCGTAGTACATGCCCTCAAGATTTGGAGGCACTATCTGATTGGGAATAGGTGTGAGATCTACACGGACCATAAGAGCTTGAAATACTTCTTCACCCAGCCAGAATTGAACTTAAGGCCAAGAAGGTGGTTAGAACTAGTTAAAGATTATAATGTGGTAATTCATTACCATCCTGGCAAAGCAAACGTGGTAGCAGATGCCCTAAGCCGAAAATCTTATGGACCTAAGAATGCCCACCTCCAAGAAGAGATGGCACAATTAAATGTGCACATCGTTCCCCAGGGCTCCAGTCACAAGTTGAGTGTTCAACCTACTTTGGAGAACCAGATCAGAAAGGCCCAAACCTCAGATAAGGACTTGATGAGAATCCGCATGCATACGGGGGAAAACAAGGCACCGGATTTCAGAGTGGATGACAAAGGAACCTTATGGTACAAGGATAGAATTTGCGTGCCTAAGGAAGGAGAGTTCCGGCAGACTATTATGGATGAGGCCCACAGCTCGGTATATTCCATCCACCCAGGATCCACCAAGATGTATGTGGATATAAGACAAAAGTATTGGTGGAATGGAATGAAGGCGGACATTGCAAGATTCGTCGCCCATTGTGACACTTGTCAAAGGATCAAGGCTGAACATCAGAAGCCAGCAGGATTGCTACAACCCCTACCCATCCCGGTTTGTAGTGGGTTTACCCAGGACACAGAGAGGACATGACTCCATATGGGTAATAGTGGACCGACTCACAAAAGTTGCTCACTTCCTACCTGTACGGACCAATTATGGTGGTGAAAAGCTAGCCCGACTCTATGTGGAAAACATAGTGAAGCTGCACGGCGTGCCTAGCAGAATTGTTTCGGATAGAGGAACCCAATTCACCTCTAGGTTTTGGAAAAGTTTGCATAAGGACATGGGCACCAAGTTGGACTTCAGTTCGGCTTATCACCCGCAGACCGACGGTCAAACGGAAAGGGTGAACCAGATTATGGAGGATATGCTGAGAGCATGTGTCCTTACTTATGGCAAGGACTGGGAACAAAGCTTACCGTACGCTGAGTTTTCATACAACAATGGTTATCAAGCAAGCTTGGGCATGTCACCATTTGAAGCTCTCTATGGGAGAAAGTGCAGGACCCCCCTGATGTGGTCAGAAGTTGGGGAGCGTGCCCTGGTTGGACCCGCACTCATAAAAGAAGCGGAAGAAAGAGTGGCCGAAATTAGAGAGAAACTGAAGGCCGCCCAATCCCGACAGAAGAGTTACTCAGACAAGAAGAGACGAGAAGTAAGCTTCAATCCAGGGGACTTCGTCTATCTCAAGGTTTCACCTATTCGAGGGACTCGGAGATTTCAAGTACATGGGAAACTAGCCCCTCGGTACATTGGACCGTACCAAGTACTGAAGAGAATTGGAGCTGTAGCATACCGTCTAGAACTACCAGAAGGGATGTCTGACATACACCCAGTATTCCATGTATCTCAACTGAGAAGATGCTTGAGGGTGCCCGAGAGGGAACGGGTGCCGGAAGAAGAAATAGCTTTACAGAAAGATCTTCGGTACCAGGAAGTGCCTATCAAGATTTTGGACACGGTCATAAAAAGAACAAGAAACTCCGAAGTACGGATTTGCAGAGTTCAGTGGAGCAGACATGGAGTAGAAGAAGCCACATGGGAACGCGAAGATGCCCTTAAGAAAGAGTTTCCCCATCTATTTAGGAACCAGCCGAATCTCGAGGACGAGATTCATTTTAAGTGGGGTAGGTTTGTAACGCCCGCATTTTTACCTTATCTAAATTACAGCACAAATCGCTCGCTAGAAATATTCTTTCGTCAAGCTCGGATCGTTCCTAAACCCTTACCGTCCGAACTCCTAATCGCCCAAAACATCTCTCGACCTTTCGCCGCCTGACATCCGAATTTGACCGCCATCCTTTTTCTTTTCCTCGACCCCCGCGACGTGCCGCGTGCTCAACCCCGCACTCGCGACCGTCCCCGCGAATCCCGCCGATGCATTTCCCCCCCCCCCCCCGCGTGCTCGACCTCGCGCTCGCGACCGCCGCCGTAAAATCCGCCGACGTCCCCCCCTTTTCCTTTTTCCCCCTGTCCCCTTTTCCTTTCTCCTTTCTCCTTTCTCTGTTCCTGTTTCCTGCTCCCCTCGCTCCCCTGCATGCGCAGCACGGCACTGAGCTGAGCTCGACGCCGGCCACCACCACCACCCCCCCTCGCCCATTGACGACTCCACAGGAGCTGCCTAACCCGGCCCTCCTCTGCGCGCGCCGTACCCCCTTGCCGTCTTGGCGCTCGCGCTGCCCCTGACTACCTTTGTACTCACCCTATATATATATGTGGTTTTCTCAGAGGAAGACCCGGACTACGTGATCGGAAACGACGAATAAGGGTTGTGTCCGCGCCCAACTTTGCCTGTGGTGTTGGCCCTCCGCAAGATGCTTCTGCTAGCATGTTACTCTGAGCCCGAGCTGGATCCCACGTGGGTCACGCTTTGGTGTATTACCATAGCTATTTTATTACTAGTTATCGTCTGTATCGAGTGCCCACCTCCTCGGAGGTTTGTACGGTAATGTACCATCTGATGTAATAAATGTGTATCAGCCTCCTGGGACTGATTTGTATATCACATTTAAGTCACCTCGGATGAGGGGACGCTTCATTACCATGGAGACTATCTCTATTCAAAAACTTTCTGCTCACAAGGGCAAGTTCTTAGAGCTACCACAATCTTCCAAGCCCATCACAGCTTCTGGCTACGAACTCCGTCCTTGCTTCATAGACATGGTTTGGGAACAAACCTTCTCTGGTTTTGATGATGAAAATCCCTATCACCACCTGCGAGAGTTCAAGCAATTGTGCTCGTGCCTAACCATTGCGGGAATGGCACAAGAAACACTTCAGTGGAAGTTGTTTCCTTTCTTCGTTGCTGAGAGAGCGAAGCAATGGTACGCCCATAACGTAGGGAAGGTAAACGTAGAGTGGAATGAACTACGGGATAGGTTCTGCCTTGCGTTCTTCCCTATTTCTCGCATTGCTTCCCTACGAAAAGAGATCCTCAACTTTCGTCAGGACAAGAAGGAAACCTTAGGTGCAGCTGGGGCTAGGTTCTCCCAGCTAACCCATGCTAGCCCAGACTTGTCTATTCCCGACCATGTGTTGCTTCAACACTTTTGGTTAGGGCTTAGCAAGGAGTCTGCCCTACAGCTTGACACTTCTGCCGGAGGATCTTTCACGCACAAGAAGCCCTTCTACAACGCATCCTAGAAAACACCTCCTTCACCGAGTCCCTCCCAGTAGTAGAGCGCTCCAGCCACGAGGAAGTCCCGCTGATTGAGTCGGCACCCTTACTTCTTACCTACCCAAACTCAACCACTGAGCCTTCCCCCGAACTAGGAATAATGGAGGAAGAAGAAATTCAACCTCAAGAGTTCCCTTCTCAATTCGAGGATGATTTATTTGAAGATTTCGGAAATACCTCGAATTGCTTCTACCAGAAAAGATCCCCAGGTCGTGTTGACCCTACCGAACCTCTTGATAAGGCTTTCCTTAAAGAGACGGTTAGGGACCTAACTACTGTTATGAGCAGCGAATGGATACAAGAAGGGGAGTTATCCTCTGAACCACTTCAGATCATCACCCCCTCTTTAACCATTCAATGATTTATCCAAGGAACTTTTGGGAAGGCCTTATACAAGCCCACGGTTGGAGCAAACATCATGGCAGCCTCCTATGCGTTCACGCATTTGGATCACTCCTTGGTTCCAACCAAGAAAACCCTCAAAAATGCACCAGGATCCATCCTAGAGGGAGTTGAGGTAATTCATGATGTACTTTTACGTCATGATGATTTGGAGGTTGCCCTTGATTTTCATATCTTTGATGTCTATGACTTTGATGTCTTAATTGGGCACCCTTTGAGAAGTTGTTCCTAGAAGCTCCCATTCTAGGAATCCTTGATTTGAAACTGGGGAGAGAGACATTCTCGATTCTGATTTCTCAAATGAAGAATTCTCTTGCTAAACTTCTCCCCCAGTCAGAGCGAGTTGAGGAAGTGATGGCCATTTCACCCTTCGAGTCCTCTAAGTCATCTTTAGAAAACGATGCTGAACTCTTCATCCAAGAAGAGGATGATTTAGAAGAAACTCTTTTTCTCCCAACTCATGAACGGCCAACACAACCACCGATCGAGTTGAAACCCCTTCCTTCTGGCCTTCGCAATGCTTTCCTGAATGGTGACACAGAGTCTCCCGTCATCATTAGCGATAGACTTTCTGGTAAGGAGACAGCCAAGCTGTTAGCCATCTTAGAAAAGCATAGGCCTATTTTCGGTTACACTCTCCAGGACTTTAAGGGAATTAGCCCTACCCTCTGCACTCACCACATCCCATTAGAACCAGCAACCACACCTTCTAGGGAGCCTCAGTGTAGGCTTAATAATGCGATGAGAGAGGTAGTCAAGAAAGATGTTGTCAAACTTTTGCACCCCGGGATAATCTATCCCATGCCTCATAGCGAGTGGGTGAGCCCCGTTCAAGTAGTGCCAAAGAAGGGAGGAATGACGGTCATTGAGAATAGTAAAAATGAGCTGATCCCACAATGAACCATCACGGGGTGGAGGATGTGCATAGATTACCGAAAGCTCATGTTAGCAACAAAGAAAGATCACTTCCCGCTATCCTTCATTGATGAAATGATAGAGCGGCTAGCGAAGCACTCTTTCTTCTGTTTCCTTGATGGGTATTCAGGTTATCATCAAATCCCCATCCACCTCAACAACCAGAGCAAAACCACTTTCACTTGCCCTTACCGAAGGATGTCGTTTGGGCTTTGCAATGCACCTGCATCATTCCAAAGGTGCATGATTTCAATCTTGTCCGACATGATTGAAGAGATAATGTTGGTCTTCAAGGATGATTTCTCCATTTACAGGAAAACTTTTGATCATTGTCTCAAGAACTTGGATAATGTTTTGCAGAGGTGCCTAAGAGAAGGACCTGGTACTAAATTGGAAAATGTGCCATTTTGTCACACCCGGTTTTGGAAAGGAACCGAATGCATCTCATATGTGTGCCAGGATCAATTCCACACATATGACAGACATTACAAGTGTATACCCAAAACAATGTCGTAACGATAGAGAGTATCATAGTACTTTATTACCTGACCGAAAGTCTTAATCTTAAGCGAATAAATAAATGTTTATAATCTAACAGCGGACTTCAACTTCATAGGCAGATGATTGAGAGACATACGACTAGTACTCTTCAAGATCTTCAGGGAACTCCGGACAATTATCTTGTTCTGAGCAGCATTGGTTTTTGATAAAGCAAGCGTGAGTACACTTATGGTTGGTACTCAGTAAGTGGAGTAAATTATATGACACGCAAGGCCAAAATCAAGGAAAAGTTGACATGGTTTGACTGTGATAAGCATTTTTAGTTGACCAAGTTTCATTTAGCAAGCATTAAATAGATGTAAGTATATACCAACCTTAAATAAATAAAAGAGATAAGTAACAATATCATGAATAAAGAACATCAATTTAGATCATCTTTAAGTTCAATTATCATGTGAGTGTCCAAGCCGCTCTTAACCGTGAGCATGACTGATATATCAGTTTTCACTCTGTAGAGGTTGTACACTTTACCCACAACTCGTGTTTCCCTTAATGCCCGAGTTTGCAAGGCCCTTAAACACTTTCAAGGTGAGTGGCAGGGATTCACTATGAGGCCTTTACAAAGATTCTCTAACTTACGACAATCCGCTAAGATTTCAAGTCAAAGTGGTCATAACCCTACCTAATGAAGAAGTGCCTTAGCCAAGGACCACATATCATAAAGCCTCAAGAGGACCGAGCTATACCCCAACGATGCAGCCCTTCTTGCACTTTTGGTAAGATTATCATAAGCTAAAGTTTCTAATTAATTAGTCAAGACCAGAGCCATGTGGTATTGTGGTTGCACTGTTTTCCTGGGTGGTTCTCCATGTTCCAATCAATACAATTATCTTAAAATTATTATCATAAAGTATTCCAGAACATGAAGTAAAACAAGTGCAACGTGATTCTCAGGTTATCCAACCAAAGTCTAAGTAAAAGCAACTAGCGTAGCTACAACATAAATATAATAACCCAGATTTAATCAAGTAAGTTCAAAGAAACTAGGCACATCCTTAGTTTGGGATCCATCATATTATAGACACATGCATGCATATAAAGTAAATGTGTGTATTTAGAAAGTTATTATGAAGCGTCTCGATCCGAGAATCGACACTAACAATGTAATTCCGCACCAATACAAGTCGTTGGCACAACACAACTACATTAATCAAGTGGAACCACAGTCATACATAGCTTTAAGTCCAAGTGCGGTGCAATACAACAATAATTGAAACTACAAACAAGATGATAAATGGTGTGGCTGCAAGAAACTGACAATCGGTCAACATGCAACTACACATGGTTCCACTAAGCCACTTGGGTGCGGACGCATTCGGACTACTCACAATCCTCTGGGATGAAGTCTGGATCCTCTGTAGATAATCAACAACGGGTGAGCACAAATGTACTCAGTAAGTTCCACCTCGCCCGGAGGGAGGGGGATATGCAACAGATAAGCAAATGCAATGTTTAACAAGCTATAATGGTGCACAACAAATGCAACAGAAAGGTGACAAATACCCATGTACCATCTAATATCCCACCCATGACATCTCCATCTGGGTGGCTCACTACGAGCTATGACCACACCGTCACCTGTCCTATGCTGAGGACACGACCATTTGAATAGATTAATTACTCTGCAGAGTTTGTATGCTACACCCATACCCACAATACTGTCCGATGACAGCATCATCATAGCCGACACCCAGCCATGGCGTCACCTCAACTAGTTGATCACAACCCCCGGGTCCTGACCACTCTCGGCCTCCACCCATCATTATCCAACCACCTCGGGACGACTAGCAGGTTAGCCAATGGGATTAGACTAAGCTCGTCCCATCTCGGGAGGTATGGTCGTACTGGATATAAGCTAGGTGAGATGTCATAACTCGGATCGGTTCCTAGGGCTCACCAGGGTAGCCACAACTAGTACCAACCCTCGCATGTCTACCACCATGGTAGCGCATGCCCATCCATCCTCACAAGCTGCCACTGGCCTCTAACTCCAAACCATATCAACAACAAGGCATCCTCATCATACCTCCAACTAAGCATACATCAATATGACAACAAGGATTAACCACCAGTAGCTCTCATTCACTCATCTATTGACATCATCATCTCATGCAATCTACGGCTCTACTTTAACCTCACATAGGCGCAAATGATCAAACCGGGTCCGATGGAACTTACCCTTACTCACGTAGGCGTCGTCGACAGCGTCGGCCTCCTGGTTCACTGGCTTCTCGAGTGGCTCCTCTGGCACGTGGTTTGCTACGACGTTGATATGCGCACACAGCCAAACAAGCAAGGCAACATACATCAATACATCATACAAGTATTATTTAGATGTAAATGAGTTAGAAGAGAGGGAGCGCAGCCAGAGTCGGTGAGCGTGTGCTATGTGTGGTGCTTGCCACACCGTTAGACGGTGCGACGGGCTGAAAGAAGAGGAGAGGGAGGAAGCTCATCGTCGAGCGGTGCGGCGCGGCTGGGAGATTGGAGGGATAGGGGTGGCAGTGTGTAGATATAAAGGTGTGGGGGTGGTGCGCCGCGGGGCCGACAGCGTGGTGCCCGACACGGCGTGGGGCGCGGTGCAGCGCGTGCATGCATGCCTGGCTAAAGCCGGGTCTCACGCGGTCTGATAGGGCGAGGCGTCACCTCACTCGTGTGATTATGAGGGCGCATGGCCAAAAGCCAAAGTTCGCACATGTGCAGAGCAAGTGTGTGCGTGTGTGTACATGTGGCTCCTAGTTGGTGCTCTCGTGGTGAAGGGACAAAGAGAGGCGCAGGAAGAAGGGAGAGTTGTGGAGCTCACCTTTGAGCTAGCTGTGCAAGACTGAGCTGGGAGGCCAAAGCGCACAAGGGATGGGTGGCTATTTAAATAGAGGGAGTGCAGGTTGCTGTGCGTGTGCATGTTCAAACGCATCACGACACCGATCTTTGGTCAGCTCACACTCGTGCTCGGTTCAGCGGTGAAGGCGTTGGCTGGTGGCAGCAGGTGTGCTATGGCCAGGATGACCAGCGGATTGCAGCCTGTTGCGTGTAGAGCCACTCAGATGTTCAAGCTATGGATGTGCTGTACACGAGTGGCATCGAGTCAGGTGGCAGTGAGGTTCAGCAACATTTAATTTGTCGAGCCGTCCACGCGGGTGGCAGCGGCAATCAACGCAGCATGCGTGGTAGTGTTTATTGAAGGGCAAGCCGTTCGGCTCGGTTTATCCGTTGCTGCCATGTTGGAACGTGGGCGTCGTCGTGCCATCTAAGTGACCAGGGCGTTCAAGCTTGCTTCAGCGGAGTGAGCGTGGTGTGCAGCGGTTCAGCAGTGAGGCTTGACCACGAGGGCGCGGTCGACGAGACTGGGATGTCGGTTGTGGTTTATTGTGGTCGGTGAGCAGTTGCGATGCGTAGCGGCCAGCATGGTCTGGCTTGGGTTGCTGTGGAGCTCGGCGCAATGCTCGGCAGCAGCTTGCTTGGGTCAGGAACGACATCATGGTGCTGGGTCCGTGTACAAGGCGCGTGCAGCACTGCCCGAATGGTCTTCTCACTTGTACAGGAGCATTGGCTTGTGATTGATGGCTGCCAGTGAGGTTGGTATGATGGGGCAGGGTCAGCAGGGTGTGGCCTTCGAGATGCCTGACCGAGGGCAGGATTGGCGAGGCACGGCATGATGCTCGGTGCTGCAACAGGGCAGGCGAAGCGACATTGGTGCCGATGCATACAGGCATGCTGTTTAACCAGAGGTAGAAGAAGAAGTTAGCAGCTGGGCTTTACATGTGGAATTGACCTTGGGTTGGGCCACGTGCAAGAGCAAGAGAGAAAGAGCAGGCCTGCTGGCCATAAGAGAGTCGCAACCCAAGGGCTGCTAGTTGTTTTATTATTTTCCATTTCTATTCTCTTTTTGTTAATTCTGCTAGTTAATTTACTAATAATTAAATTATTTATGGTACTGATCGATGTTTTATCTTGATGTGAAAAACGGGAGCTTACAAACCTACCCCACTTAGAAGGAATCTCGTCCCCGAGATTCGGCTGGTCCTTAAAGAGATGAGGAAACTCCGTGCAAAGTGCGTCTTCTCGCTCCCAAGTCACCTCGGACTCCTGTGTCTGCTCCACTGGACTCGGCAAAGTGTGACAGAAGAGGTACGCGTCCTCCAGGTTACAGTGTCCAAGATCTTAATGGGCACCTCCTGGTAGCACAGGTCGTCCTGTAGGTCCAGTGTATCTGGCGCTACCTTTTCCTCGGGTACTCATGGGCTCTTCTTTAGCTGTGAAACGTGGAAAACGTTGTGCACATCTGACATCTCCTCAGGCAACTGGATCTTGTATGCCACGGTTCCTATCCTCTGCAGAACTGGAAAGGGGCCGATGTACCGCGGAGCTAACTTTCCACGCACCTGGAACCTTCGTGTACCATGAATCGGAGACACCTTGAGATACATGTGATCTCCAACTTTAAAGCTGAGCTTGCGTCTTCTCTTATCTGCATAGCTTTTCTGGCGTGACTGGGCTGCCTTCAGGTTCTCACGGATTTCTGCAACCTTATCTTCCACCACCACTATGAAATCTGGGCTTTCAATATAGCGCTCGCCAACCTCTGACCACATAAATGGAGTCTGGCACTTCCTTCCATACAGAGCTTCATACGGTGACATCTTGATACTGGCTTGATAGCTGTTGTTGTAGGAAAACTTGGCATATGGTAGACTGTCTTCCCAATCCTTACCATAGGTGAGCACACAGGCTCTCAACATGTCCTCCAGGATTTGGTTGACTCTTTCTGCCTGACCATCCGTCTGAGGGTGATAGGCTGAGCTGAAGTCCAACTTAGTTCCAAGAGCTCTCTATAGGCTTCTCTAGAACCTTGATGTGAACTAGGTGCCTCGATCCGAGATGATCCTTGATGGTACACAATGCAACTTCACGATCCGATCAATGTATAACTTAGCCAGTTTGTCTCCAGCATAGGTGGTGCGCACGGGTATGAAGTGTGCAACCTTGGTGAGGCGGTCAACCACTACCCACACAGAGTCATGACCATTCTTGGTTCTCGGTAGGCCGGTGATGAAATCCATCCCAACTTCATCCCATTTCCACATGGGAATTGGTAACGGCTGAAGTAGGCCACTTGGCTTCTGGTGCTCTGCCTTGATTCTTCGGCACACATCACAGTATGCTATGAATCTTGCGATGTCATGCTTCATGCCGTGCCACCAGTACTTTTGCTTCAGGTCCATATACATCTTAGTTGGCACCGGGGTGGATAGAGTAAGCTGAGTTGTGGGCCTCATCAAGGATGGTCTGCCGGTAGTGTCCCTGCTTAGGTACACATAACCGCTTCTGGAACCACAAGACTCCATCTCTGTCCACTCTAAAATTCGGGGCTCTATCTTCGCCAGTGAGGGTTTTGATCACCATTAGCTTCTTATCACTAGGATGGGCTTTCTTTATCTGGTCATCCAGCACGGGCTGGATGCTGATGTTGTAGTTGCATGAATAGGGTACAACACTTAGGTTCAACTTCATCATCTCTTCACATAGCTCGGGTGCTTGAGTCACCAAGTGATGATAGTATGCCTTCCTGCTGAGAGCATCTGCTACCACATTAGCTTTACCCGGATGGTAGTGGATTTCTAGGTCATAATCCTTGATTAGCTCCAACCATTTCCGTTGCCATAAGTTGAGATCAGGCTGGGTAAAGATGTACTTGAGACTCTTATGGTCTGTGAAAATTTCGCACTTGTTCCTGATCAGATAGTGCCTCCAGATCTTCAAAGCATGGACTACTGCAGCTAACTCCAAGTCATGGGTCAGGTAGTTTTGTTCATGTGGCCTTAGCTGCCGAGAGGCATATGCTACCACACGTCCTTCTTGCATTATCACACAACCCAAACCTTGTCTCGAAGCATCACAATAAATGGTGAAGCTCCTGTGAATATCCGGTAGGACAAGCACGGGTGCTGTGGTCAGTCTTTCCTTCCACCCATGAAAACTCCGCTCGCATGCTTCTGACCACACAAACTTCTTGTCCTTCTTGAGCAGCTCTATCATAGTCTTGGCTAACTTGGAGAATTCTGGTATGAACCTCCGATAGTAGCCTGCTAAACCCAAGAAACTCCGAATTTCCAAGACAGATGTTGGTTGCTTCCAAGATGATACAGCTTCAACCTTTTCTAGATCAACTGCTACTCCTTCTGCAGTTAGCACATGCCTAAGGAAACTGACTTTCTGTAGCCAAAACTCACACTTTCTGAACTTGGCATACAATTGATTGCTTCTAAGCCTTTCCAGAACAACTCTCAAATGTTGGGCATGCTCTTCTTCACTACGAGAGTAGACCAGGATGTCATCAATGAAGACGACGACAAACTATCTAACTCCTCCATGAACACCTGGTTCATCAAGTTCATGAAGTATGTAGGGGCATTGCTTAATCCAAAGGACATCACTGTGAACTCATACTGGCCGTAGCAAGTCACAAATGCCGTCTTGGGTATATCTTCAAATTTGATCCTCACTTGATGATAACCAGACCTTAGATCGATCTTTGAGAAGAATTTAGCTCCCTTCAGCTGGTCGAACAGATCATTGATCCGATGTAGGGGTACTTGAACTTGATGGTCACTCCATTAAGATCCCAGTAATCAACACAGAGCCTCATGCTCCCATCTTTCTTCTTCACAAATAGCACTGGCGCACCCTAGGGTGATGCACTCGGTCTGATGTAACCCTTCTGTTGTAGTTCATCTAACTATTTCTTTAGCTCCGCTAGCTCTGGTACTGTCATTCTATAGGGCCTCTTCACGATCGGAGCAGTACTTAGAACTAGATCGATGGAGAACTCCACTTCTCTTTTGGGTGGCATACCGGGCAACTCTTCTGGGAACACATCAACATACTCCCTGACTATCGGTAATCCTTGAGGTGATTCAGCCTTCAGGTGGTTTAACACTAGCTCACATAGGCTAGGCTGGATATGGCAGGTGACTGTCTTCCCATGATGGTTGGTCACGGTCACTGTCCTTTCTGCGCAGGCTAGGCTCCCTTTACACTTAGCGAGCCAATCCATTCCCAGGATTACATCAATCCCATGGGAATTAAGGACCACAAGATTAGCTGGGAACACTACCCCACTTAGATTTAAAAGGATTTTGTTAACTCCTACGTGGCAGTGTATATAACCTCCTGGTGATTTGGTTAATAGGGCCCTCTTAAGGGCTGCTGTGGCTATATCATATGTCTTCACAAAATGTGATGATATGAAGGAATGTGAAGCACCTGAGTCAAATAGTACTGAAGCCAAAACTGACTGAACCAAAAACTCACCGAGTAACACTCCTGGTGCGGTGTCAGCATCCTCGGCGTAAACTTGGTTCACTGTAGCTTTCCCGAACTGAGGCTTGGCAGGAATTCCATGACTGCCTCCAGTTGGCTGCCTTGGCCCATTGACCGAGTTGGAGAAGACTGACTAAGCTGGCTTGTTATTGTACGGGAAGCTGGCCATGAAGTGGCTAGGCTCATGACACTTGAAGCAGGCCTTCTAGCCGCTCATCTGACTCACACCAGACTGTTGTGGATGGTAGGAGCTTCACATATTGTACCTGCTGCTTGAATGTGGTAGCAGGCACTCTGTAGAATGATCCACTCTGAGTTATTTGGCCTGCTACCTCTGGGTGGAGTGGGCAGACTGCTGAGTCCTTTGTCCAGAGAAAAATGGCTGGTGGGTTTTTTGGAACTTCCCTTGCGAACACTGCTTCCTGCCTTCAAACTTCCTCTTCCTTTCCTGCATTTCTTCATTTCTGTGCTTCCCTATTGTGATTGCTATGTTGACCATGTCATTGAAGTTCACATGCTTAGATGAACCCACAAGGGACTTGATATCGGTGCTAAGACCACGAAGGAAGGCACCTGCTTCTTTTCATCGGTCTTTACCGCATCGGGCTCATACCGGGATAGCTCGGTGAACTTGTGCAGGTACTCTACTACAGACATGTTCCCTTGCTTCAGATGCATAAACTCTTCTTGCTTCATCCTCACGAGGCTATCAGGAACCTGATGCCCTTTGAATATAGTGATAAAGTCGTCCAATACCATGTTCCTGGCCGCTTCGGCATTATTCTCACGATAGCTATGCCACCAAGCCAAGGCAGGTCCCTTCAGCTGCTTTACGGCTAGTAAAACCTTGTCCCGATTATCAGCGTGGACCACATCAAGCTTCATCTCAATTTCCCGGAGCCAGTCATCAGCCTCTATTGGGTCCTCTAATCCAAAAAACTTAGGTGGGTTGAGCCTGCTGAAGTCCGCGATCCTGAAGTTGGCTTGTGGTGCGGGCTGACAGAGAACTGGAGCTTCATTGTTGCCTAGACCAATGAGCACGGCTGCTAGCATCTCAAAGATCCGATTCTGACGGTCCAAGACTGTAGCAAGGTCGACAGGAGGCACTGGCGGTGGGGGATTCTAAGGCTGGCGTGCTGCACTCTCCCCCTCGCCCCCCTCATTATGTCCAAGCTCAGCAAGTGGGATGGGTGGGTTCTGGCAGCTAGGCTCACCCTCCTCCATGTTGCGGGTGCGACGAACCATCTGCACACATAAGCACGGAGGGAAGGGCTGTTAGACAATTTAGTAGGTGTATTTTAAGTGGCAATTTTTTTGGCCATGTCTTAATTGCAATTTAGTTGGTCATTTTTAGTATATACATATATATATAGGAGTGCTCTGTTATTATTATTACACACAAGGCAGACAATCACCAAACATTGCTAGCAATCACACCAAACATTAATTCATTCAAACAAGCGGGTACAAGGCACATAAGGGCATTCGTCCCACGGCTTGTCCTTCTTAGGAATCGGCTGGGTCTTCTGCCTGACTACAAGGTACAACAGCGGCATCACCGGGATCCTCATCCTCGGTCCCATGGGGTGATACTTTGGGTGTGGCTGGAACATCATCGCCAATTCTCCTCCGAGGGTTGGACAGGTGGAGTATTGGAACTCCTTCCAGGACTAGCGGCTTGGTCAACGTCTCGGGGCAGTCTTTGTGCTTGGCCCGTTCTACGAGGTGGACATCCTTGAGGAGTTGGTTATAGCACTCAATTTGTTCCTTGAGGTCTAGCTCCATGAGGGTAGCGCGGCTTTCAGCACTAGCAGCGCGAGCCTCTGCCTTCAACTTTGCTCGCGTGACCTCCAGCCATAGGTTGTCATTGATCTTGATGCGCGTGACAAGATCCTTCACGCGCTTGTTCAGGGTGTCACACAGCTCGTCCAGGCTCAGCAAGTAGCCGGACATAGCGGATCCTTGCCGCCCATGCAGGATGATTGTGATCTAGCGGTGGGAAGTACTTCATGGGAGTCGAACCTAGATGCCAGTCATACATGTGACACAGGTATCTCAGGGCCTTGCGACCCGCAAGCTGACAAGTGTCTTGCATGCGATGGTGTAACACCCTAATTTTGCAAAGTACAAAAATAAATTGAATGGCATGATAGGTTAAAGGGTTACATGATTTTTGATAAGCAATTTTCTTAAAGTATAAAATAAATGTAAGGGAAAATATATGTCATGCGCATTCATGCTCTTTGCATTGTTTCCTTGGTTGTAGTTCATTTGGATTTAAGTTTGAATTCAATTTCCATGTTCAAGTTCAAAAAAAAACATTGGCTCTTTCTCTTTCCCTCCCTCTCTTTTCTCCCCTTTGGGCCCAGCCCAGCCCGGCTGGCCACCCTCCCTCCTCTCCTTTCTTTCCTCTGCAGCCCGGCCCGCAGTCCCCCTCTCCTTCCTTCTTTCTCCCCTCGCGCAGGCCGCCAACCCCCCCCCCGGCCCAGCTCCCCGCGCGTGGCTCTTTTCCTTCCCTTCTTTCTCCCCCGAGCGCACGGCCCGCTTCCTTCCTCCGGCCCATCGGCGCGCCTGTTTTCCCCTCCCCTCCCTATCACGCTGACAGGCGGGGCCCGCCTGTCAGGCCCTTCTCCCCCACCGCACCGGACTTGAGTTCGAGTCCGGCTCGCCCCCCGCGCGATCTCCGCCGCCGCATCCGTCTCGGGCCCGCACGCCCAGGTGCTCCACTGCCGTCCTATAAAGGCCGCCCAAAACCCTAGGCCCTTTCCCCCACGCCGCAGCCGCCGCCCCGCTCAAACCCTAGCACTCGCGCCCGCCGCCGCCGCCATTGCCGCTTGAGCTCGGGCCCGCCACCGCACCGCCGATCCGCCGCCGTCTGCCGCCGACCAACCTCCCCCGAAGCATCGCGTGGTGGTGAGGACCTCCGGCCGCCCTTCCGTTTCCCCTCTCCGGTTTCCCCGCGTCCGCCCGGCTCCGCCGCCCTATTCGCGCCACCCCTTGTCGCCGGCCGCCTTCTACCGTCCCCGATGGCCCCTCACAACCCTCTAAATGGGTTCCTCGTCGCGCGCTCCGTCTCCCCATCCAAAACCGAGCCGAACCGAGCCGGGAAACGCGATTACGCGTGACATCCGGCGAGCCGCCGCCGCCTCCGCCTCGCCGCCGGCGCCCTGCCGCCGCTCGAGCCCCATCCCGACCGCCCGCGCTTTCCCCACCATCAGATCGGCATCCAACGGCCCAGAACAGATCCAACCGTGAGTCAATTAGTTAGATACCGGTCAACCCGCACCCTTTTGCAGCTTAGCCCTTTGAGTTTTTCGAAATCAACCCGCACTCCGTCTCAGTTCAAAAGTATTTGCGTTTCAGTCCTGATTCTTCCGTTTAGACCCCTGAGGTTTTTCAAAATCGAACCCGCCGTCCAATACCCCTCGGTTTTGCAATCTAACCCTTCTGTCTAGGGTTTAATTACGATCTAGCCCCTGATTTCTCTGTTTCAGGTCCTTTTAGATCCAAATCTTCGCAGATAAGCCCCTGGAACCCCGTTTTAGCCCTAATTTCTTCGTTTTAACTCCGATTTCATCGATTCTTGCGCTCACGCGATCCTTACGACTTATGTAATGTTTCTAAAATATTATTTTGTTCTATTTTCACTGATTGGTGTACTGTCTTATTTTATTTTGTTTGCTTGTTTGTATGTGCTTGTGTGCGATGTTAGATGGTGCGCAGTTCGAGGATCCGCAGGGGCAAGACTTTGAAGAATTCCCTGAGCAGCAGCAGTTTGCTAACGAAGGCAAGTGGTCCTTGATCATGTTTCTGTCCTATTAATATCACAATTACACGTTTACCTTTTTATGCATGCATGTGTCTAGAATATGACGGAACCCAATTAAGGATATGACTAGATTTTATTTAACTTCCTTGTTTAAACCTGGGTTGTTTGATTTATGTTATAGCTACGCTAGTTGCTTATTAATAGTTTTTGGATGTTTGGAAGTCATGTTACCTCCTATATCTTTCATGTCCTTTGGAATATTGTTGGGCAATGAACAATATTATTGAATGAATTGGAACATGGAGAACCACCCAGGAAAATAGTACAACCACAGTACTATATGGCTCTGGTCTTGGCTAATTAATTAGAAACCTTGGCTTATGATGATCTTACCGAAAGGGCAAGAGGGGTTGCATCGTCGGGGTATAGCTCGGTCCTCTTGAGGGTGTGATATGATCCTGGGTAAGGCGTCCACCTCATTAGGAGGAGTTATGACCGCTTTGACTTGAAACCTTAGCGGATTATCATGAGTTAGGGAATCTTTGTAAAGGCCTCGTAGTGAATCCCTGCCACTCACCTTGGAAGTGTTTAAGGGCCTTGCAAACCCGGGCATAAAGGGAAACACGAGCTGTGGGTAAAGTGTACAACCTCTGCAGAGTGAAAACTGATATATCAGCCGTGCTCACGGTCAAGAGCAGCTTGGACCCTCACATGATAATTGAGACACTCCATGGCTTCATCTCCAGGAACTTGTCACTGGGGCCAATGTGCACCGTAACCTCACAACATTCTACGCAGCTCACCACGTACTCGCGTCCGACATATTCTGGATGATCCAGAATGCCGAGTCGAACCATAGCAGCATAAACCACCTTGGGAAACCCATCATCATTGATGCGGTACGTCGTGACATAGTTGCCAGCCATCTGAAGCAGTAATAAGGATTATCCAAGAAAGCAAGTCCTATTAGTAAGTCACCTACATCCTACGGAACGCATCCTACAGCCAAGTATGGCTCTGATATCACTTGAAGCGTCTCGATCCGAGAATTGACACTAACAATGTAATTCCGCACCAACACAAGTCATCGGCACAACACAATTGCATTAATCAAGTGGAACCACAGTCATACATAGCTTTCAGTCCAAGTGCGATGCAATACAACAATAACTGAAACTAGAAACAAGATGATAAATGGTGCGGCTGCAAGAAACTGACAATCGGTCAACATACAACTACACATAGTTCCACTAAGCCACTTGGGTGCAGACGCGTTCGGACTACTCGCAATCCTCTGGGATGAAGTCTGGACCCTCTGTAGATAATCAACAATGGGTGAGCACAAAAGTACTCAGTAAGTTCCACCTCGCCCGGAGGGAGGGGGATATGCAACAGATAAGCAAATGCAATGATTCACAAGCTATAACGGTGCACAACAAATGCAACAGAAAGGTGACAAATACCCATGTACCATCTAATATCCCACCCATGACATCTCCATCTAGGTGGCTCACTACAAGCTATGACCGCACCATCACCTGTCCTATGCCGAGAACACGGCCATTCGAATGGATTAATTACTCTGCAGAGTTTGTACGCTACACCCATACCCATGATACTGTCCGATGACAGCATCGTCATAGCCGACACCCAGCCATGGCGTCACCTCAACTAGTCGACCACAACCCCCGGGTCCTGACCACTCTCGGCCTCCACCCATCATTATCCAACCACCTCGGAATGACTAGCGGCACTATTAGAATACCCCCCTGTAGGCACGCTTGATTTGAAGGTAGATACGGTTTATTTCATCTCTATACCAACGTAGGAATGCTTTCATAAAGCGTATTAGGAGCGTCTTCATATGCACCGTGTCAGGTTTTGTAGAAACGAATCCTTTAAGCATGTATATGAAAGGAAAAGATGCTTTGTAGACACGTTAGAGATATATGAACACACATTGACATGTTTTTTAGACACATCTATATAACGCGTCTATTGATTTAGTTACACAATATCGTAATGCTTCATCACGTGTCAATCAAGGTAGAGACAATCTTGTAAACACATTTGAATTACATGTCTACTAATATAGTCACGGTTTCTAGTGACGTCTTTTATATGCTGGAAAATGTGGAAGGTGAGGTGTCAGGTCGTGGCGGATGACGTGCCATGTGACACATGGCAGGTGATGTGGTAGATCATGTGGCATGTGATGTAGCAGATGACGTGGTAGGTGACATGTATTATAGTAACACATTACTTCATGTTAACAAATGTAGAAACAATATTATAAGCACATTTTTTTTCGTGTTTACCAATATAGACACGTTATACAGCAATGATTCATTGCATCACATCACATATATAGATGCTTTCATACATACATTTATATTGTGCATTGACCCGTTAATAGAATCATTCAATATATAGTAATTATTTATTTTATTTTATTTTATGCTTCTAATCTATAAGGTTAATAATGAAAAAGTATATCATCCATGACATTGAATTTGTAAAATCATATAATAAACTAACCAACAGGTCCATTAATTCAAGTACACTCAACAAGACAATTGCGTTCATAAAGAAACATAGACAAAGTGGCATTATCATACACATTTCTAAAAAAAATTCCAAGAACTTTCTTCCTTTGCCCCTTCTGGGCCTTTCCCTTCTTCCCACTCAGTGCTTGGTTCTTCTCAAACATTTCCTGAAATTAGAAAAGCTAGAGTTTGAATCAAGTAGTAAGCATGGTTTTGAAGCCAACCAAACTAGCAGTTCTATTTTTTTTCCAAGTTTTAATTTCAGCATCACAGCAAGCAAGCAAGCAAGAATTGCTAAGCCGAAACACAAATCAGACTATGCCATCAGATGTGCACATATCCTTGAACCCATAATTGAAGTACACCTTAAACTAGTAAAATATATCATAGGCCAACTTATGCATATAGTCGATCATGGAGGAATATTCTGATCAGTCAAAGAACAGTAAAAGGGGGTAGGCATAATTTTTTATGTTACCACTTGGTATATCTTTTTTAAATTTGAGTTTAATCTAAAAGTGTGCATTACATTAAACAAGTTTAGAAGGATAGGCATGTTATAAGAGGTTAGCTGGAGGACAGGAATGTTGACAGAAATATCAAACAAGTGAAAAATAAAACATACCAAGTTGTTTCAGGTTTGAATTGAACTTGTTGCTTTGTGCACCTGCAATGGGGTATGGAGTTGGATTAATAACACAATTTGAAGATTTTACAGGATTGTTTAGTACTCTTTCAACAGAAAAATGAAACTTACATGTGACCGAGGCCAAGCAATAACAAAGCCAACAGCTTCTAATAGTGTACTCATATCATAAAGTGGTCTAGGTAACTCCTCATCTCCTTTATTTCCACTGGCGACATTTTCAAGACAATCGACATAAACACCCACAAATTCCCTTCCAAGCATGCATCCTCCAATAACTCGTTTGCTATCAGATGTCATTAACTTTCCTTTAGCCACAACTCTTCCTTTGTTTCTCAGTGAAATAAGATAAACGTCCACCTGGCTCTACCAATTTGCAAACTATATAGATATGATCTTTGAGTTTTCAACTAATTTTATTTAAAGTGAAATAGGGAAAATGGAACCATACCGACTCTGATAAATTCGCATTGGGGGCTTTAACTCTTCGAGATCTCTGCAGTAGACATAAGTTTAATAATAAAAACATAACATTGCTCAAGTAGTTCAGCCATATATGTATATGAATCAATATTGTAATGACAGCTAAATCATACCATGTTGGTCATTAATGCATCAGTTGGTAAATTGGTGCCTGAACCACTCTTAAAACTCTGAATATATGCCTCCTGCAGCCATAGAGAACAGCTTAGTTTACATCTGAGTTAAAAAAAAATTCTACATGCAGCAGCCTCTACATCAGTTTTGGGCAACCAGCCAGCAACACCGCTGTAGGGCCATGCAGCAGCTCCTGCAGGTTGGCAGCCAACCGAGAGCCCATGTTCTGTGCAGCCATGAAAACAATTGCCTTTTATACTTAAATGTTAATTTCAGTTTTTTTGGTGATGTCATTTGCATGAAAACTTCTATCAAAAAAATAAGGAAGCAGGTATGTAGCTAAGTGTTGGAGGGAAAGCTTTGTCTACTTGATTATGCTATACTCAATCACTATGCTCTAAATAACACAAGCATACCTTTTCAATTGTTCGCTCACTTGGCAAATATGTATGATCTTCTATTTCTCTATTATTTATCTGGACTGTTGGCTGTTGCAGTGTCGTTAACCATATTGTATAATACATAAGCAAGAACTCAAATATTATTATGGTAGGATACTAGAAATAAACTAGGTACTCTAATACCTGCACATCATTTGGTAGAGAGTACATGGCATTTGAGTCTTCACGGCTGTTATCAATATGACCTTCTGTGTCCTTAAGACCCTCCTGCAAGAAATTAAAGTAGAGCTCGCATCACAATTCAGACAGGGAGGACGGCATTAGAGGGAGCAAACAATCTTAGAATAGGATGGTCCAATAGATGCTTACTTCATCATCCTGTAGAACTGCTTCCATTTCATCTAAGAAATCCTCTTGTGGAAATTTTTTTGACATGAAAGCAAGCCAGCGCTTCATGAGACCACTCATGTGTTGCATCTTATTGTCCATTGCATTTACTTTCTCTTTGTACCTTATTTCTTCCCCAGTTTGAGTAACAAAAGTAACACCTTGAGAAACTTGTACTTGACTCCAATACTTGTCATCGTAATATCCACGTGGTTTTACCTCCTTAGCAACTACCTCATTGAACACCTCATTGAAATCTTGAGCTGATAGAGTTCCATTGTTCTGCTTCCTTTTTTCTAACTCATCACTAGACATTTCCTATTGAAACAAGTATTTTGGAAGGTCACTAGATTGTAAACTGAATTTCAGATCAAACATAATTAGTGAGGAGCAGAAAATGTACAATTAATGCTTCCACTTTGTTGGTAGTGTATCTGCCATTCTTTTTTTTATGAGACACCTCCCATACTTCAAGCCTATTAACCTTTCTTTTCCTTTCATCTTCCTGCACAATAAAGTAATTACCATATCATTTGTAATCTCTATTAGGTGATTGTGAATATAGATGAATATTTTTCACCATATGTTTTTTGAGCCTAGCATGGCTTTTTCTCCCGGTTGTGTGTGTATTCTTCTGTTCTTTTGCACACCGAGAGTTTATTGCACATATTTTCTGCAAAGATAGAAGAGTAATGAAGTAGCATTACATATATCTATCACTTTCAAATTAGATACAAATGTTTTGTAAAATGATGTCACCTTATGTGGTTCTTGGCACCAAAATCCAACAAGAGCTCCCCATTGATGTTCATTAACAGTTGGTGGTTTCCCTTTTATGATTTCATCTAGAGATCTCTCTTCACGATTGAAATATTGTTTCTTCAACTTAGATTTGTATGCTCGCCACCTATTGTTAACAGTCCTTAGTATCCAATCCCTTGTAAGCTGTATCGTTTGACGGGGGAAGGCAAACTTTTCCTATACAGAAGAAAGGTAAATCTTAGTAGATGGATGAAATGTGAGAGGTAGTTGCTTGCAATGTACGGTAATTTTTACCTCAACATCCTTGATAATTTTTTCCTTGTGTGTTTTGAACAGATCATTGTCCCATCTTTGAATATGTAAAGGAGCTAAAGATGGTTTTTCTGCTATTTGTCCAAGGTGTTGTCCAAGAATGGAGGCTGACCTTTCATTTGGGACACCATTTTCATCGGTCCCTACCATTATCTTTCCTCCCTGTAATTCTAATAGGTTTGAAACTCTGAAATCACCTAAAACTTGTCTCACCTCTCCATTTGGCCCTACATAAATGAAATTGACTGAGTTGACATTGCATCTGAATATAAATGGAACTATAAATAAAACTTACATCTTATCTTAATTGGACTTCATGGTTGGTGGCGTGGCATGCGGGCTAATAAACCATCAATATCAGGAGGACCCTGAAAGTTATCATCGTTCTTATTGTCCATTAAATTTTCATGCCCCTCTTGGAAAGGTTCTGCATCATCTTCATCTTCAAGGTTCAAGTTCCTTAATCTTCAAGGTCTTGTTGCCGTGATTCCTGCTGCAATAGGCAGGAAGAAAAAAAGACTAGTACCAACATAGTAGAAGAAATGAACCTACTTAGTTTCCTGTAGTTTGAGCTAAGAGCACAAGCAAATTATGGGACTGAATACTAAATAATTGTAGTACATTTGAGGCTGCTTCTATTCAGGGCTGTGCTGTTGGTAAGAATTTATCAGAACAAGACAATTTAAGTACATTTGAGGCTGCTTCCATCCATATAAAACCCCAGCATATGATTCAAACAGACTCACTGTAATGCAAAACTAAATAGCAAGTAAAAAATTAAAGGTACAAACAATGCTTAAATAAAATGCAGCAGACTTTATCTACAGTACATGCAATGAGTCAGACCAAATTAGGCTTTTACTGGATATGCTTTCTTTGAACAGAAAAAATGCAGCACACAGTATCTAAAATGGCACACGAAACTGCTGTCATGGAACATGATATAGCAAGTTATTTGAGAAGCCATCAAAATTTTGTTGTAACCTTTATAGTTCTTACTGGCATGTTAGAATTTTGCATCTATTTTTCCTGTAACCTTGCTACCAACGCCCTTGTTAATACTGTATCTGAATCAGGAAAAACTTACAAACAAGCTTCAAATGCCATTATTTAGAAGAGAGTACCCTAAAGTTTATAGAAACACAATAAAGCAGGTTATTTGAGCAGCAAATCGGAACCCCCCTCTCCAATAGAAGAAGGAAACATGAATAATTACATGCTAGAAGGCTAGAACGGCACATCCAGCATGGCTAGAAATATAAACACTCATAAAATTGAACAGTAGGTAGTATCTTGCCATTTGCCTAGCCTCTACAATCAGATGAATGCAGCAGGCATCGCTAGTAGTAGACGCTAACATGAAAGCATCATGCCTCCAGAGCAGTAGACGCACGCACGTGGGGACTTTCAGATTGGGATTTGGATTGGGCCAATGCAAACATGCATGCAGGGGCTTTCAGATTCAGATTTAGAATGACTAGTTTTCGGCAAGATTAACCCTAATTACCAAAGTAATTGAGATTGGGACTGGGAGAAACAAGCATGCAGGGGACTGACCTTGAAATGCAGTTGCTGCAGGCAGCCACCAAGGGAGAGGATGTCAGCACAGAAGAGCTGCGCAGGTGCCTACCTGCTGCAGCAACCACGCTCGCCCCGCACCCCGAAGATCGCGACTGGAGGGCACCGGGACTGGTGAAGATCAGCACGATGGTGGACACGCCAGGGAATCCACCTCAATCTAAGATCGAGGATGCACAGGGAGGAAACAGGGGAGTTACGCGCTTAATACGGACGTGGGGAGGTTAAGAGCAGAGATTTATTCGCTAATCCCCTGACACTTGGGCCCTTAGGCGGGAAAGGAATGCAATTTCTTGGCGGCAAGTCAATTTTTAGCTAAAAAGTCATAGAACGTGTGGGCCATCTATAGCGGCATTTGAATTTTGTCAATATTTTGAACGTGCAGGCTATCTAAATACAAATAGGCCCCCAAAAAAATATTTGTAGGCAGGAATCTCTTTATATTTTACATATTTACTGTACGAAGCTAAAGATCCCATCTGTAAGCATTGGAAATATTTTAAAATATTATCTGACATACATTTAAATGGGAACTATTTGTATTTAGATGGAATCTCTTTATATTTAACATATTTAGTGTAGGAAGGTAAAGGTTCCATTTGTATTTAGATGGAATCTCTTAGAAAGTTGACTAATTAATAAGTTATGATGACCACCCATATCTTTTCAACAATAATTTTAATAATGGTCTTTCTCTTTCAAGTCACAAACTCACTTAGAAGAAGAGTACGAGAAACATATTTTTCAGGAGCAAGTAAGTTGCAATAGTTTGGGTTCAATGTAAATAATGGCCTTCCAATTGACACACTTATTCAAATGAAGAGGATGAGATAGATATATTGATAGAGCAAGTCACTAGCATTAGTTTAGGCGTGCTGTTAACAAATATCCTTTGAGTGACAAACTAACTTGGAAGAAGAGATGATAAATGTGGTAGAACCAACCTGAATTACACCGGCTCAAGTACGCGAGTCCTCTCTTGAGGGCTACCTCGTACTTCAAACGATATAATCCTATTGGCCTGTCGGGTAACGTCCCGATAAACCACCGAACGCAGGATCCAACAAGGTACCACACACGAAGGTGAGTCCAGAGATATAAAAGCCATTACATTTTACATCATAGGCAGATATATTACAAAAATACACCAAGCATCGTCAGTTCCCAGTGAAGGGAGATTATTACATAATAGGTTTGAGTTTTAAGTCAAGCAGCGGAGTTTAAAAGCGTAAACATAGTACACATCGTTATTACAGATATCATGCTAGCCCTGGCATGATATCACTCGGTGGAATCTGTGTTGGCCGGGGACGGATCCCACTCCACGGACCAACCATCAGGCAAGGGGTAGGGCCATGGTGTAATGAATGCTGGCTCATCAGGGAGATTACCTGAAGTAAATCAACAAAAGCAAGGCTGAGTATACTAATACTCAGCAAGACTTACCCGCTCATGGTATACTTAGCCATATATCTAGACTTATGCAGGCTTTTTAGGCTTTGGGTAGGGTTTTTAGCTGAAAAGCAACAAAGAGTAGATCCTTATATTCAACTTTTAGCTTTCAGGTTCTAGTTGATTAACCATTCTAGGTAAGCACTTATAACTGCTCAAACATGGTAGAATCTTTAATCAAACATCATCTTTCATAATCACAAAGTTACTCTTGTTACTCTATGTGGCAAAGGGATTAAGCAATCTCAATCTCCGCGAGAAACGGACAATTCCTGAATCGAATTTCAAAACCTTGCAAGGGTAAACCTAACACACACACTTGGAACACCAAAGGGTCGTTCCGAAGCAACCATTAGCCTTTCATTCTGACTCGTGGATCAGAGCCACCACAAGCGACTGCAGGACCATACGCACTTCCAAAGTGCAGGATGTACGTCTGTAGCGCGACTACAAAACCCGTACTCCTGGTTGCCCAGCAACACGTATTCCTACACGTCGAACCAAGTAACCAAAAGAAGCAAATACATGTGGTGGGGGGTATGTCCACTCCTCGGGCCGATTGGTTACTAGGCTTACCGCTTATTATATTTCACGGCATGTGGCTAGTACTTTCAAACGCTTAACCACCGCTACCACACACTGCGGCCTTATCCAATTCAACAACACAGATGGGGTATCATCTTAACTTTGATACTTCATAAAACTCCCGTCCGTCATCCTTATAATGATAACAGAAATGTAGACATCACAATTCCTATATCGCGCGAGTGACAGGAAATCACTCGAATTTTACCGGTCCTATTAGCATAGCATTTAAATGATAAGGACTCGGGTACATTACAATGGATTCTTAGGATTCATGCATCTAGGGTTTCACTTCAACTCCTAGACTTAATGCAAGATATATATAAATAGAATAATTTGCAATGTAATAAAGTAAGGGTTATGTCCGGGGCTTGCCTTCGCTGGTGGGGCTAGGGTCAGTCAAGTTAATATCTTCCGAACCTTGGTTCGGGGCTTCAGAGAATTCCGCGACAAAGTTCCCGGGGTCTTCAGAATAACCTCCTTCTGGTTCCGGGATTAGCTAATAATCTCCGACGGCGAGAGTGGTCGAGTCTACATGAGATGCACAGTTATAGGTTATGGAATGTATATATATTTGTATTTAAATTCCCGATAAAGTTGCAATCCAATTAAGGAACATTATATTTTAAGAAATAACCTAACTACTCTGTACTGGGCAGTCATTTATCGGGTACTATCTATTTTACTTAATTATATTAAACAGCAGCATTAACTATGTTAAGTATCTAATTAGTGGCATGGGGCAACAGGTTGGGTGTGTTTCTAATATTTACATGAAACAACTTTACTTATTTGTTATATTAATTATTTATATGAGTCTTAGGTTACTGTTATCTTATGGACTACATAAACCATGTCCAAATTGTTTGACACCTAATCCTTGGTTGGAAATTCTAACAACAGGTTATACTAGTAAAGAACAGTACTAGTATAACCTGTTGTTTTACTTATTTGAGGGAAGGAAAGGGTGCAGGAGCTCACGGGGGTTTGAACGCACTACATGTCGAGGGTCGCGGCGGTCGGAAAAGGAGATCTCGACGAGAGCCCGAGGCGGCGGCGGAGAGGTCACCGTCGACAGCAGTGCTCCGGCGGTGAACGTCGGTAGGGACCCTGCGCATGAGCTTCAGTAAGTCTTGGGGAAGGTTTTGGTGCAATCAATTGGAAGAATACGAATCGGGTCACAGGTAATCGACGAGGACAGTGGCGGCGGCGGCGAGGATGAATACCGGCGATCGTCGGGAGGAGAATGTAGGGCACTAGAAACTTCACAAAGTGGTCGTAGAGCTCCAGGGTGATGATGTGGTGCTGGCTAGGGTGTTGTGGTGGCACGGGAAGGCTCGGAGTGAGCTGTCCACGACGAGACCGAAGGCAGCGACGGCGGCGCTCGTCGGAGGCGAATTTCCAGTTGAAATTGGGAGGCAACAGAGGGTCGTCGAGCACGAGCAAGCAACAGGAAGGCTTGCACGAGGGTTGATTGGGGCGGAGGAGGCCTGGTGACGGCTATCCACGGTGACCCATGGTCACCGGAGTGGAGGAAGAAAGGGCGGCAGAGGAATTCGGGTCGGGTGCTCGGGAATTGGCAGTGGGACTGTAGGAATAGGATGTAGGAGTCAAGAGGATGCTGTTACGCATGAGAGATAGGAAGTTAAGGCGCGGCGGTGGGCTGTCCACGGCGACGAAGAGGTGGCGGCCGGGCGGCGCTCGGGGTAGTCGTGGCGCACGCGCGGGAGGCCACCAGGGGAGAGGAATTGGACCGGGAGAGGAAGGAGGCGACGCGTGGGCATGCGTAGCAGCTGGAGGTGGAGCTCGGGGTCCTGTGCCGACGGTGTGCAGCGGTGGCAGGAGCAGAGCAGAGGGGGAAGCGGCGGTGACAGAGGAAGAAGAAGCAGGCAATGTCAGAAGGACTGGTTTGTAATTTTCAAAAACTTCAGGGACCTCTCGGTAAACTAAAATTTCTCACTGCTACAAAGGTCAAATGAGAAAATTCTCAACATGAAAGTTGTAGAGTTTTTCAAACTCTACAACATTGCTTTAGGGCTTAGATTCAGAAAATCAAAGTTTACAACTCTTTAAGTTAAGTTTATGAATAAAGGTAGAATTTAAATTACTTTTGTCTTTATTCAAATAATTTGATCAAACTTTGGGTATGTTTACAAATTTTTCCTGGGTTGTCATGATTACATGTATTTTTACATATTAACCCTTAAGTAAAGCTGAATTTGACTTTTATCTTTCAATCATTTCACATATAAACCCTTATACCTTTGTGTTAATTACACATAGGTCCTTAGTTTCCAACAAAAGTCTATTTTTCTTATGTTTTATTTAACTTTTGCACTCTTCTTCTCTATAACCATTTAGATTTACCACTTAAGAGTACTTTTTCTTGATTACACTCAATTACTTATATAATCCATAAATTACAAATATACCCCTAGCTCTCTTTACAACTTATATACACCATAACATGCATACATATATCACACTATTACCTAGTGTCTACATCTCTAATTACCTGAATGTTACAACCTTCCCCCCTAAAAAGAATCTCGTCCCGAGATTCCAAAGCTGAATAGAATCAGATGATTTGAGGATTAGTTTGAAGGAAGTCTGGGAAATTTCGTTGAAGATAAGATTCTGTTTCCCAAGTCGCTTCTTCCTCGGTGTGATGATCCCATAAGATTTTATACATCTTAACTGCCCTTCTTCTGGTGAGCCTTTCCTTGGTATCCAAGATTTGAAGAGGTTGTTTGATATACGATAGATCGGGTTCAATCTCAATGGCACATGTCTCAACGATTTCCGTGGGTACTTTGACACACTTCTTAAGTTGAGAAACATGGAAGACATCATGAATGGCAGCCAATTGAGACGGAAGGCGAAGTTTGTAAGCCACTGGGCCACAAACATTGAGAATTTTGAAGGGTCCGACATATCGAGGTGCTAACTTCCCCTTTATGCCGAAACGTTGGACACCTTTGGTAGGAGATACTCGGAGATAGACAAAATCTCCTATTTGAAATTGCAAAGGTTTTCTCCTCTTATCTGCATAGCTTTTCTATCTGGACTGAGCGGTTTTAAGATTAGATTGAATAACCTTAACCTTATCTTCGGCTTCAACAACTAGGTCTGGTCCGAAGATTTTGCGTTCACCGGTCTCTGACCAACTCAAAGGAGTTCGGCATCTTCGACCGTATAACGCTTCAAAAGGAGCCATTTGAAGACTAGCTTGATAACTGTTGTTATAGGAAAATTCTGCTAGAGCAAGGCACTTGTCCCAGCTTGTACCATAGTGAATAATACAAGCTCAGAGCATGTCTTCAAGGATTTGGTTAACTCGCTCAGTTTGTCCATCCGTCTGAGGATGATACGCAGAGCTTCGGATCAATTTGGATCCAAGAGCTGATTGTAACTGTTCCCAGAAGCGTGCAATGAACTGGGGTCCTCTATCAGAGATGATAGTTTTAGGAACACCGTGCAATCGAATGATTTGATCTAGATAGATCTTTGCATACTTCTTAGTTGAATAAGTGGTATGCACAGGAAGAAAATGAGCTGTTTTTGTGAGTCTATAATTGATCACCCATATGGAGTCATGCTTTTGAGATGTGTTGGGAAGACCGACAATAAAATCCATGCTAATGTCTTCCCATTTTCATGACGGAATGGGTAATGGCTGAAGTGTACCAGAGGCTTTTAAGTGGCTGGCTTTGACTCTCTAGCAGGTATCACACTCAGATACATATTTGGCAATTTCTCTTTTCATTCTGGTCCACCAAAAATGTTGCCGTAGATCTTGATACATCTTGGTGCTACCAGGATGAATAGAGAACTTGGATAAATGTGCCTCATCAAGGATTTGTTTGCGAAGTGGATGATCTTTAGGTACAACAATACGATTGTTGAACCATAGGACTCCTTGATGATCAGTGTGGAAACACTTATATTTGGCTTCTCCCAGAGATAGTTTTGATTTGATGATTTTGATACCCTCATCATGTAGTTGCGACATGATGATTCTATCCTGCAGAGTAGACTCAATGAATAGTAGATTCAGACTACCTTGAGGAATGATCTCTAAATTGAGTTTTCTCATCTGATGGCAGAGAGTGTCACTGAAAATTGCTACGGATAAATAGTGACAGTGTACTTTGCGGCTAAGGGCATCCGCAAGCACATTAGCCTTGCCTGGATGGTAGTGTACCTCAAGGTCATAGTCTTTAATCAATTCCAACCAATGCCTTTGCCTCATATTTAGGTCAGCTTGAGTGAAGATATACTTGAGGCTCTTATGGTCAGTGTAGATATTACACTTAGCACCCATAAGATGATGTCTCCAGATCTTGAGAGCATGGATAACTGCTGCCAATTCCAGATCATGTGTTGGATAATTTTGCTCATGAGTCCGAAGTGCTCGGGATGCATAAGCAATGACCTGGTTGTTTTGCAGAAGAACACAACCAAGACCAATTCCGGAAGCATCGCAATAGACATCAAAAGGCTGAGTGTTGTCTGGCTGAGCTAGCACTGGAGCAGTCGTCAGAAGCTTTCTCAAGGTATGAAATGCTTCATCACACTTATCATCCCAGCGGAACTTAACTTCTTTCTTAAGCAACTCAGTCATTGGTTTGGCTATCTTGGAGAAGTCTGGAATGAATCGGCGATAATATCCCGCCAATCCAAGGAAACTTCGGATTTGATGGACTGAAGTTGGAGGTTTCCAGTCCATAACTTCTTGGACTTTGGTTGGATCAACCGATATGCCTTTACTAGAGATAGTATGTCCCAAAAATTTCACACTATCCAGCCAGAATTCGCATTTCGAGAATTTGGCATAAACGCGATGATCACGTAGTCGTTGAAGAACGAACGTAAATGATTATCATGGTCTTCTTTGGTTTTAGAGTATATTAGAATGTCATCAATGAAGACCACGACGAATTTGTCAAGTTTCGGCATAAATACAGAATTCTTGAGATACATGAAATATGCTGGTGCATTAGTAAGTCCAAATAACATAACCAGATATTCATATAATCCATATCTGGTCGTGAAAGCCGTCTTCGGAACGTCACTGGGCCTGATTTTAATCTGATGATAGCCAGAGCGTAAATCAATCTTAGAGAAGACCTTAGCTCCGGCTAGCTGATCGAACAAAATGTCAATGCGGGGAAGAGGGTACTTATTTTTTATAGTGACCGCATTAAGTGGACGATAATCGACACATAGCCTTAGGCTATTGTCTTTCTTCTTGACAAAGAGAGCAGAGCAACCCCAAGGTGAAGCACTTGGGCGTATATAACCCTTATCAAGAAGATCTTGGAGCTGGATTTTTAGTTCTGCTAATTCATTTGGAGGCATGCGATATGGCCTCTTTGAAATAGGAGCAGTGCCTGGTTGAAGTTCAATGATAAACTCGATGTCTCTATCTGGTGGCATTCCAGGCAAGTCGTCTGGAAAGACATCGGGGTATTCACATACTATAGGAATATCCTTGACTTGGATATTTGTGATGGCATAAGTGCAAGGATGTAGACATTCTTGCTGAGGCAAATATAGGGTGGTGATCCCATAGTATGGTGAATCAATTTCAACAACTCGGGAAGAAATATCTAGCCGGACTCGATGTTTAGTCATCCAGTCTGTTCCAAGTATAATATCAATACCCCCCAAACTTAGTAAAACCAAATCAGTTTTGATTTCTTTACTACCTAACTGAATTGGCACACCTCCAATCATTTGGTTGGAAGTGATATTTCCTCCAGGGGTAGAGATCATATACGACCCTTGAATAAAACAAGGATCAAGTCCTATTCGGGTACCACAGTTGTTACTAATGAAACTATGTGTTGCTCCTGAATCAAATAATGTAACAACTGGTTGGTGGTTAATAGAAAATGTACCCGACATGACGGAAGCTCCATCCGGAAGCTCTGCAAGGGTGGTGAAATTAATCCGTCCTTGCCGGACTTGCATCATCGGTTTCTTGCCCTTGTTCTGGTTATCCTGGGTAGAACTCTGCCCGGGATTAGGTTTCTTGGGCCGCGGACAATCTCTGATGAAATGATCCGCACTTCCGCAATTGAAACAGCGATAATTGCTGCTTCTCGGTTGCACTTGTTGGGCATTTGGCCGTGGGCCAGATTGTTGCGGTTGTTGCGGAGGAACGGGAGGTCTATACCTTCCTTGCTGTTGGGGCGGCCTGAAAACCAGTCTACCAGTTGGGGCATTTCGTTGCGGCGCTCTGGGCGGTGTGTTGGGAACAACCCGATACCTCGGTGGTTGAGCACTCGAGGGTCCAGTAGGGTTCTTTCTCTTTTTCTCAGCATAATGCGCCACGATGCAATCTTCTTGAGTTAAGGCCATATTAACCAACTCGCTGAAAGTATTAGCCCTCACAAGATTCAGGCGTTCCTTGAGCTTGGTGTTAAGACCCCGACGGAAACGATCTTGTTTCTTAGCATCGTTATCCGCATGATATCCCGCATATTGACACAGATGATTAAAATTCTGTGTGTACTGCAGGACTGTACTGGTGCCTTGAGTAAGTGCGAGGAATTCATTCAACTTTCGCTCCAGCAATCCCTCTGGAATATAGTGGGCTCTAAAGGCTGCCCGAAACTCATCCCAAGTGATAACATGCCCTGCAGGTTGCATGGCGTAGAAATTATCCCACCAGATCCGAGCAGCACCACGGAGTTGCTGGGTGGCAAAGGAAGCTTTACTGGAGTCCGCACAAGGTATTGTCAAGAGAGCGAACTTCGATTCAATTATATAGAGCCAAGCATCGGCATCCAATGGTTCTTCAGCCTTACTGAAAAAGGGAGGCTGGGTACTAATGAAATCCTGATAACTGGCCACGGGAGGATTGCGGTCATCACGACCTCCTCGGAACTGTTGATGCTGCTGGTTCTGCTGTGCTTGGACCAGCAAGTTGAGCAGTTCAGTTTGCCTAGCCATAACTTCGGCAAGGTTAGGAGGTGGTGGTGGCGGTTGTTGGGAACCGCTAGCCTGATCTGCCCGGAAACATTCCGGGGTTCCGCGCGTGGCTCCAACCATCTGAAACAAAGGAGATGTCCATCATTAACCATATAGCCTTACTCCCAATTTTAGAAGATATAACATTTAGGTAAACAATGCATATATTCCATTCAATTATCTCATTTTAGAACTTAAGGATAGTGAGAAAGATGATTAAACAGGAAACTTATATTACAACACTTATTCTGATGGTTGTCCACATCACACATCCAAAAGTTCACTACACGGGCCATCTAGGTTACAACAAATGGCACGAGGTCTAACTACTTAAGTTATTACATTCCCATGGATTACATCTCGAAAGTCGATGATTTATTAAACTAAAAATCATCGAAGTTGCCTACAGATGACTGACTGCCAGAAGGAGAGTGATAGGGACTAAGAACAGGATCCCCATGCTCAGAGTCAATCTCTGAAACACCCTCAATCTCTTCTGGATCTTCTTCTTCTTCTTCAGGCATTATGGGTATAGCGGGAAGTATTGGTTGCTGCTGCAGTTCCTCAATGTGAGCCTAAGCATCGTCAGCCTCAAGTATCAGATCATGGATCTGTGCTTGTAGGAACTCAATGACAGTGTCGCGCTGAGTGATAATATGATCACTTTCATTGATCTGATCTTCTCGATGAAGGATTGTTTCATCCCTTGCTGCAATAATTTCATCCTTTTGAGTTACCAAAGCATGTAATTCCACTATTTGGGTCACTTGATGGTCAGCATTTCGATAGTGGCTTTGAGCCACACTCGTTAACTGACTCACACCATGACGCAGTAGCATCTGGTAATGATGTTGCACATCCATAAACCTGGTAATGATACGGACGGTTTCTTTAGCCAAATCTCCAAGTAGATGACCAAGATGGTCTGTCCGAAAATCTCAGTCCAAATTACCCGGGTCTATGGTAGGAACTAACCCAATAGGATATGCGGCAACTTCTATCGGATGCTGATTGCAGAAAAGTTTGATAGCTTCTAAGGCAGCAGTTTCAAGGGTATCAACCAGATGATATCCAACCACTTCCACTTCTATGGGAGGCCATAAGGAGCGGAAAGGGTGTTGAGGAATTATCATCTTAACCCGACATTGAGGAACTCCTTCGCAATATTCCACCCTATCGTATTGAGGAGGCTCTGTATAATGAAACATACTTAAGGATTCCCACAAGAGACGAGGAAATCCTTCCCAGTGTAAGGCATTAGTGTGGAAGTGCCCCTCCTGATCCCAAAAGGCATTGGTAGGAGTAGCCATCTGCAACAACAATGCAAATGGTAAGATATATTTACCCTGTTGAGAACCTACAAGGTAAATAGATTAAGGTAGCTGATTCTGATAATAGCAAAGGCTGGAAATCAGATGGATACTTAAGATACCTGACTAAAGATCTTTACTTACCCAAACTAAGGAAAAACCACATGTACCTACTTTACAGATACAAATATTTATGCATCGATTTTGTTGATTAGTGTATTATGCATGCATGCACTAATCGACCTCTCAACCAAAAACAACTGCCGAATAACTTCGGACTTACGTGGTTAGATTCGGTGGCATAACACATACATCTCTCCTTAATAACTAGTCGATAAGCCTTATCCGTCCTAGTTTCGTAATCATGGTTAGTGTACCTACAGAAAACCACAATGCATATATATATCCAATGAACCTTTCATGCCAGCATGTCATGAAAGCGTCCCCATTCATTACTGCTCACTATAGAAACAGCATCTGTACAATTACCGCCGTACAGACAACGTTAACATACGTTATTGAAACAACGTATTCACGGGGGTACCACAAAATGCGGGGGTATGAACAGCGATCGCCATACCCTGCGCCGAACCATATACTCCCAATGTAGTCAACCAAAGTTGGTACATTGGCAGCATCTCAAGTAGGCCACTGCTTGAGAAACAGCGTTCGGTTCGCATCACCGACACGAAGGCCAAGCTCTCTCAGTTGGCTGAGGATCCTTACCTTCTTACCTCACGATCGAAGGTGTCATTACAGAAAGTAAAGTTGAGTTGTACATGAATTTAAGTTTCAACTGAAAAGTAATGTTGGAAGTTAGAGTCATATATATATAGTATACCCACCTCTAGTTCCCATAATAATATTATCCTAGGGCTTTACATACTATACATAATCCTTAACGAACGCAACGTAGTTCGCAAATACTTGATTAACAAATTTTTATACTATAAATTAGTTTTAAGGCTAAATATATCTTCAGGGTACACTTGTTAGCTCTGATACCAGCTGTGGCAGAACCAACCTGAATTACACCGGCTCAAGTACGCGAGTCCTCTCTTGAGGGCTACCTCGTACTTCAAACGGTATAATCCAATTGGCCTGTCGGGTAACGTCCTGATAAACCACCGAACGCAGGATCCAACAAGGTACCTCATACGAAGGTGAGTCCAGAGATATAAAAGCCATTACATTTTACATCACAGGCAGATATATTACAAAAATACACCAAGCATCATCAGTTCCCAGTGAAGGGAGATTATTACATAACAGGTTTGAGTTTTAAGTCAAGCAGCGGAGTTTAAAAGCGTAAACATAGTACATGTCGTTATTACAGATATCATGCTAGCCCTGGCATGATATCACTCGGTGGAATCTGTGTTGGCCGGGGATGGATCCCACTCCACAGACCAACCATCAGGCAAGGGGTAGGGCCACGGTGTAATGAATGCTGGCTCATCAGGGAGATTACCGGAAGTAAATCAACAAAAGCAAGGCTGAGTATACTAATACTCAGCAAGACTTACCCGCTCATGGTATACTTAGCCATATATCTAGACTTATGCAGGCTTTTCAAGCTTTGGGTAGGGTTTTCAGCTGAAAAGCAACAAAGAGTAGATCCTTATTTTCAACTTTTAGCTTTCAGGTTCTAGTTGATTAACCATTCTAGGTAAGCACTTATAACTGCTCAAACATGGTAGAATCTTTAATCAAACATCATCTTTCGTAATCACAAAGTTACTCTTGTTACTCTATGTGGCAAAGGGATTAAGCAGTCTCAATCTCCGCGAGAAACGGACGATTCCTGAATCGAATTTCAAAACCTTGCATGGGTAAACCTAACACACACACTTGGAACACCAAAGGGTCGTTCCGAAGCAACCGTTAGCCTTTCATTCCGACTTGTGGATCAGAGCCACCACAAGCGACTGCAGGACCATACGCACTTCCAAAGTGCAGGACGTACGTCTGTAGCGCGACTACAAAACCTGTACTCCTGGTTGCCCAGCAACACGTATTCCTACACGTCGAACCAAGTAACCAAAAGAAGCAAATACATGTGGTGGGGGGTATGTCCACTCCTCGGGCCGATTGGTTACTAGGCTTACCGCTTACCATATTTCAAGGCATGTGGCTAGTACTTTCAAACGCTTAACCACCGCTACCACACACTGCGGCCTTATCCAATTCAACAACACAGACGGGGTATCATCTTAACTTTGATACTTCATAAAACTCCCGTCCGTCATCCTTATAGTGATAACAGAAATGTAGACATCACAATTCCTATATCGCGCGAGTGACAGGAAATCACTCGACTTTTACCGGTCCTATTAGCATAGCATTTAAACGATAAGGACTCGTGTACATTACAATGGATTCCTAGGATTCATGCATCTAGGATTTCACTTCAACTCCTAGACTTAATGCAAGATATATATAAATAGAATAATTTGCAATGTAATAAAGTAAGGGTTATGTCCGGGACTTGCCTTCGCTGGTGGGGCTAGGGTCAGTGAAGTTAATATCTTCCGAACCTTGGTTCAGGGCTTCAGAGAATTCCGCGACAAAGTTCCCGGGGTCTTCAGAATAACCTCCTTCTAGTTCCGGGATTAGCTGATAATCTCCGTCGGCGAGAGTGGTCGAGTCTACATGAGATGCACAGTTATAGGTTATGGAATGTATATATATTTGTATTTAAATTCCCGATAAAGTTGCAATCCAATTAAGGAACATTATATTTTAAGAAATAACCTAACTACTCTGTACTGGGCAGTCATTTATCGGGTACTATCTATTTTACTTAATTATATTAAACAGCAGCATTAACTATGTTAAGTATCTAATTAGTGGCATGGGGCAACAGGTTGGGTGTGTTTCTAATATTTACATGAAACAACTTTACTTATTTGTTATATTAATTATTTATATGAGTCTTAGGTTACTGTTACCTTATGGACTACATAAACCATGTCCAAATTGTTTGACACCTAATCCTTGGTTGGAAATTCTAACAACAGGTTATACTAGTAAAGAACAGTACTCTAAAATATTTTCATGATTTTTGAGCATTTAAATGTATAAATATTAATTATACAAATTGAACTATACATTATTTCTACTTACACTTGTATATTAAGGAAATAATACTCAAATACGGGGATAATTATTTTTCTTAAATTCTGCATGTTAAAAGAAAACTAACACAACTGGTTTCACAATTTTATCATTTTTCTATGAATTACTATACATTTTCTAAGCCTACAAGTGACTAAACTTAACCTTTAAATTATAGCACAAAACATTCGGAAACTGAAGTTTATCCCTTAAGTAAAGTTGTAGATCTTTATCTAAGGATTCCAGCAAAATTTAGTTTGTATTTTTATGATTTTCCCTGAATAGATATAGCATTTCTAAGTTGGCAGCACAATTTACACAAGAAGTCCTTTGGTTACTATTCCTCTGAGTCTAAGGGTGTGCAAAAAGCCCCCTGGACTTTCAAGTCTTCTAACCCGAGGTCCTTAGGCTGGGGACCGAAGCAGAGCACGGCAAGGGCGGTCCTGTTCCGGCGACGGCGGTCACCGGCGGCGAGGTTTGAGGGAAGGAAAGGGTGCAGGAGCTCACGGGGGTTTGAACGCACTACGTGTCGAGGGTCGCGGCGGTCGAAAAAGGAGATCTCGACGAGAGCCCGAGGCGGCAGCGGAGAGGTCACCATCGACGGCAGTGCTCCGGCGGTGAACGTCGGCAGGGACCCTGCGCATGAGCTTCAGTAAGTCTTGGGGAAGGTGTTGGTGCAATCAATTGGAAGAATACGAATCGGGTCACAGGTAATCGACAAGGACAGTGGCGGCGGCGGCGAGGATGAATACCGGCGATCGTTGGGAGCAGAATGTAGGGCACTAGAAACTTCACGAAATGGTCGTAGAGCTCTGGGGTGATGATGTGGTGCTGGCTAGGGTGTTGTGGTGGTGCGGGAAGGCTCGGAGTGAGCTGTCCACGACGAGACCGAAGGCGGCGACGGCGGCGCTCGTCGGAGGCGAATTTCCAGTTGAAATTGGGAGGCAACAGAGGGTCGTCGAGCACGAGCAAGCAACGGGAAGGCTTGCACGAGGGTTGATTGGGGCGGAGGAGGCCTGGTGACGGCTATCCACGGTGACCCATGGTCACCGGAGTGGAGGAAGAAAGGGCGGCAGAGGAATTCGGGTCGGGTGCTCGGGAATTGGCAGTGGGACTGTAGGAATAGGATGTAGGAGTCAAGAGGATGCTGTTACACATGAGAGATAGGAAGTTAAGGCGCAGCGGTGGGCTGTCCACGGTGACGAAGAGGTGGCGGCCGGGCGGCGCTCGGGGTAGTCGTGGCGCACGCGCGGGAGGCCACCAGGGGAGAGGAATTGGACCGGGAGAGGAAGGAGGCGACGCGTGGGCATGCGTAGCAGCTGGAGGTGGAGCTCGGGGTCCTGTGCCGACGGTGTGCAGCGGTGGCAGGAGCAGAGCAGAGGGGGAAGCGGCGGTGACAGAGGAAGAAGAAGCAGGCAATGTCAGAAGGACTGGTTTGTAATTTTCAAAAACTTCAGGGACCTCTTGGTAAACTAAAATTTCTCACTGCTACAAAGGTCAAATGAGAAAATGCTCAACATGAAAGTTGTAGAGTTTTTCAAACTCTACAACATTGCTTTAGGGATTAGATTCAGAAAATCAAAGTTTACAACTCTTTAAGTTAAGTTTATGAATAAAGGTAGAATTTAAATTACTTTTGTCTTTATTCAAATAATTTGATCAAACTTTGGGTATGTTTACAAATTTTTCCTGGGTTGTCATGATTACATGTATTTTTACACATTAACCCTTAAGTAAAGCTGAATTTGACTTTTATCTTTCAATCATTTCACATATAAACCATTATACCTTTGTGTTAATTACACATAGGACCTTAGTTTCCAACAAAAGTCTATTTTTCTTATGTTTTATTTAACTTTTGCACTTTTCTTCTCTATAACCATTTAGATTTACCACTTAAGAGTACTTTTTCTCAATTACACTCAAGTACTTATATAATCCATAAATTACAAATATACCCCTAGCTCTCTTTACAACTTATATACACCATAACATGCATACATATATCACACTATTACCTAGTGTCTACATCTCTAATTACCTGAATGTTACAATAAAGATACATGGTGGATGATGCCCATATGAGATACCAAAATGTAAGTATACCTATTTCATATATCTTTTTTAGAGGTCAATACATGTCTTCCAACTATCATTAAACCTTTTTACCTTTATATGACCTATATATCAACCCATAAGATTTCTAGCCCTTGCATGAAACCATATATGTGAATTGCTATTTCAGGCTGATAAAAAAATCAAACATTAGATGTATCTCGAAATTGATAAAAATAGCAAATTAAAAATTGGGATAAAAGAATGGCAAAAAATTGTGCTATAGCACAGAATAGAACCGTGACCTTGTGGCCTTGAAAACTTGGAGCCAGACCACTACGCCAACGATATTAATGTGGTAGATGTCGGAACTATTATTCTATTTCATAGGTGTTGTTAACATTGGCCAAGGGCTTGGTCGCCTGCTGAACCATTGGTCCTCCACATCTATTCTATGTAATATATTAACTTCCAAATGGTTTCTAGACCTGGATGCTTCTATTCTGTGTAATATATTAACTTCCAAATGGTGTCAATTTTATTGCAACAGAACCTATGCTAAATGGTTAGGTGCTGGATGATCTGGGTATAATGGTCTCAATTTCTGTAATGCTACTGGTTCAAATGAACTCTATAGCTCGTTCAAATTACAGCATACACTCTAGAGTCAAGACAAATAACCCAGATGATCTCTCTGTCTGTACATATAATTGAGTGTCACTCCATCGAAATTATAGTTTCTAGCTGAATAGCAAAAAGGAAATCTACATTATTTATCTATAGCATCAGAACACTAGAAAGACCAAGGCTTGTCTAATCTTCTTCATCCACCGACTACTCAGCACCCATGTCAAAAGTATCTCGTGGGCTAACTCTCACCACAGCATGCCATGCTTCAACTTTTGGGTCTTGGACATAAAAGACTTGTTCCACTTGTGAAGAAAAGACAAAAGGATCATCCTCAATTTTTTCCCCTGTATGAATTTTTCGAGAAAAATTCACAAGTGTGAATCCAAACTCATCTTGCCATATCCTAGTTTGATGATGAATATCATACCATTCACATTTAAATATCACTACCTTGTATTCTAGATATGATAATTCGATTATATCTGATAGTCTGCCATAATAATTAACCCCATCATCTGCAATATTCACAACACCGCTGTTTTGTGTCAACCGTGTAGCCTCTCGGCTCGTAGTGCGGAACCTGAAACCATTAATAATATAGCCACTACATCTCACACCATATCTGTTCGGTTTTGCAGCCAAAACTCTAACCTTTGCCATGATGCCTATTCCATCTCCTAGGACAACCTATATAAAATGAAAAAAATTATATCCATTCCTTGTATAAATGCCATGCATAATATGGAGCAATTTCAGATTGTCACACCTTTTGCTCCAACCAGTCAGGAAAGTGTTCATCGATCAACTTTTCACTGAAAAAAGATGTCAAATTAGTTGAGTGACACAATTTGCTTTTCTCCTCATCCAAGAATTCTCTGCAACAATAGGAGCAATGTCATATCATCAAGTTAGAAAATAAATAAACATAGCAGGGAGAACTATATAAACATACCTGCGAAAATCTTCAAGTTCATCACAATATCGCAAGATGTACCGATGTGCTTGAACAAGGAGCTTCTTATCAAGGTTGATAGTACTACACTTTCCAATTGGTACACCAACACTATCAAATAGGTACATGTCTTTTTTCTCATCAGAAGGTGCAGGATTCCTGGAATACGCCCTTGTCAAACGTGTGGTTCCTTCTATAAATCTCGAACAAAAGGTCATACACTCCTCCATGCAATATCCTTCAGCAATTGATCCTTCTGGTTGAGCTTTATTCTTCACAAGTGCCTTTAGCCGAACAAAATATCTAAATGCAAAATCATGGACACATGTAAGTGTTAAGAAATATTAACAGTGACAATGGAAATTTGACGTAATTATACCTCTCCATGGGATACATCCACCGGTACTGAACGGGGCCACCCAATTTAACTTCTTCTACCAAGTGCACCATCAAATGCACACTAACAGTAAAGAATGATGGCAGGAAAAGTCTCTCCATATCACAAAGTGTCATCACAATACTCTCTTGAAGCTTTACCAGCTCATCTGCATCTATAACCTTAGAGCACAACTTCTTGAAGAAATTAGATAATTGAACAACAATTTTCATGACATCTTTGCAGGGGTAACAGGAACGGAGTGCCACTGGAAGAATGTCATGTAGTAAAACATGATTGTCGTGACTCTTTAGTCCGACCAATGTACAGTCTTTCATGTTGACAGATCTAGATATGTTTGATGCATAGCCATCAGGGGTTCTTAGGTTTTGGATTACTGAGCATAGCATCTCCTTTTGTTCTCTAGACATGGTAAAAGGTGCATCAGGAATTTTCTGCTTTCCTTCATCATCTACAATAGGATGAAGATCATCTCGAATTCCAAGTTCAACTAAATCTAGTCTTGCATTAAGGTCATCCTTTGTTTTACGACAAATAGCTAATAAAGTTGCTATAAAGTTGTCACACACATTTTTCTCTAGGTGCATTACATCTAGATTGTTTCTTAATAAGTTGAGTTCCCAGTAAGGTAGCATAAAGAAAATTGACCTCCTTTTCAACCAATCTTCTGGGTTCTTCGCCTTATCACCGCACCCATTTTGTTGCTTCTTTTTTCCTGGTCTTTTACGCTTGTGTTTCTGATCACTAACAACTTCCAATTTCTTGTTCTTGTCTTTCTTATTGACCTTCTTTGCCGTGCGCCCCTTTTTTCCTAACACAAACTCTTTGCCTTCTAACATTCTCAAAATAGTAGTGCCACTCATTTTTTCAGGTGCAAGTCCAGTTTCAACTGAGCCATCAAATTGCCTCTTTAGTTTTTGGTATCTATGATTTCCTGGCAGCCATCTACGATGACCCATATAGCACATCTTTTTACCCTTTTTCAAGTGAAACGATTTTGTCTCAGGACCGCAAGAAGGACATGCATATGTTCCACCAGTGCTCCATCCATATAGGTAAGCTAATGCAGGAAAATCATTGATAGTCCATAATAGCGCAACATGGAGAGGAAATTCCTTTCCTGAAGATGCATCAAATGTTTCAACTCCTTTCCACAACTGTAATCGCTCATCGATCAAGGGCTGCAAATAAACATCTACGTCATTACCTGGAGAATCTGGTCCCAGGATGATCATTGACAACAATAAAGATGTTTGCTTCATGCAGATCCAAGGTGGAAGGTTGTAAGGAACGAGCATAACTGGCCATGTACTATGCTTTAGATTCTTATTCCCGAAAGGGTTAAATCCATCGCTAGCAAGACCAAGGCGTACATTACGAGCATCTCCTACAAAATCACGATGTCTATTATCAAACTCTTTCCAAGCATCACCATCTGCAGGATGCCGTAGTTTTCCATCTTTTATACAGGCCTCATCATGCCATTGCATGTCATCTGAAGTTTTGCTGGTTGAAAATAACCTTTGGATCCTAGGTATCAATGGAAAATAATGCAAGACTTTTGCAGGTTTCCTTTTCCCCTTAGGTTCAACTGAAGAGGCATTCTTCTTATCAACCTTCCAACGAGAGCTCTCACACACATGACAAAAATCTTTTTTGGCATAGTCACCTCGAAAAAGCATGCAATCCTTGGGGCAAGCATGAATTTTCATATAATCAAGACCTAATGAACGGATGATTTTCTTCGCTTCATAATATGTCTTAGGGAGATTTGCTTCAGAAAGAAGTGCAGCAGATAATAGCCCCAGTAGTGCTGAAAATGATTCTTGTGACCAACCATGTAGGCACTTCAAATGATATAAATGAACCAAAAATGATAGCCTTGAACATTTACACCCAGGGTACAACCTTGCATGTGCATCCTTCAAGAACCTTGCATATATATTCTGTTCCCTCCCCGATGCATCATCTTCAAGATTCCCATATTTTTCATTTACACCTGGTTTCATATCTGGAATGCCTGACTGAAAATCATCTACTACGCCTTCAGACATACTTGCATCCCTTCCAAATGCAGCATGTAGCAGTTCTTGCATGCCATCCTGACCATCTTGTACTGAACCTGAATTAGCCAAATTTCTAGTGATATTTGGCACATCAACAAATGCAATTGTTGTTCTCTCATAATCCTCACCATGATGTACCCATGTAGTATAACCTTGAAGAATACCATTGTAACATCCAGGTAGTTAGAAACCTAGATCCTAAGTTTGGATATCTTATATGTATGCTTGCTTTGATGTAGGTGAGTTGTACAAGATAGCTAGGGGTATAATTGTAAATTATGAATTATATAAGTCCTTGAGTGTAATTGGGTAAAAGTACTATTAAGTGTCAAATCTAAATGACCGTAGAGAAGAAAAGTACAAAAGTTAAGTTGAAACCTAAGAAAAATAGACTTTGTATGAAACTAAGGGCCTATGTGTGATTAACACAAAAATATAAGGGCTTACATGTGAAAAGATTGATACATGAAAGTAAAATTCAGGTTTATTTGGGTACCAATATGTAAGAATACAAGTAATCATGACATTCCAGGAAATTTGTAAACATACCCAAAGTTTGATCAAATTTATTTAAATAAAGACAAAAGTAATTCAAATTCTACCTTTATTCATAAACTTAACTTAAAGAGTTGTAAACTTTGGCTTTCTGAACTTAAGACCTTAAACAATGTTGTAGAGTTTGAAAAACTCTACAACTTTCATGTTGAGCATTTTCTCATTTGACCTTTGTAGCAGTGAGAAATCTTAGTTTACCGAGAGGTCCCTGAACTTTTTGGAAATCACAAGCAAGTCCCCGGACCTCTCCCCTCTCTTCTTCCTCCTCGCGCACGTGGGCCCCTGCTCTGTTTCCTGCCACCGGCAGCGCTGCACCTCTGCCGCCGCTCTACCGCCGCCGCAGCGCCACCTCCTACTAGATCCACTTCCACGCGTCGTTCCCTTCCTTCCCTGACCTCTTTCCTCTCCCCTGCTGCCCTCTCGCGCGCGCGCCACGACTTCACCGAGCGTCCGCCGGCCGCCACCTCCTCGTCACCATGGACAGCCCACCTCGAAGCCTTAACTCTCGGTCTCTTGTGCGCAACAGCATTACCTTTACCCCTACATTCTGTTCCTCCAGTTCCAATGCCAAATTTCGAGCCTCGACCCACATTCCACCGCCGCCGTCTTCTCTTGCTCCGGCCACGCACATCATTCCCGTGGGCAGCCATCACCAGACCTCCTTCGTCCCAATCCATCCTCGTGCAAGCTTCCCCGTTGCTTGCTCATGCTCGACGACCCTCTGTTGCCTTCCAATTGTAACCAGAGTTTCGTCTCCGACAAGCGCCACCGTCGCCGCCCTTGGCCTCACCGTGGACAACACGATCTGAGCCTTTCCGTGCCACCACAACCCCCTAGCCAGCACTACATCATCCCCGACGCTCGCCGGTATTCCTCCTCGCCGCCGTCGCTATTGTCTCCGTCGATCACCCCTAATCCGACACGTATGCGTCCAATTGGTTGCACCTACACTTTCCCCATGACTTACTGAAGCTCGTGCGCAGGTTCCCTGTCGACGTTGACCGCCGGAGCACCGCCGTCGACGGTGACCTCTCCGCCGCCGCCTCGGGCTCTCGTCGGGATCTCTTCTTCCGACCACCACAACCCACGACAAGAGGTGCACCCGAACCGTCATGAGTTCCTGAGTCTTCTCCTCCCCTCGGACCTCGCCGCCGGCGACCTGTCTCGCCGGAACACGGCCGTCCTTCCCTTGCTCTGCGTCTGCCTTCAGCTCAGGGACACCGTGTTAGAAGACTTGAAAATCCAGGGGGCTATCTGCACAGCCCTAGACTCAGATGACTAGTACCCGAAGGACCCCCTTGTGTAATTATGCTGCCAACTTTGAAATTCTATATCAACTCTGAAAAAATCATAAAAATGCAAACTAAAATTTGTTGGAATCCTTAGTCAAAGATCTACAACTTTACTTAAGGGATAAACTTCAGTTTCTGAATGTTTTGTATTCTAATTTAAATGTTAAATTTAGTTACTTGTAGGCTTAGGAAATGCATAGTAATTGATTGAAAAATGATAAAAATGTAAAATTAGTTGGGTTAATTTTCTTTTAACATGTAGAATTTAAGAAAAATAATTATATCATTAAGTGATATTTCTTAGTATATAAGTTTAATTACAACTAATGCATAAGTTAACCTTGTATAATTAATTAATATCATAAATTTAAATGCTCAAAAATCAAGAAAATATTTTCCTAGTACTATTCTATAATGGTGTAGTCTATTGCTAAATTTCCAACCTAAGATTAAATGGGAAACAACTAAAACACATTGAACATGTTATAGTAAGTACATAATTTAATATCAATATGGAATTCATATAAATAAATAGTATAAGCAATAGATAAAATGATTTAACTAAGTTTTTGGGCATCACCCCAACCTGTTGCTCCATGCCACTAGTTAGATACTTAGTAGAGTTAACTTAGCTATTTAATGTATCTAGATAAAATAATTAATACTCAATAAATGACTGCCCAGTACAGGGTAGTTAAGTTGTTTGTTGTAATGTAAGATTCTTTTAACTGGATTGCAACTTTATTGGGAATAAAAGTATATGCATTCCATAATTTATAACTGTGCATCTCATGTAGACTCGACTACTCTCGCCGACGGTGACTACGAGCTCATTCTGGAACAAGGAGAGGAATCAACTGAAGAACCCGGGAACGCCGTCGAAGGTTTAGCTGAAGCTCCGAACCAAAGTTCGGATAACTTTGACCCTACCGCTCCTAATCCTACGCAAGAAGGCAAGCCCCGGACATGACCCTTACTTTATTTACACTGCAAACTATACTATTTATATATATTTTTATGCATTAAGTTCTTAGGAATTGTTTGAAAACGTTAGTTGCATGATTCTAGAAACCGATGTATTGAACACTAGAACTTGAGTCCGGATAGCTGCTCTGCTTATAGGACCGGTAGGAGTCGGGTGATTTCCTGTCACTCGCGCGATATAGGAATTGTAATGTTTACATTCCGCAATCAATATAAGGATGACGGACGGGAATTATGTGGAGTATCACGTTTGAGATAATACCCCATCTGTGTTGTTGAACTGGATAAGACCGTAGTGTGTGGTAGCGGTGGTTAAGCGTTTGAAAGTACTAGCCACATGCCGTGAAATATGGTAAGCGGTAAGCCTAGTAACCAATCAGCCCGAGGAGTGGACATACCCCCCACCACATGTATTTGGTTCTTTTGGTTACTTAGTTCGACGTGTAGGAATACGTGTTGCTGGGCAACCAGGAGTATGGGTTTTGTAGTCGCGCTACAGACGTACGTCCTGCACTTTGGAAGTGCGTATGGTCCTGCAGTCGCTCGTGGTGGATCTGATCCACGAGTCGGAATGAAAGGCAAACGGTTGCTTCGGAACGACCCTTTGGTGTTCCAAGCGTGTGTGTTAGGTTTACCCTTGCAAGGTTTGAAATTCGATTCAGGAATCATCCGTTTCTCACGGAGATTGAGACTGCTTAATCCCTTTGTGTGGCAGATTCAACCTAAATTATACCGTCTCAAGTACACGAGTCCTCGCCGGAGGGCTACCTCGTACTTCAAACGGTATAATACTATTGGTCTGTCGGGTAACGTCCCGATAAACCACCGAACGCAGGATCTAACAAGGTACCTCACACGAAGGTGAGTCCAGAGATATAATGCCAAAATAATTTACACCACAGGCAGTTATATTACAAAAATACATAAAGTATCATTAGCTCCCACTGAGGAGAGATTATTACAAAACAAGTTTAAGTTTCTAGTCAAAGCAGCGGAGTTTGAAAAGCGTAGACATCATACACGTCGTCATTACAGATATTATGCTAGCCCTGGCATAATATCACTCAGCGGAATCTGTGTTGGCCGAGGACGGATCCCATTCCACGGACCAACCATCAGGCAAGGGGTAGGGCCATGGTGTAATGAACGCTGGCTCATCCGGAGGATTTCCTGAAGTAAATCAACAAAAAGCAAGGCTGAGTATACTAATACTCAGCAAGACTTACCCGGAATTGGATATAACTTAGCCCATAACTAGACTCATGATGGCTTTTAGCTTTGGGTAGGGTTTTCAGCTGAAAAGCAACAAAGAGTAGATCCTTAATTTCAACTTTTAACTTTCAGGTTCTAGTTGATTAACCATTCTAGGTAAGCACATATAACTATTCAAACATGGTAGAATCTTTACTCAAACATCATCTTTGATAATCACATAATTGCCCTTGTTACTCTATGTGATAAAGGGAATAAGCAGTCTCATTCATCGTGAGAGGCGGACGATTCTGAATCGAGATTCAACCCTTGCAAGGTAAACCTAACACACACGCTTGGGAACACCACAGGGTCGTTCCGAAGCAACCGTTTACCTTTCATTCCGACTCGTGGATCAGGGCCACCACAAGCGACTGCAGGTCGTACGCACTTCCAAAGTGTAGGATGTACGTCTGTAGCGCGACTACAAAACCCGTACTCCTGGTTGCCCAGCAACACGTATGCCTACACGTCGAACAAAGTAACCAAAAGAAGCAAATACATGTGGTGGGGGGTATGTCCACTCCTCGGGCCGATCGGTTACTAGGCTTACCGCTTACCATATTTCACGGCATGTGGCTAGTACTTTCAAACGCTTAACCACCGCTACCACACACTACGACCTTATCAAATTCCACAACACAGACGGGGTATCATCTCAACCATGATACCTCACAAAACTCCCGTTCGTCATCCTTATAGTGATAACAGGAATGTAAACATTACAACTCCTATATCACGCAAGTGACAGAAAATCACTCGACTTCTACCGGTCCTATAAGCAGAGCAGCTATTCGAACTCAAGTTCTAGTGTTCAATACATAGGTTTCTGGGATTATGCAACTAAGGTTTACAAACAACTCCTAAGAACTTAATGCATAAAGATATACATAAATAGTATAGGTTGCAGTGTAATAAAGTAGGGGTTATGTCCGGGGCTTGCCTTCGCTGATAGGGTTGGGGTTAGTCAAATTATTTTCTTCCGAACCTTGGTTCGGGGCTTCAGAGAAATCCGCGACGAGGCTCCCGGAGTCTTCAGAATAAACTTCTTCTTGTTCTGGGATCAGCTGATAATCCCCGTCAGCGAGAGTGGTCGAGTCTATATGAGATGCAAAATTACAAGTTATAAAATGCATAAACTTTTATTTCACTTCCCGATAAAGTTGCAATCTAAAATAAAGAACATTACATTCCGACAATAATCTATCTACCCTGTACTGGACAGTCATTTATCGAGTACTAACTATTTTACTTAGACACATTAAACAGCAAACTTAACTGCGTTAAGTATCTAACTAGTGGCATGGAGCAACAGGTGGGGTGGTTCCAAACAAGTATATTAAAAAGCTTTATACCATGACTACACTAATTATTTTTAAGTTACAATTATAGTTCAATTATATTATATCCATTTTAGTTAATACCTAACCCTTGGTTGGAAACTTAATAACATGTTATAATATTACAAAACAGAACCCTAATATATTTTTCATGATTTTTGAACATTTAAAAGTGTAATTAGTAATTATATAAAAGAAACTACACCTTATTTCTAATAAAACTTGTATATTAAGGAAATAATACTGGAATACTAGAATAATTATTTTTCCTCAATTCTACATGTTAAAAGAAAATTAACATCACTGGTTTTACCATTTTATCATTTTTCTATGAATTACTATGCATTTCTTAAGCCTACAAGTAACTAAACTTGATATTTAAATTAGGTCATCAAACATTCAGAAATTGAAGTTGATCTTTTAAGAAAAGTTGTAGATCTTTTTCTAGGGATTCCAACAAAATTTAGTTTACAATTTTATGATTTTTCCTGTAATAGATATAGCATTTCTAAGTTGACAGCTTTATTTACACAAGAAGGTCCCTCGGCACTATTCAACTGAGTCTAGGGCTATGCATATAACCCCCTGGGTTTCTATTCCTTCTAACCCGAGGTCCTTGGCTGGGGACCGAAGCAGAGCAAGGCGGAGGCGGCCGTGTTCCGGCGACGGCGGTCACCGGCGGCGAGGTCCAAGGGCAAGAGAGGACTCAGGGGCTTACTGTGGTCTTGTTGAGTTACGTGTCGAGGATGGGGATGGCCGGAATGGTGGAGTTCGACGGAAACCCGAGGCGGTGGCGAAGGGGTCGAAGGCAACGACGATGTTCCAGTGGTGAACGTGGGCAAAGGTCCTGTGCACAAGAGCCAGTGAGTCACGGGGAACGTGTAGGTTCAATCAATTGGAAGAATAGACACTGGATCAAGAGTAATCGACGGAGACCGAAGCGGCGGCGACGAGGAAGAACGCCGGCGAGCGTCGGGGAGGCGCAGTGGTGGACTAGAGAGTCACTGGATGGGTCGGGGAGCTTCACAGAGATGATGTGGTGCTGGCTAGGGTATCGTGGTGGCGTGGAGAGGCTCAGAGCGAGCTGCCCACGGTGAGGCCGAAGGTGGCGGCGGCGGCGCTTCGTCGGAGACGAAGTTCCAGTAGGAATTGGATGGCAACAAGTGGTCGAGGAGCACCAGTGAACTACGGGGAAACTTGCGCAAGTGTTGATTGGGGCGGAGGAGGTCCGGTGTGGGCTGCCCACGGGCGTGCCGTGCGCGGCCGGAGCTAAAGGAGACGGCGGCGGAGGAATGTGGGTCGAATGCTCGGGATTTGGTTCTGGAGCTGGAGGAATAGAGCGTAGGCATCACAGGGAAGCTAATGCGCGTGAGAGACAAGAAGTTAATTCTCTGTGGCGAGCGCTCCACGGCGATGAGGAGGTGGCGGCCGGAGGAAGCTCGGGGTCGTCGTGGCGTGCGCGCGAGAAGCCACCAGGGGAGAGGAAAGAGGTCGGGATTGGGAGGAGATGACGCGTGGGCAGGTGTAGCAGCAGGAGGTGGAGTTCGGGAGCCTGCGCCGGCGGTGAGCGGCGGTGACAGGCGCAGCGAGCAGAGCGGAAGCGGCGTGCCAGAGGAAGACGAAGCAGGGAGGTGTCAGGGGGACTAGTTTGTGATTTCTAAAAAATTCAGGGACCCCTCTGTAAACTAAAATTTCTCACTGATGCAAAGGTCAAATGAAAAAGTGTTCAACATGAAAGTTGTAGGGTTTTTCAAACTCTACAACATTGTTTTAGGGCTTAGGTTCAGAAACTCAAAGTTTACAGCTATTTGAATTATATTTTGAAACAAGATGGAATTTAAGTGAAATTTATCTTTGCCCACTTAAATTTGATTAAATTTTGGGCCTGTTTACAAATTTTCTGACCTGTCATGATTACTTGTATTTTTACACCTTAACCCTTAAGTAAATTTGAATTTGACTTTTATATTCAAACCATTTCATATGTAACCCTTATATTTGTGTTAATTACACATAGGTCCTTGGTTTCATACAAAGTTTATTTCTCTTAGGTTTTAACTTACTATTTGTACTTTTCTTCACTATAAATATTTGATCTTGACATTTAAGAGCATTTTTCCACAATTGCATATAAGCACTTATAACATTCATAATTTTCAATTACACCCCTAGTGCCTTGTACAACTCATAACATACACACAACTTACTAATATCTAGTGTCTAGATTTTTAATTACATGAATGTTACAGCCTTCCCCCCTTAAAAAGAATCTCGTCCCGAGATTCCGAAGCTGAACAAAAATGGATGATTAAATTTGGGGATTGGCTTGCAGGAAGTCTGGGAAATTCCGTTGAAGATAAGACTCTGTTTCCCAAGTCGTTTCTTCCTCGGTGTGATGATCCCATAAGATCTTATACATCTTAACTGCCCTTCTTCTGGTGAATCTTTCCTTAGTATCCAGGGTTCGAAGAGGTTGTTCAATGTACGATAGATCGGGTTCAATCTCAATGGCACATGTCTCAACTATTTCCGTGGGTACTTTGACACACTTCTTAAGTTGGGAGACATGAAAGACATCGTGAATAGTAGCCAATTGAGATGGAAGGCGAAGCTTGTAAGCCACTGGGCCACAAACATTGAGAATTTCGAAGGGTCCGACATATCGAGGTGCTAACTTCCCCTTTATGCCAAAACGTTGGACACCTTTGGTAGGAGATACTCGAAGATAAACAAAATCTCCTACTTGAAATTGCAGAGGTTTCCTCCTCTTATCTGCGTAGCTCTTCTGTCTGGACTGAGCGGTTTTAAGATTAGATTGAATAACCTTAACCTTATCTTCAGCTTCAACGACTAGGTCTGGTCCGAAGATTTTACGTTCACCGGTCTCCGACCAACTCAAAGGAGTTCGGCATCTGCGACCATATAACGCTTCAAAAGGAGCCATTTGAAGACTAGCTTGATAACTGTTGTTATAAGAGAATTCAGCTAGAGCAAGGCACTTATCCCAACTTGTACCATAGTGAATAATACAAGCTCGGAGCATGTCTTCAAGGATTTGGTTAACTCGTTCAGTCTGCCCATCAGTCTGGGGATGATACACAGAGCTTCGAATCAATTTGGTTCCTAGAGCTGATTGTAATTGCTCCCAAAATCGTGCAATAAATTGGGGCCCTAGATCAGAGATGATGGTTTTTGGAACCCCATGCAATCGAACGATTTGTTCCAGATAGACTTCGGCATACTTCTTAGCAGAGTAAGTGGTATGCACAGGAAGAAAATGAGCTGTTTTTGTGAGTCTATCAATGATCACCCATATGGAGTCATGCTTTTGAGATGTGTTGGGAAGACCGACAATGAAATCCATACTAATGTCTTCCCATTTCCATGACGGTATGGGTAATGGCTGAAGCGTACCAGAGGCTTTTAAATGGCTAGCTTTAACTCTCTGGCACGTATCACACTCGGATACATATTTGGCAATTTCTCTCTTCATTCTGGTCCACCAAAAATGTTGCCGAAGATCTTGATACATCTTGGTGCTACCAGGATGAATAGAGAATTTGGACAAATATGCTTCGTCAAGGATTTGCTTACGAAGTTGATGATCCTTAGGCACAACAATCCGATCATTGAACCATAGGACTCCTTGATGATCATTGTGAAAACACCGATATTTAGTTTCTCCCTAGGATAGCTTGGATTTGATAATTTTGACACCCTCATCATGTAACTGCAACATGATGATTTTATCCCGCAGAGTAGACTCAATAGAGATCAAGTTTAAACTACCTTGGGGAATAATCTCAAGATTGAGTTTCCTCATTTGATGGCAAAGAGTGTCACTAAAGGTGGATATGGTTAAGCAATGACAATGTGACTTGCGGCTAAGTGCATCCGCAACCATATTAGCTTTGCCCGGATGATAGTGTACCTCAAGGTCATAATCTTTGATCAATTCTAACCAACGCCTTTGCCTCATATTTAGATCAGCTTGAGTGAAAATATATTTGAGGCTCTTATGGTCAGTGTAAATGTTACACTTAGCACCCATAAGATGATGTCTCCAAATCTTGAGAGCGTGGATAACTGCTGCTAATTCAAGATCATGTGTTGGATAATTTTGTTCATGAGTCCGAAGTGCTCGGGATGCATAGGCAATAACCCGGTTGTTTTGCATAAGGACACAACCAAGGCCGATTCCAGAAGCATCGCAATAGACATCAAAAGGCTGAGTACTATCTGGCTGAGCTAGTACTGGAGCAGTCGTCAGAAGTTTTCTCAAGGTGTGAAATGCTTCCTCACACCTATCATCCCAACGGAACTTAACTTCTTTCTTAAGTAGCTCAGTCATGGGTTTAGCTATCTTGGAGAAGTCTGGAATGAATCGGCGATAATATCCCACTAATCCAAGGAAACTTCAGATTTGATGGGCTGAAGTGGGAGGGTTCCAGTCCATAACTTCTTGAACTTTGGTTGGATCAACCGATACGCCTTCATTAGAGATAGTATGTCCCAAAAATTTCACACTATCCAGCCAGAATTCACATTTCGAGAATTTGGCATAAAGGCGATGATCACGTAGTCGTTGAAGAATGACACATAAATGATCAACATGGTCTTCTTTGGTTTTGGAGTATATCAAAATGTCATCGATGAAGACCACAATGAATTTATCGAGTTCCGGCATAAATACGGAATTCATGAGATACATGAAATATGCCGGTGCATTAGTGAGTCCAAATGACATAACCAGATATTCATAAAGTCCATATCTGGTCGAGAAGGCCGTTTTTGGAATGTCACTAGGCCTGATTTTTATCTGATGATATCCAGAGCGTAGGTCAATCTTAGAAAAGACCTTTGCTCCAGCTAGTTGATCAAACAAGATATCAATGCGGGGAAGAGGGTACTTATTTTTTATAGTAACTGCATTGAGTGGACGGTAATCGACACATAGCCTTAGGCTATCGTCTTTCTTCTTGACAAAGAGAGCAGAACAACCCCAAGGTGAGGCACTTGGGCGTATATAACCCTTATCAAGAAGATCTTGGAGCTGAATTTTCAGTTCTGCTAATTCATTTGGAGGCATGCGATACGGCCTCTTCGAAATAGGAGCAGTGCCTGGTTGAAGTTCAATGATAAACTCGATATCTCTATCTGGTGGCATTCCAGGCAAATCGTCTGGAAAGACATCGGGGTATTCACACACTATAGGAATATCCTTGACTTTGATATCTGTGATAGCATAAGTACAAGGATGCAGACATTCTGACTGAGGCAGATAAAGGGTGGTGATCCCATAGTATGGTGAATCAATTTCAACAACTCGGGACGAAATATCTAGCCGTACTTGATGTTTAGTCATCCAGTCGGTCCCAAGTATAACATCAATACCCTCTAAACTGAGTAAAACCAAATCAGTTTTGATCTCTTTACTACCTAACTGAAGTGGCACATTTCTACTCATTTGGTTGGAAGTGATTTTTCCTCCAGGGGTAGAAATCATATATGAACCTTGAGTGTAACAAGGATCAAGTCCTATCCGGGTACCACAGTTGTTACTAATAAAGCTATGTGTTGCTCCAGAATCAAATAAAGTAGCAACTGGTTTGTAATGAATAGAAAATGTACCCGACATGACGGGAGCCCCATCTGGAAGTTCTGCAAGAGTGGTGAAGTTAATCCGTCCTTGCCGGACTTGCATCACCGGCTTTTTGCCCTTGTTCGGATTTCCTTGGGTAGAGCTTTGCCCTGGATTAGACTTCTTGGGCCGCGGACAATCTCGGATAAAATGATCCGCACTCCCGCAATTGAAACAGCGATAATTGCTGCCTTTCTGTGGCACTTGTTGAATATTTGGCCGTTGGCCAGATTGTTGTGCTTGTTGCGGGGGCACAGGAGGTCTGAACCTTCCTTGTTGTTGAGGCGGCCTAAAAACCAATCTACCCGTTGGGGCATTGCGCTGTGGTGCTTTGGGCGGCGTGTTGGGAATAACCCGATACCTCGGTGGTTGAGCACTCGAGGGTCCAGTAGAAGTCTTCCGCTTTTTCTTGGCATAATGCGCCACAATGCAATCTTCTTGAGTTAAGGCCATGTTAACCAACTCACTAAAAGTATTAGCCCTTACAAGATTCAGGCGTTCCTTGAGTTTGGTGTTAAGGCCCCGGCGGAAACGTTCTTGTTTCTTAGCATCGTTATCCGCATGATAACCCGCATATTGGCACAGGTGATTGAAATTCTGTGCGTATTGCAGAACTGTACTGGTGCCTTGAGTAAGAGCCAGGAATTCATTCAATTTTCGCTCTAGTAATCCTGCTGGAATATAATGGGCTCTGAAGGCTGTCCGGAACTCATCCCATGTAATAACATGCCCTGCAGGTTGCATGGCATAGAAATTGTCCCACCAGATCCGAGCAGTACCACGGAATTGTTGGGCAGCAAAGGAAACTTTGCTAGAGTCCGCACATGGTACTGTCAAGAGAGCGAACTTCGATTCAATGATGTGGAGCCAGGCATCGGCATCCAATGGTTCTTCGGCCTTACTGAAGAAAGGCGGCTGGGTACTAAGGAAATCTTGGTAACTAGCCACAGGAGGATTGCGATCATCACGGCCTCCTCGAAATTGTTGATGTTGCTGGTTCTGCTGTGCTTGAACCAGCAAGTTAAGCAACTCCGTTTGCCGAGCCATAACTTCGGCAAGATTGGGAGGAGGTGGTGGTGGTTCTTGAGAACCGCTGGCCTGATCAGCCCGGAAACCTTCCGGGGTTCCGCGTGTGGCTCCAACGATCTGAAATAAAGGAGATGTCCATCATTAACCATATAGCCTTACTCCCAATTTCAGAAGACATAACTCTTTTAGACAAACAATGCATACATTCCATTTAATCACCTCATTTCAGAATTTAAAGATAATGAACAAGATGATAAAATAGGAACTTATATTACATCACTGACTCGGATAGTTCTCCACATCACACATCGGAAAGTTAACTACACAGGCCATTTTAAGTTACACAAATGGCACGAGGTTTAACTACTTAAACTATTACATCCCCATGGATTACATTTCGAAAGTCGACGATTTATTAAAAATCGTCGAAGTTGCCTACAGACGACTGACTGCTAGAAGGAGAGTGATAGGGACTAAGAACAGGATCCCCATGCTCAGAGTCAATTTCTGAAACACCTTCAATCTCCTCTGGATCTTCTTCTTCTTCTTCAGGTACTATGGGTATAGCGGGAAGTATCGGTTGCTGCTGCAATTCCTCAATATGAGCCTGGGCATCATCCGCTTCAAATATCAGATCATGAATTTGCTCCTGTAGAAATTCTATAACAGCGTCGCGCTGAGTGATAATATGATCACTCTCATTGATCTGATCTTCGCGATGAAGAATTGTTTCATCCCTTGCGGCGATGATTTCATCCTTTTGTGTTACCAAAGCTTGTAATTCTTCTATTTGGGTTACTTGATGGTCAGCGTTCCGATAGTGACTTTGAGCCACACCAGTTATCTGACTCACCCCATGACGCAGTAGCATTTGGTAATGATATTGCACATCCATAAACCTGGTAACGATACGGACGGTTTCTTCAGCCAGATCTCCTAGCAAATGACCATGATGGTCTGTCCGAAAATCCCAGTCCAAATTACCCGGGTCTATGGTAGGAAATAACCCAATTGGATATGCGGCAACTTCAATCGGATGATGATTGCAGAAAAGTTTAATAGCTTCTAATGCAGCAGTTTCAAGAGTATCCACTAGACGATATCCAACCACTTCCACTTCTATGGGAGGCCATAAGGAGCGGAAAGGGTGTTGAGGAATTATCATCTTAACCCGACATCGTGGAACTCCTTCTTCATGATACTCTACCCCATCATACAGAGGAGGCTCTGTATAATGAAACATACTCAAGGATTCCCAAAAAAGACGAGGAAACCCTTCCCAGTGCAAACCATTAGTGTGAAAGTGCCCCTCCTGATCCCAAAAGGTATTAGCAGGAGCAGCCATCTGCGACAACAATGCAAATGGTAAGATATTTTTACCCTGTTGAGAAATTCACAAGGTAAATTGGATTAAGATAGCTAATTCTGATAGCAGCAAAGGCTGGAAATCAGATGGATGCCTAAGATACTCAACTAAAGATTCTTACTTACCCAAACTAAGAAAAACCATTATGTACCTATTTTTTAGGAAGCATCAAAATTAAGCATTCATTTTAGTTGATTAGTGGATTATGCATGCACGCACTAATCGACCTCTCAACCAAAAATTAACTGCCAAGTAATCTTGGTCTTACGTGGTTAGTTACGGTGGCACAATATAAATACGTCTCTCACTAATAACTAGTCGATAAACCCTATCCGTCCTAGTTTCGGAATCGTGGTTAGCGTACCTGCAGAAAACCACATTGCATATATTTATATCCAATGAACCTTTCATGCCAGCATGTCATGAAAGCGTCCCCATTCATTACTGCTCACTATAGAAACAGCATCTGTACAATTACCGCCGTACAGACAACGTTAACATACGTTATTGAATAACGTATTCACGGGGGTACCGCAAAATGCGGGGGTATGAACAGCCCTCGCCATACCCTGCGCTGAACCATTTACTCCCAATGTAGTCAACTGAAGTTGGTACATTGGCAGCATCTCAAGTAGGCCACTGCTTGAGAAACAGCGTTCGGTTCGCATCACCGACGGGAAGGCCAAGCTCCCTCAGTTGGCTGAGGATCCTTACCTTCTTACCTCACGATCGAAGATGTCATTACAGAAAGTAAAGTTGAATTGTGCATGAAATTAAATTTCAACAGAAAAGTAATGCTGGGAGTTAGTCATATATATATATATTACAGCCACCTCTAATTCCCGTAATAACATTACCCTAGGGCTTACGTACTATACATAATCCTTAACGAACCACCATAGTTCGCAAATACTTGATTAATCAATTTTTATACTAAAAATTACTTTTTAAGGCTAATTATATCTCCAGGGTACACTTGTTAGCTCTGATACCAGCTATGGCAGAACCAACCTGAATTATACCGGCTCAAGTACGCGAGTCCTCGCCGGAGGGCTACCTCGTACTTCAAACGGTATAATACTATTGGTCTGTCGGGTAACGTCCCGATAAACCACCGAACGCAGGATCTAACAAGGTACCTCACACGAAGGTGAGTCCAGAGATATAATGCCAAAATAATTTACACCACAGGCAGTTATATTACAAAAATACATAAAGTATCATTAGCTCCCACTGAGGAGAGATTATTACAAAACAAGTTTAAGTTTCTAGTCAAAGCAGCGGAGTTTGAAAAGCGTAGACATCATACACGTCGTCATTACAGATATTATGCTAGCCCTGGCATAATATCACTCGGCGGAATCTGTGTTGGCCGGGGACGGATCCCATTCCACGGACCAACCATCAGGCAAGGGGTAGGGCCATGGTGTAATGAACGCTGGCTCATCCGGAGGATTTCCTGAAGTAAATCAACAAAAAGCAAGGCTGAGTATACTAATACTCAGCAAGACTTACCCGGAATTGGGTATAACTTAGCCCATAACTAGACTCATGATGGCTTTTAGCTTTGGGTAGGGTTTTCAGCTGAAAAGCAACAAAGAGTAGATCCTTAATTTCAACTTCTAACTTTCAGGTTCTAGTTGATTAACCATTCTAGGTAAGCATCTATAACTATTCAAACATGGTAGAATCTTTACTCAAACATCATCTTTGATAATCACATAATTGCCCTTGTTACTCTATGTGATAAAGGGAATAAGCAGTCTCATTCATCGTGAGAGGCGGACGATTCTGAATCGAGATTCAACCCTTGCAAGGTAAACCTAACACACACGCTTGGGAACACCACAGGGTCGTTCTGAAGCAACCATTTACCTTTCATTCCGACTCGTGGATCAGGGCCACCACAAGCGACTGCAGGTCGTACGCACTTCCAAAGTGTAGGATGTACGTCTATAGCGCGACTACAAAACCCGTACTCCTGATTGCCCAGCAACACGTATGCCTACACGTCGAACAAAGTAACCAAAAGAAGCAAATACATGTGGTGGGGGGGTATGTCCACTCCTCGGGCCGATCGGTTACTAGGCTTACCGCTTACCATATTTCACGGCATGTGGCTAGTACTTTCAAACGCTTAACCACCGCTACCACACACTGCGACCTTATCAAATTCCACAACACAGACGGGGTATCATCTCAACCATGATACCTCACAAAACTCCCGTTCGTCATCCTTATAGTGATAACAGGAATGTAAACATTACAACTCCTATATCGCGCGAGTGACAGGAAATCACTCGACTTCTACCGGTCCTATAAACAGAGCAGCTATTCGAACTCAAGTTCTAGTGTTCAATACATAGGTTCCTGGGATTATGCAACTAAGGTTTACAAACAACTCCTAAGAACTTAATGCATAAAGATATACATAAATAGTATAGGTTGCAGTGTAATAAAGTAGGGGTTATGTCCGGGGCTTGCCTTCGCTGATAGGGTTGGGGTTAGTCAAATTATTTTCTTCCGAACCTTGGTTCGGGGCTTCAGAGAAATCCGCGACGAGACTCCCGGAGTCTTCAGAATAAACTTCTTCTTGTTCTGGGATCAGCTGATAATCCCCGTCAGCGAGAGTGGTCGAGTCTATATGAGATGCAAAATTACAAGTTATAAAATGCATAAACTTTTATTTCACTTCCCGATAAAGTTGCAATCTAAAATAAAGAACATTACATTCCGACAATAATCTATCTACCCTGTACTGGGCAGTAATTTATCGAGTACTAACTATTTTACTTAGACATATTAAACAACAGACTTAACTACGCTAAGTATCTAACTAGTGGCATGGAGCAACAGGTGGGGTGGTTCCAAACAAGTATATTAAAAAGCTTTATACCATGACTACACTAATTATTTTTGAGTTACCATTATAGTTCAATTATATTATATCCATTTTAGTTAATACCTAACCCTTGGTTGGAAACTTAATAACATGTTATAATATTACAAAACAGAACCCTAATATATTTTTCATGATTTTTGAACATTTAAAAGTGTAATTAGTAATTATATAAAAGAAACTACACCTTATTTCTAATAAAACTTGTATATTAAGGAAATAATACTGGAATACTAGAATAATTATTTTTCTTCAATTCTACATGTTAAAAGAAAATTAACATCACTGGTTTTACCATTTTATCATTTTTCTATGAATTACTATGCATTTCTTAAGCCTACAAGTAACTAAACTTGATATTTAAATTAGATCATCAAACATTCAGAAATTGAAGTTGATCTTTTAAGAAAAGTTGTAGATCTTTATCTAAGGATTCCAACAAAATTTAGTTTACAATTTTATGATTTTTCCTGGAATAGATATAGCATTTCTAAGTTGACAGCTTTATTTACACAAGGAGGTCCCTCGGCACTATTCAACTGAGTCTAGGGCTATGCATATAACCCCCTGGGTTTCTATTCCTTCTAACCCGAGGTCCTTGGCTGGGGACCGAAGCAGAGCAAGGCGGAGGCGGCCATGTTTCGGCGACGGCGGTCACCGGCGGCGAGGTCCAAGGGCAAGAGAGTCACTGGATGGGTCGGGGAGCTTCACAGAGATGATGTGGTGCTGGCTAGGGTATTGTGGTGGCGTGGAGAGGCTCAGAGCGAGCTGCCCACGGTGAGGCCGAAGGTGGCAGCGGCGGCGCTTCGTCGGAGATGAAGTTCCAGTAGAAATTGGATGGCAACAAGTGGTCGAGGAGCACCAGTGAACTACGGGGAAACTTGCGCAAGTGTTGATTGGGGCGGAGGAGGTCCGGTGTGGGCTGCCCACGGGCGTGCCGTGCGCGGCCGGAGCTAAAGGAGACGGCGGCGGAGGAATGTGGGTCGAATGCTCGGGATTTGGTTCTGGAGCTGGAGGAATAGAGCGTAGGCATCACAGGGAAGCTAATGCGCGCGAGAGACAAGAAGTTAAGGCTCTGTGGCGAGCGCTCCACGGCGATGAGGAGGTGGCGGCCGGAGGAAGCTTGGGGTCGTCGTGGCGTGCGCGCGAGAAGCCACCAGGGGAGAGGAAAGAGGTCGGGATTGGGAGGAGATGACGCGTGGGCAGGTGTAGCAGCAGGAGGTGGAGTTCGGGAGCCTGCGCCGGCGGTGAGCGGCGGTGGCAGGCACAACGAGCAGAGCGGAAGCGGCGTGCCAGAGGAAGACGAAGCAGGGAGGTGTTAGGGGGACTAGTTTGTGATTTCTAAAAAATTCAGGAACCCCTCTGTAAACTAAAATTTCTCACTGATACAAAGGTCAAATGAAAAAGTGTTCAACATGAAAGTTGTAGGGTTTTTCAAACTCTACAACATTGTTTTAGGACTTGGGTTCAGAAACTCAAAGTTTACAGCTATTTGAATTATATTTTGAAACAAGATGGAATTTAAGTGAAATTTATCTTTGCCCAGTTAAATTTGATTAAATTTTGGGCCTGTTTACAAATTTTCTGACCTGTCATGATTACTTGTATTTTTACACCTTAACCCTTAAGTAAATTTGAATTTGACTTTTATATTCAAACCATTTCATATGTAACCCTTATATTTGTGTTAATTACACATAGGCCCTTGGTTTCATACAAAGTTTATTTCTCTTAGGTTTTAACTTACTATTTGTACTTTTCTTCACTATAAATATTTGATCTTGACATTTAAGAGCATTTTTCCACAATTTCATATAAGCACTTATAACATTCATAATTTTCAATTACACCCCTAGTGCCTTGTACAACTCATAACATACACACAACTTACTAATATCTAGTGTCTAGATTTTTAATTACATGAATGTTACACTTTGCCACATAGAGTAACAAGAGCAACTTTGTGATCATCAAAGCTGATGTTTGATTAAAGATTCGACCATGCTTTGAGTACTTATAGGTGCTTACCTAGAATTGTTAATCAACTAGAACCTAAAAACTAAAAGTTGAAAATAAGGATCTACTCTTTGTTGCTTTTCAGCTGAAAACCCTACCCAAAACCTGAAAAGCCTGCATAAGTCTAGGTACATGGCTAAGTATACCATGAGCGGGTAAGTCTTGCTGAGTATTAGCATACTCAATCTTGCTTTGTATCTATCTCCTTCAGGTAACCTCCCTGATGAGCCAGCTTTCATTACACCATGGCCCTACCCCTTGCCTGATGGTTGGTCCGTGGAGTGGGATCCGTCCCCGGCCAACACAGATTCTGCCGAGTAATATCATGCTAGGGTTAGCATGATATCTGTAATAATGATGTGTACAGTGTTCGTGTTTTCAAACTCCGCTGCTGTTACTTAAAACTTGAACCGTTTTGTAATAATGTCCCTCGTTGGACACTAATGTTACTGTTATATGCATATGTAATACATCTGCCTATGATGTAAAGTGTAATGGCATGTATATCTCTGGACTCGCCTTCGTGCGAGGTACCTTGTTGGATCCTGCTTTCGGTGGTTTATCGGGACGTTACCCGACAAGCCAAGGGGTTACACCGTTTGAAGTACGTTGGAGCCCTTGAGAAAGGACTTGCGTATTTGAGCCGGTGTAATTCAGGTTGGTTCTGCCACAGCTGGTATCAGAGCTAACAAGTGTACCCTGGAGATATATTTAGCCTTAAAAATAATTTATAGTATAAAATTTGTTAAACAAGTACTTGCAAACCACGTTGAGTTCATTAAGGATTATGTATAGTACGTAAAGCCCTAGGGTAATGTTATTAAGGGAATTAGATGTGGCTGTAATATATATATAACTCTAACTCCTAGCATTACTTTTCTGTTGAAACATAAATTCATGTACAACTCAACTTTACTTTCTGTAACGACACCTTCGATCGCGAGGTAAGAGGGTAAGGATCCTCAGCCAACTGAGGGAGCTTGGCCTTCCTGTCGGTGATGCGAACCGAACGCTGTTTCTCAAGCAGTGGCTTACTTGAGATGCTGCCAATGTACCAACTTTGGTTGACTATATTGGGAGTAGATGGTTCGGCGCAGGGTATGGCGATCGCTGTTCATACCCCCGCATTTTGCGGTACCCCCGTGAATACGTTGTTTCGATAACGTATGCTAACGTTATCTGTATGGCGGTAATTGTACAGATGTTGTTTCTATAGTGAGCAGTAATGAATGGGGACACTGTCGGTGTTTAACCGGCTGCCCACCGAGGGATATACCCAAGGTGGTAAGTTTTGGGTGAGGGAACGCCGAGATCAGGAACTCGAAGATGCAGAGAACACAAGACTTTAGACAGGTTCGGGCCGCACGGAGCGTAACACCCTACGTCCTGTACGGTGGTTTGTATTCTCTTTGGTGTAGAATGACCTAGTGATCTTCTGTCTTGAGGGGGGTCCCTGACCTCCCTTATATATCCGAGAGGTCAGAGTTACAAAGATGCTAACCAACCCCCTCCGTGGGATCACACCAGAACTGATCTCGAATAGATCCTCTCCGTGTTGGTTAGCTCTATCTCCTATTTAAACGGGATAAACAAGAGATAAACAAAATGAATAAGAGATAAGACAAGCTTAATCTCTTAAACTTCGTGACATGCCCAGCCCGGTGGCCCCGGGTCTGACAAGCCCCCGAGCTCTTCGTAGCTGAGTACTGCAGGCTTATCGAGTACTTTTCGAAGCAGTCTTTGACTTCTTCTGATGATTCATCTTGAAGTCCTTCTTCGAGTACTTGCTTGGCTGCATCGAAGCTATGAGGTGCTCATGCCCCGAATTTTATTTCTGATATGGTGTGCGATTGCAAAATCGCACTCCATATGGAGTAGCCCCCGAGGCTTAGGTTGAATCGGAGAATCAGGCTGAGGGTCCCACTTGTCTGTAGTCTTCCTTACCCTTCAAAGAAATTTGAAAAATAAGTAGTCGATGCCACGTACCCCGCAGCCCCCGAGCCTTGAATCCAAATCCCACAAAATTGGAGATAAGGGTCCAAAAATCGTGGCATACAGGCTAAACAATCCCACTTCAGAACAGTAACTTTCCCCCACTCCGCTGGTTATTTAACCCCGCGATAACTGTAGGAAAAAACCACGCTTTCAATCTGCATTCCATCAAGAGCCACCAAATTCCCCAATCCGAGCCAAGCGCTGCCGCCTTCCCCCAAGAAAAACTCCCACCCCGACCTCCCCGCCCCTCTCCCCGCAGCCCCCGAGCATCTCGTGGCCGGCGCACCGGAGATGGCGTCCAAGAAGTCAGAGATCGAGGGAATGAAGAAGGATGCGGAGCCAGCGACCGCGGAGTGGACACATAGTAAGTGCTCCCTCAACAATCTGAAAAAACTTGTTTTCGAGGGGTTGCTGCAAGAGAAAAATCTCGTCAACTGGCGCCCCTCTTTCCGTGAACCTTTCCCCATGGAGAATGTCGACGAAATCGTCACATTCTACCATTTTGCCGAACGGGGATTGGCCCTCCCCACTTGTTCTTTCTTCCGCGGCCTTCTTTACTACTACGGGCTTGAGCTCCATCACCTCAACCCGAATTCCATCTGCCACATCTCCATTTTCATCCACTTTTGCGAAGCATTTCTCGGAATTGAACCTCACTGGGATCTATTCCGCTTCCTCTTCCGCGTGAAACCCCAGCCAACCACGAAAAAACTCGCTGTAGTGGGGGGCGCCGGCATCCAACTGCGAAAGCAGGCCGGCGAAAAATACCTTTCATATAAATTCCCCTCCAACCTTCCTGGGTGGAAAAACCTCTGGTTTTACATCGAAAACCATGCTCCCCCCCTGCCGACGAAGTCGAGCAATCCGCCAGTGGTGAGGGGGGAATGGAACCTCGAACCCTCCGGCATGGAAATGATACAAGTCAAGGAGCCGCTGGAGGCCATCGAGGCACTAAAGAAGGAGGGGGTGACCGGCGCCTCCGTCATGTTCTCATTTTACAAGCGCCGCGTCCAACCCATCCAACAGAGATGTGCACAGAGGAGGTGCCAGATGAAATCACGCTCCAGCGGGTTCAGCGGGTGCTACTGGACGTGAACACCGTGCCGTACGTGCCCACATTGTACTCCGCGCAACATCTGCCCCCACCGGTAAGTATTCGACTTCTTTTCCTGAAGAGATCGGCTACTACACCGATACTGAACTGAAGGACTTTCTGCAGGGACACTCGGAGCTGTACTGCAGCTACCCGCCGCAGCCGGACCTCCCCCGAGCGTATCACCTCCTTCCTTCTGCAGCCACGGCAGCCAAGAAGGCTCGTCTTGCTGTGACCCAAAGCCGCAACGAGTCCGCCGAATGCGTGGACTTGCCAGCGGGGGAAGAAGCCGAGGGAGGTCCGCGCCCTGCTGTCGCCGTTGCCACCAAGGCGGCTCGCCTTGCTGCGGTTCAAGGCAGCAGCGAGTCCACCGAATGCGTGGGCTCGCAGGCGAGTGAAGGAACCGGAGGGGAGCCGTGCGGGGACAACTCCTCCGACCGGAGCGTGGAGTTGGCCGGCGCTCTGCCACCGGTGCCGAAGGGCCAGTGCCAGGTGTGCAATCGCAAGGCTCAAGAAGTCGAGTCCTCCAGGTACGGAATTGCTGTTTTGGCCAGTTCCAATGTTTCCATGATGTTGAGTACTGACAGCGTCCCTTTGCAGTCTCCCTGCTCCGCCGCCCGGGACTGAACCCGAAGGGGTGGAGGCAGGCCTCTCTGCCGCCGCGACGGTGACAATCGCCGTGGCGGGGACCCCTCCATCGGCCGACCAGACCCCGCCATCCGCAACGAGCGTCCCCCGACGGGCCTGGCGGGTGAAGAAGGCTGCCAAGAAGAAGTTGACGCTGTAAGTTTCCTTTCAATCGCTTGAAGATCCTGCCCATGCCCGCTCGGATAACAATGTTGTCGATGTCACCAGGGCTGCGAGCGCCGTCAAACTCCAGATTGAACCAGGCACGGCTGCGGCGCCTGCCTCGGCTGCTGCAGCCCCCGAGCCCCCGGCGCCTGAGGGGCCAGTGCCCGCGGAGGTGGCCCCTGAAGTGGATGCGGCGCTCCCCGACTTGCCGCCTCCCGAGCCTCGACTAGAGGAAGCCGAACCCAGTGGCGGGGAACAAGTCGAGGCCCCTGACGCCGCTCATACTGATGGCACAAGTATGCACTTGCCCGCCCGCGTCTGGCTGCCGGGGTCTGGGCATAATGTGTCTACCGTTTTGTATGCCTGCAGGTGTCCAGCCGCCGCCGCCAGGGGATGCCGTCGGGCCCTCGAGGAGTCCCCGTGAGGTGTTGAGGGCCGGGTCCGGGCACCAGAACGTCATCACCACCGACCTGGTGGATGACCTTCTGCTGTCGGCGGAGAACCTGAAGACCTTCAAGAGTACCTTCAAGGAGCTGTACGACTTCTCCATGGTAAGACTCGGGTGATGGTCCCGATGTGTGCCTTGGTGAGTTGTTTATGACTCACTCTCCTCCGTTTGTGCAGCATGTAATCATCAAATCCCAGAAGAAGTCGGAGAAACTCCGCGCGGTCGTGAGCGACGCGCGGGAATTAGCTGCTCTGGACAAGCGCGTCTCCGAGGAGATTATCAAGAATTGCTATCTGCAGCGGGAGCTTGATATGCTGAAGCAAGAAAGGACTCGAGAGACCTGGCTGCTCAAGAATGACCTGAAAAACATGGAGAAGGCCAACTCCGAGCTCCAACAACAGCTCAAGGAGCAACAAGCAGAGCACCAGGAGCAGCTCAAGGCGGAGAGGAAGGCGCACCAAGGTAGGCCCGCGCTCCCCTCGAGTACTTTCCCTTAGTAGCTCCCCATTAGATGCTGAAGTACCCTTATCACAGAGCTTAGGAAAATAACGAAACACAAAGAGGAGTTGCTTACTGACGTGAAGAATATGCTGTATCGACGTACAGATGAAGTCGAAAGGCTGCAGAAGGTGATCGGCGACACTGAACGCCAGTTCGTCGACTGCCTTCGGCAAGTCAAAACTCTGGGCGAGAAGGACGAGCAGCAGCGCAAGGAGCTGGAGGAGCTTCGGGGGGCCGCCCAGGAGCTGGTGGACATGGTGGATCCGCCAGAGGAAGGTGATGCAAGCCCGCGGCCCCTGCTGGAGCGTCTCCGCGAAGCCCCGAAGAAGGTGCTCAAGTTCCTGTCCGAGGCTCCGGTCGCGTGCGTGAGCAATGCGCTCGCATACGTCAAGTCCTTCGTGCCGACCGCGCAGCTGAGCATCTTCGCACAAGGGATGGCGGCGGACTGCCCAGACGAGCGGTTCGAAGAGTACCTGCAGGAGGCCCAACCTGTAGCAGAACAGATTGTACACAATGTACTGCAGGATTAGGGTGTATGAAACACTTAATTTTTCTCTTATGAAAATGCTTCCCTTGACATCTCTATTGCGTTTTCGTGTCTCGGCTGAACGGCGATCTAGGCTTACGAGACCCAAGTAGTAGACGCGTCCATGGGTGCAACGACCCGAAGGGCAGCTAGAATTCGTCTAACAGAGTAGCCACAACTCGATCGAGCGGGTCTAGACTTGTTAGGGAAAAACGCGAGCATCATCGCGGGGTTGCCGTGCATAGGGCGAAAAGGGGACTACCCCGAGTTCGAGGCCTCGGAATGTAGTCGAGAAGTGTTTCTTCTGTGAGCGTGCTCCGCAGGCTGGGTAGGACCCGGACAGACGGATCAAGCTTGCAAGGAGCAGGTGCGGGCAGCGCCGCGAGTTTGCCATTCTTTTGGCAAAAACAAGACTGTTCTGAGTGCAGCCCCTCAGAATGTAGTTGATGCAGCTCTATATGCGGGCCGTTCCAACGTACTAGGTGTAGGCCAGTCGAACGGATCGACTGCGTTGGAAAATGTGCGACTGCTGTCGCGTGCGACCATCGAAGGTTGCGGCGGAACTCGATATGCCGAGGAGTTAGAAGGAGCCGAGGGCTCCGCCAGAAGCGGAAGTCGGAAGGAGATGACCGTGGCCGTGGCCCCCGCGTCATGCGCGACAAGAAGTCGATTTGTGTGTATACATGTTTGCGCGTGGCATCTGCCATCGTGGAAGTAAGAAAGCATGTACAACCCGAGTTATGTGGCTCGCGGCCTCCAACTTAGCTCGGGAAAAAATCTTCTGAGCCCCCGGGGAATTGGCGATCACCGGGCCTTGACTTAAGGGTAGAACTTGCGCAGGTTCTGAACGTTCCAGGAGTTCGAGACCTCGCGACCCTCGGGAAATTGAAGTCGATAAGACCCTGGCCTTGTGACCTGCTTGACGACGAACGGGCCTTCCCACCTTGAATTGAGCTTATGTAGGCCGGACTCATCCTGAATGCGACGCAAGACCAAATCGCCGACGCTGAATGACCGCTCCCTGACGTTGCGATCATGGTATCGCCGAATCCCCTGCAGGTACCGGGCTGACTGAACAAGGGTGGTACAGCGAGCTTCTTCCACGGAATCAAGCTCTAACTGCCGCGCCTCGTCCGCCTCGCCTGCATTGTACATTTCGACCCTTGGGGACTTCCACATGATATCGGCTGGTAGGATAGCTTCGGATCCATACACGAGGAAGAAAGGTGTTTGTCTTGTGGCTTTGGACGGCTGAGTCCGGAGCCCCTAGACGACATGCGGTAGCTCATGCACCCATTTTCCTCCCTTCTTGCTGTTCTCATCATAGAGTCTCTTCTTGAGGCCGTCGATGATCAAGCCGTTCGCCCGTTCGACTTGTCCGTTAGCTCTGGGATGTGCAACCGAGATATATTTGACTTCGATGCAGGCATTCTCGCAGAACTCCCAGAACTGGTTCGCCGTGAAGTTTGACCCCAAGTCCGTGATGATGGAGTTGGGGAAGCCGAAACGATGCAGAATATCTGAGATGAAGTCGACGACCCGATCTGGTGTGAGCTTGGCTATCGGCTTGTACTCGATCCACTTAGTAAACTTGTCGATAGCCACCAGAACATGGGTGAGACTGCCTGGTGCTGTCGTGAAGGGCCCGATCATGTCAAGACTCCAACAGGCGAAAGGCCAGGACGGCTGTATGGTGATGAGGCTGTGAGCTGGAACGTGCGTCTATTTGCCGAAGAATTGACAGTTTTGGCACCTGCGCACGAGATCTTCCGCGTCGGTCACCGCGGTGGGCCACCAGAAGCCGGCTCGGTAGGCTTTCCCCACCAGCATTCTTGAGGCCGCATGATTACCGCAGACGCCGTCGTGGATCTCTCGCAGTATGGCGTAACCATCTTCCTTTGTGACGCACTTCATGAGAACCCCTGACCGGGCGCCGCGCCGATAGAGCTTGCCGTCGACCAGGACGAAACCTTTGCTTCTTCGCAAGATGCGAGCTGCGTCAGCACTCCTGGCGTCGACTCCCGCTGGCAACTGTTGATCTCGTATGAAGTCGATAAAAGCCCCTCGCCAGTCTTCCTCCAGCACCATAACCTCTCGATCGGGTTGTTGGGGACCCGCGTCGATGGCTACCTGCGGAGAAGACTTGATCGATGGCTGGTTGAGCTCCTGGACGAAGACTCCCGGCGGGACCTGGGCGCGCGTGGACCCCAGTTTAGACAGGGTGTCCGCGCCGACGTTGTGCTCCCGCAATACATGATGAACCTCCAGGCCGGAGAACTTGCTTTCCAACTTGCGCACTTCCTGCACATAAGCGTCCATTGTTTCCTTGTTGCAATCCCATTCCTTGTTGACCTACTGAACAACAAGAAGAGAGTCGCCATATACAAGTAGTCACTTGATCCCTAGTGATATCGCCAAACGAAGCCCGTGAAGAAAAGCTTCGTACTCGGCTTCATTGTTGGATACCGCCCACAGGATCTGAAGGACGTATTTCAACTGCTCACCTCATGGGGAAATAAGCAGAACCCCAGCGCCGCCGCCGTCGAGCTTGAGGGACCCGTCGAAATACATGGTCCAATGCTCTGGCTTGTCCACCGGAGTCGGGACTTGATTCTCCCTCCATTCAGCCATGAAGTCGACTAGAGCTTGTGATTTGATTGCAGTGCGTGGCTTGAAGTCTATTGACAAAGCCCCCAGTTCCACTGCCCACTTGGATATGCGCCCCGTGGCATCTTGATTATGAAGAATATCCGCCAGCGGGAAGTCCGTGATCACAGTGATCTTGTACACGTCGAAGTAATGACGCAGCTTTCTGGATGTGATCAAGATAGCATACAAAAGCTTTTGAACAGCGGGATACCGTATCTTGGATTCGGACAGGACCTCGCTGACGAAGTAGACAGGCCTCTGCACTCCAAACGCATGGCCTTCTTCGCCTCGCTCGACTACAATAGCACTGCTGACGACATGAGTTGTTGCCGCAATGTAAAGTAGTAGATCCTCCCCTGGCAACGGTGCTGTGAGGATTGGAGGTGACTGCACATGATGTTTCAGATCTTGCAAAGCTCGCTCGGCCTCCTCCGTCCATTGAAACTTATCCTGTCGTTTCAGGAGCTTGAAGAAGGGTAGTCCTCTCTCCCCGAGCCAGGAGATGAACCTGTTCAGAGCCGCCATACAACCTGTTAACTTTTGCACATCCTTGACTATGGCCGGAGCCTCCATATCAGTGATGGCCGTGATCTTCACAGGGTTGGCTTCAATGCCCCGGTTGCTGACGATGAACCCGAGCATTTGGTGGGATTGAGTTTCCACTGGAATCTGCGCAGACTGCTGAATGTTTCCTCCAAATCCGCGATCAAGTTATCGGACTCCCTGGTCTTGATGACCACGTCATCCACATAGGCCTCGACATTTCGATGCAGCTGATCCGCGAAACACATCTGGATTGCACGCTGATATGTCGCACCTGCATTCTTCAACCCGAAGGACATTGTTTTGTAGGCGTAGGTCCCGTACGGGGTGATGAATGCAGTCTTGATTTGGTCCTCCTCCTTGAGCGCAATCTGATGGTACCCTGAGTAACAATCAAGAAAACAAAGAAGGACACACCCGGCCGTCGAATCGACGACTTGGTCAATGCGTGGCAGCCCAAAATGATCTTTTGGGCAATGCTCGTTGAGATCGGTGCAGTCGACACACATTCTCCATTCATTATTCTTTTTCTTTACAAGGACAGGATTCGCCACCCACTCTAGATGGATTACCTCTTTAATGAATCCAGCCGCGAGAAGTTTAGCGATCTCCCATTTAATGGCCTCACGCTTATCGTGGGCAAACCTCCGCAGGCGTTGCTTCTTAGGCGTAGCCTTCGGGTGTACATTCAAGGCATGCTCGATCAACTCCCTGGGCACCCCTGGCATATCCGCTGGTTTCCACACGAATATGTCTCGGTTAGCCCGAAGAAAGCTGACGAGCGCGAGTTCCTATTTGTCACCCAAGCCCGCGCCGATGATGGCGGTCTTGGATGAATCTCCCTCCTGGAGCTGGATCGTCTTGAGGGCCACATCATCAGTCGACTGGATGCTCGACTTGTTGGCCTTCTTGGAAGGAATCTCCAGCCCGGTCTGGGAGAGCTGCTGCGCGGCCGCGAGTACTTCTCCCGAAGCATCTGGCACGCGAGTAGTCGAGGCGTACTGGATCGCCTCCTGATTGCAGTCGTACGACTTCTTCAAGTCGCCGCGGAGGGTGAGTACGCCGCCAAGTCCTGGCATCTTAAGAAGCAGATAGACATAATGCGGCACTGCCATGAACTTGGCGAGTGCCGGTCGACCCAGTATTGCATGGTAAGAAGAGTCAAACGTAGCCACTTCGAACTTGATGAATTCAGTACGATAATTCTCCCGCGTACCGAAGGTGACCGGGAGGACCACCGTACCGAGCGGATGTGCCGCATTACCTGGGACGATGCCGTAGAAAGGGGACTTGCTGGGAACCAGCATATCCTTGAAATCCAGACCCATCTTCTTCAAAGTGCTAACGAAGATGAGATTGAGCCCGCTCCCGCCATCGATCAAGACCTTGGTAAGCTTGACCTCCGCCACCACAGGATCCAGGACCAGGGGAAACTTACCGGGCTCGGAAAAACTCGTCCACCGGTCATCACGAGAGAACGAGATGGGGACCTCCGACCAACGGAGTGGTCGTGGTACCGCCGGCTCGATGGACATAATCTCTCGGAGGAGCAGCTTCTGATCCCGCCTGGAACAGAAATCCTCATCCCCCCCAAAGATGACGTTGACCACCTTCGACGGATCCTGAAACTTCGGGTTGCGCCCGTGATCCTCCTGATCATCGTCCTTGGGTTCTTTGTCAGCAGGCTTCTTGTTCTTCTTCCCACCACCGGAGTTGCTGAACATCCTCCGAAGGTGGTAGCAGTCGATGGCAGCATGGTTGGCGCCCGGATGCCACGGGCACTTCTTCTGCAGGAGCTTCTCGAACTCCTCCTGAGTTGTCAACTTCTTGCCCCGCGAAGGACGATCGATAGCCGCGATGACATCATCTGGCTTTCGTTTCCGGGGTGGCCCGGAAAAGTCCCGCTGGCCTTTGTCGCTGCGGTTGTCGTTTGGGCGCCGCAGATTGCTATCATGGCGCCGCGGGAACCGCTCCCGCATCTTCTCCTCCTGCTCGGACCAATCGTGCATCATATCACGAAGGCCCGCGACAGTTTTCGGCCTGTTCCGCCCGAAATCTCTGTATATGCTCGGGTCGGTGATGCCGTTGTAGAAGCAGTCGATGATGTCCTCCTCCGAGATGTTCGCGAAGGTGGCGCGGACGTCGAAGAAGCGACGCGTGTAGGACCGTAGAAGCTCGTTACGATCTTGCTTGCACTGGGCAAGATCGTGTCGAGTACCTGCACGGGTAATCGCTCCCTGGAAATTGTCGATGAAGACCTTCTTAAGTCGTTCCCAGGAGTCGATGGAGTTGCTGCCGAGGCTCTCCAGCCAAGTCAGCGGCGCAGGGTCCAAAGCCATCGGGAAGTAGACGACTTTGGTGATATTTGAGCCCCCCGCGACATCAATGGCCGTGGAGTAGCAACGGAGCCACTGCTGGGGAGCCTGCTTGCCGTCGTACTTGGTGATGCCGATCGACTTGAAGCCCTCCGGGTACTTGTAGCTGCTGAAACGAGCAGAGAAAGCAGAAAATCGATCGCTACAATCAGTAACTTCAGCTTCGACTTCTTCGCGAGTCTTGCGCCTGGAGGAGATCACGGTGCGCGCGTCGCGACCGTCATTGATGTGCTGGCGCAGGTCCTCCGGAGGAGGTCGTCGACTGGCCTGTCGCGGACGACCCCCTTGCAGTGGCTGTTGCCTCCCGCCAGGGGCCTGGCTCGCGCGTGCGTTGTCGTTGCTGATCTGATTTTGAGGACGACCACCAGTCGTTCGACTGCGGGCCTGGCTCCGGCTCTCGTCCATGCGCTCTTCCCGGATGATGGACGCCGGATTATGCTGATCCAACTGGATCCAAGCCCTCTGCGCATAGAGGAGTGCTTGACGTACCTCCGGGTCGTGGCTGCGCTCGAGGATGGCCGTGACCCTGGCAATGTTGGCCACCGGGGTCCTGAAGCCCCGCTTGCTTACGGCAGCAAACTCGGGGTCGAGCTCGCGATGCATAGATCGCCTTCGCTCGTTAGCTCTCCTCCGCCGGATTGTTCGGGCCCTGTTCCTGGCCCTCCGCGCCTCACGATCGGCGTCAGTCTTGTTACCGGCGTTGGCCGTGATCTCATCGTCGGAGATCACATCAAAGTTGTCGATGGGGAGATCCCCACCGTCCTCGCCTTCTTCGGCCATCAGCACCTGGCGGGAGGAAAGCTCATGAGAACTTTCGTCGACTAGCTCCGTCGACCCCTTCGCCGCGGTGGCCAATGGCCTGCCCTCCTGATGAATTTGAAAGATGCCATCGAGCTTGCCGGCGAATCTTCGACGCGCTCCCCTACCTGGTGCGCCAGCTGTCGGTGTTTAACCGGCTGCCCACCGAGGGATATACCCAAGGGGGTAAGTTTTGGGTGAGGGAACGCCGAGATCAGGAACTCGAAGGTGTAGAGAACACAAGACTTTAGACAGGTTCGGGCCGCACGGAGCGTAACACCCTACGTCCTGTACGGTGGTTTGTATTCTCTTTGGTGTAGAATGACCTAATGATCTTCTATCTTGAGGGGGGTCCCTGACCTCGCTTATATATCCGAGAGGTCAGAGTTACAAAGATGCTAACCAACCCCCTCCGTGGGATCACACCAGAACTGATCTCGAATAGATCCTCTCCGTGTTGGTTAGCTCTATCTCCTATTTAAACGGGATAAACAAGAGATAAACAAAATGAATAAGAGATAAGACGAGCTTAATCTCTTAAACTTCGTGACATGCCCAGCCCGGTGGCCCCGGGTCTGACAGACACTTTCATGACATGCTGGCATGAAAGGTTCATTGGATATATATATATATGTATTGTGGTTTTCTGCAGGTACACTAACCACGATTACGAAACTAGGATGGATAGGGCTTATCGACTAGTTAATAGTGAGAGACGTACGTATTATGCCACCGAGATTAACTACGTAAGTCCGAAGATATTCGGCAGTTGTTTTTGGTTGTGAGATCGATTAGTGCGTGCATGCATAATACACTAATCAACAAAATGGATGCATAATTATTTTGTATCTATAAAGTAGGTACATGTTGGTTTTCCTTAGTTTGGGTAAGTGAAGATCTTTAGTCGGGTATCTTAAGTATCCATCTGATTTCTAGCCTTTGCTGTTATCAGAATCAGCTGTCTTAATCTATTTACCTTGTGATTTCTCAACAGGGTAAATATATCTTACCATTTGCATTGTTGTCGCAGATGGCTGCTCCTTCCAATGCCTTTTGGGATCATGATGGGCACTTCCACACTAATGCCCTACACTGGGAAGGATTTCCTCGTCTTTTGTGGGAATCCTTAAGTCTGTTTCATTATACAGAGCCTCCTCAATACGATGGGGTGGAATATCGCGAAGAGGGAGTTCCTCGATGCCGAGTTAAGATGATAATTCCTCAACACCCTTTCCGCTCCTCATGGCATCCCATAGAAGTGGAAGTGGTTGGATATCGTCTGGTTGATACCCTTGAAACTGCTGCCTTGGAAGCTATCAAACTTTTCTGCAACCAACATCCAACAGAGGTTGCCGCATATCCTATTGGTTTATTTCCTACCATAGACCCTGGTAATTTGGAATGGAATTTTCGGACAGAGCATCTGGGTCATATGTTAAGAGATCTGGCTGAAGAAACCGTCCGTAGCATTACCAGGTTCATGGATATGCAGCATCATTACCAGATTTTGCTACGTCATATCATGGGTCAGTTAACTAGTGCGGCTCAAAGCCACTATCGGAATGCTGATCGTCAAGTTACCCAAATAGTGGAATTACAAGCCCTGGTGACTCAGAAGGATGAAATCATCGCAGCAAGGGATGAGACTATCCTTCATCGAGAAAATCAGATCAACGAGAGTGATCATATAATCACTCAGCACGACACTGTTATTGAGTTCCTACAGGCACAAATCCATGATCTGATACTTGAGGCTGATGATGCTCAGGCTCACCTTGAGGAACTGCAGCAGCAACCGATACTTCCTGCTGCACCCGCAATGCCTGAAGAAGAAGAAGAAGATCCAGAAGAGATTGAGGGTGTTTCAGAGATTGACTCTGAGCATGGGGATCCAGTTCTTAGTCCCTATCACTCTTCCTTTGGCAGTCAGTCTTCTGTAGGCAACTTCGACGATTTTTAGTTTAGCAAATCGTCGACTATTTAGGTGTAACCTATGGGAGTGTAATAACTTAAGTAGTAAGAAACTTATCTAGATCTAGTGCCATTTGTTGTAACCTAGATGGCCTGCGTAGGGAACTTCGGATGTGTGATGTGGAGAACAATCAGAATCAGTGTTGTAATATAAGTTTCTTGTGTTATCATCTTATTCACTATCCTTAAGTTCTGAAATGAGATGATTGAATGGAATGTACGCATTATTTATCTAAGTGTTATATCTTCTGAAATTGGGAGTAAGATTATATGGTGAATAATGGACATCTCCTTTATTTCAGATGGTTGGAGCCACGCGTGGAACCCCGGAAGGTTTCCGGGCAGATCAGGCCAGCGGTTCCCAACAACCGCCACCACCGCCTCCCAACCTTGCCGAGGTTATGGCTCGGCAAACTGAACTTCTCAACTTGCTGGTACAAGCACAACAGAACCAGCAACGTCAACAGTTCCGAGGAGGTTGTGATGACCACAATCCTCCCATGGCCAGTTATCAGGATTTCATCAGTACCCAGCCTCCCTTCTTCAGTAAAGTTGAAGAACCCTTGGATGCCGATGCTTGGCTCCATATAATTGAATCAAAGTTCGCTCTATTGACAATACCATGTGCGGACTCCAGCAAAGCTTCCTTTGCCACCTAGCAACTCCATGGTGCTGCTCGGATCTGGTGGGATAATTTCTATGCCATGCAACCTGCAGGGCATGTTATCACCTGGGATGAATTTTGGGCAGCCTTTAGAGCACATTATATTCCTGAGGGATTGCTGGAGCGAAAGTTGAATGAATTCTTGGCACTTACTCAAGGCACCAGTACAGTCCTGCAGTACACACAGAATTTTAATCATCTGTGTCAATATGCGGGATATCATGCGGATAATGATGCCAAGAAACAAGATCGTTTACGTCGGGGCCTTAATACAAAGCTCAAGGAACGCCTGAATCTTGTGAGGGCTAATACTTTCAGCGAGCTGATTAATATGGCCTTAACCCAAGAAGATTGCATCATAGCGCATTATGCTGAGAAAAAGAGAAAGACCCCTACTGGACCCTCGAGTACTCAATCATCCAGGTATCAGGTTGTTCCCAACACACCGTTCAGAGCACTGCAGCGGAATGCCCCAACTGGTAGACTGGTTTTTAGGCCGCCCCAACAGCAAGGAAGGTACAGACCTCCCGTTCCTCCGCAACAACCACAACAATCTGGCCCGCGGCCAAATGTTCAACAAGTGCAATAGAGAAGCCGCAATTATCGCTGTTTCAATTGTGGAAGTGCGGATCATTTTATTAGAGATTGTCCACGGCCCAAGAAACCTAACCAAGGGCAGAGTTCTACTCAGGGTAACCAGAACAAGGGCAAGAAACCGATGATGCAAGTCCGGCAAGGATGGATTAATTTCACTACCCTTGCAGAGCTTCCAGATGGAGCTTCCGTCATGTCGGGTACATTCTCTATTCACCACAAACCAGTTGTTACATTATTTAATTCAGGAGCAACACATAGTTTTATTAGTAACAACTGTGGTACCCAGATAGGACTTGATCCTTGTTTTACTCAAGGGTCATATATGATCTCTACCCCTGGAGGAAATATCACTTCCAACCAAATGATTAAAAGTGTGCCACTTCAGTTAGGTATAAAAGAGATCAAAAATGACCTGGTTTTACTGAGTTTGGAGGGTATTGATGTTATACTTGGGATAAACTGGATGACTAAACATCAAGTACAGCTAGATATTTCTTCTCGAGTTGTCGAAGTTGATTCACCATATTATGGGATCACCACCCTTTATCTACCTTAGTAAGAATGTCTGCACCCTTGTACTTATACCATCACAAATATCAAAGTCAAGGATATTCCTATAGTCTATGAATACCCAGATGTCTTTCCAGACGGCTTGCCTGGAATGCCACCAGATAGAGACATCGAGTTTATCATTGAACTTCAGCCGGGCACTGCTCCTATTTCAAAGAGGCCATATCGCATGCCTCCCAATGAATTAGCGGAATTGAAAATCCAACTCCAAGTTCTTCTTGATAAGGGTTATATATGCCCAAGTGCCTCACCTTGGGGTTGTCCTGCTCTCTTTGTTAAGAAGAAAGATAATAGCCTACTGCTATGTGTCGATTATCATCCACTCAATGCGGTCACTATCAAAAATAAGTACCCTCTTCCCCGCATTGACATTTTGTTCGATCAACTAGCTGGAGCTAAGGTCTTCTCTAAGATTGACTTACGCTCTGGTTATCATTAAATCAAGATTAGACCTTGTGACATCAAAAACAGCCTTCTCAACCAGATATGGACTTTATAAGTATCTGGTTATGTCATTCGGGCTTACTAATGTACCGGCATATTTCATGTATCTCATGAATTCAGTCTTTATGCCGGAGCTCGACAAATTCATCGTGGTCTTCATTGATGACATTCTGATATACTCCAAAACTAAAGAGGACCATGCAAATCATTTACGTGTCGTTCTTCAATGACTACGTGATCATCACCTTTATGCCAAATTCTCGAAATGTGAATTCTGGTTGGATAGTGTGAAATTTTTGGGACACACTATCTCTAGTGAATGTGGCAGAACCAACCTGAATTATACCAGCTCAAGCACGCGAGTCCACTCCAGAGGGCTCCAACGTACTTCAAATGGTATAACCCCTTGGTCTGTCGGGTAGCGTCCCGATAAACCACCGATACAAGATCAAATAAGGTTACCTCACACGAAGGTGAGTCCAGAGATACAGTTACCAGCATATTTTACACCACAGGAAAATTATTTTACAAAAGCTTCCACAAGTAGTACAAAGTTCCACACTTAACAAAGTTATTACAAAGTTTGCAGAAACCGCAAAGGTTCAAACTAGAAGTCATTATTACAAACCAGTTTTAAAGTTCAAGTGCTAGCAGCGGAATTTAAAGTACGATAACTATACACGTCGCCAGTATCATCATCATGCTAAGCCCGAGCATGACATTACTCGTTGGGGTTGGTGTTGGCCGGGGACGGGTCCCATTCCACGGACCAACCTTCAGGCAAAGCATAGGGCCAAGGCGAGGGAAGAGTAGGATTTTCAGGGACATTACCTGAAACAAAACATAACTAGCAAGGCTTGTCAGACCCGGGGCCACCGGGCTGGGCATGTTACGAAGTTTAAGAGATTAAGCCCGTCTTATCTCTTATTCATTTTGTTTATCTCGTTTAAATAGGAGATAGAGCTAACCAACACGGAGAGGATCTACTCGGGATCAGTTCTGGTGTGATCCCACGGAGGGGGTTGGTTAGCATCTTTGTAACTCTGACCTCTCGGATATATAAGGGAGGTCAGGGACCCCCCTCAAAACAGAAGATCATTAGGTCATTCTACACCAAAGAGAATACAAACCACCATACAGGACGTAGGGTGTTACGCTCTGTGCGGCCCGAACCTGTCTAAAGTCTTGTGTTCTTTGCACCTTTGAGTTCCTGATCTCGACGTCCCCTCACCCAAAACTTACCACCTTGGGTATATCCCTCGGTGGGCAGCCAGTTAAACACCGACAGCTGGCGCGCCAGGTAGGGGAGTGCGTCGAAGATTCGCCGGCGAGCTCGATGGCATCTTTCAATTTCATCAGGTCAGTTCCCTCCCAGGGTACGACGTTTGTTTTTGGCTCATGGGTTTGCATCGCAGATGCTACGGGCAACTTTCGGCGATTCCTCATCGACATGATGCCAAAAACCGTCGCTGCGGATCCTCGCAGCGACCTCGACAAGTTCGTCGATGAGCTCGACAACTTGCCGCTCCATGCTTCCGCGGCACAGGTCGAGATGGAATCTGTTCCAAGCTCGACTTCTTCTGATGTCGTGACGACTTCCCCTGGTTTGGACTTGTTCCAATCTAGGGATTCACATGGTCGGACTCAACCCGGCTTGTGCGAACCGGCCACTGATCTTCAGGAGGCCAACGCCTCCGGATCCCTCTCCATGTTAGAGAAGGATCTGGACCTGCTGCTCCGGGATGGAAATCCCTAAGCCACCGCGTGTCGGGAGGCTTCGGGCTGTTCTGGCACCGGAGATTTGATGATCACCTCCTCGCTGAAGGGGCACATCGTGCATTGGAGGGGCATGAAGCTTTCCAATCTACTCGAGGCAGAGAGCCGGCTCGTGGCTCACCTCGAGCCATTGCCTTTCCAAGAGGGCAGGCCATTGGCCACCGCGGTGGAGGGGTCGACAGAGCTAGTCGACGAACGCTCTCATGAGCTTTCCTCCCGCTAGGTGCTGATGGCCGAAGAAGGCGAGGATGGTAGGGATCTTCCCATCGACAACATTGACGTGATCTCCGAAGATGAGATCACGGCAAACGCCGGTAACGAGAACGACGCTGATCGTGAGGCGCGGAGGGCCAGGAACAGGGCCCGCACAATCCGGCGGAGGCGAGCTAACGAGCGAAGGCGATCTATGCATCGCGAGCTCGACCCCGAGTTTGCCGCTGTAAGCGAGCGGGGCTTCAAGACTCCGGTGGCCAACATCGCTAGGGTCACGGCCATCCTCGAGCGCAGCCACGACCCGGAGGTATGTCAAGCACTCCTCTATGCGCAGAGGGCTTGGATCCAGCTGGATCAACATAATCCGGCGTCCATCATCCGGGAAGAGCGCGTGGACGAGAGCCGGAGCCAGGCCCGTAGTCGAACGGCTGGTGGTCGTCCTCAACACCAGATCAGCAACGACAACGCACGCGGGAGCCAGGCCCTTGTCGGGAGGCAACAGCCACCGCAAGGGGGTCATCCGCGACAGGCCAGTCGACGACCTCCTCTGGAGGACCTGCGCCAGCACATCAATGATGGTCGCGACGCGCGCACCGTGATCTTCTCCAGGCGCAAGACCCGCGAAGAAGTCGAAGCTGAAGGTACTGATTGTAGCGATCGATTTCCTGCTTTCTCTGCTCGTTTCAGCAGCTACAAGTACCCGAAGGGCTTCAAGCCGATCGGCATCACCAAGTACGACGGCAAGCAGGCTCCCCAGCAGTGGCTCCGCTGCTACTCCACGGCCATTGAGGTCGCCGGGGGCTCAAATATCACCAAAGTCGTCTACTTCCCGATGGCTTTGGACCCTGCGCCGCTCACCTGGCTGAAGAGCCTCGGCAGCAACTCCATCGACTCCTGGGAATGACTTAAGAAGGTCTTCATCGACAGTTTCCAGGGAGCGATTACCCGTGCAGGTACTCGACACGATCTTGCCCAGTGCAAGCAAGAACGTAACAAGCTTCTACGGTCCTATACGCGTCGCTTCTTCGACGTCCGCACCACCATCGCGAACATCTCGGAGGAGGACATCATCGACTGCTTCTACAACGGCATCACCGACCCGAGCATATACAGAGATTTCGGGCGGAACAGGCCGAAAACTGTTGCGGGCCTTCGTGATATGATGCACGATTGGTCCGAGCAGGAGGAGAAGATGCGGGAGCGGTTCCCGCGGTGCCATGATAGCAATCTGCGGCGCCCAAACGACAACCGCAGCGACAAAGGCCAGCGGGACTTTTCCGGGCCACCCCGGAAACGAAAGCCAGATGATGTCATCGTGGTTATCGATCGTCCTTCGCGGGGCAAGAAGTCGACAACTCAGGAGGAGTTCGAGAAGCTCCTGCAGAAGAAGTGCCCGTGGCATCCGGGCGCCAATCACGCTGCCATCGACTGCTACCACCTTCGGAGGACGTTCAGCAACTCCGGTGGCGGCAAGAAGAACAAGAAGCCTGCTGACAAAGAACCTGAGGATGACGATCAGGAGGATCACGGGCGCAACCCGAAGTTTCAGGATGCGTCGAAGGTGGTCAACGTCATCTTCGGGGGGGACGAGGATTTCTGTTCCAGGCGGGATCAGAAGCTGCTCCTCCGAGAGATTTTGTCCATCGAGCCGGCGGTACCACGACCACTCCGTTGGTCGGAGGTCCCCATCTCGTTCTCTCGTGATGACCAGTGGACGAGCTTTTCCGAGCCTGGTAAGTTTCCCTTGGTCCTGGATCCGGTGGTGGTGGAGGTCAAGCTTACCAAGGTTTTGATCGATGGCGGAAGCGGGCTCAATCTCATCTTCGTCAGCACTTTGAAGAAGATGGGTCTGGATTTCAAGGATATGCTGGTTCCCAGCAAGTCCCCTTTCTACGGCATCGTCCCAGGAAATGCGGCGCATCCGCTCGGTACGGTGGTCCTCCCTGTCACCTTCGGCACGCGGGAGAATTATCGTACTGAATTCATCAGGTTCGAAGTGGCTACTTTTGACTCTTCTTACCATGCAATATTGGGTCGACCGGCACTTGCAAAGTTCATGGCAGTGCCGCATTATGTCTAACTGCTTCTCAAGATGCCAGGACTCGGTGGAGTGCTCACCCTCCACGGCGACTTGAAGAAGTCGTACGACTGCAATCAGGAGGCAATCCAGTACGCTTCGACTACTCGCGTGCCAGATGCTTCGGGAGAAGTACTCGCGGCTGCGCAGCAGCTCTCCCAGACCGGGCTGGAGATTCCTTCCAAGAAGGCCAACAAGTCGAGCATCCAGTCGACCGATGATGTGGCCCTCAAGACGATCCAGCTCCAGGAGGGAGATTCATCCAAGACCGCCATCATCGGTGCGGGCTTGGGTGATAAATAGGAACTCGCGCTCGTCAGCTTTCTTCGGGCTAACCGAGACATATTCGCATGGAAGCCAGCGGATATGCCAGGGGTGCCCAGGGAGTTGATCGAGCATGCTTTGAATGTACACCCAAAGGCTATGCCTAAGAAGCAACGCCTGCGGAGGTTTGCCCATGACAAGCGTGAGGCCATTAAATGGGAGATCGCTAAACTTCTCGTGGCTGGATTCATTAAAGAGGTAATCCATCCAGAGTGGGTAGCGAATCCCGTCCTTGTAAAGAAAAAGAACAATGAATGGAGAATGTGTGTCGACTACACCGATCTCAACAAGCATTGCCCAAAGGATCATTTTGGGCTGCCGCGCATTGACCAAGTCGTCGATTCGACGGCCGGATGTGTCCTTCTTTGTTTTCTTGATTGTTACTCAGGGTATCATCAGATTGCGCTTAAGGAGGAGGACCAAATCAAGACTGCATTCATCACCCCGTACGGGACCTACGCCTACAAAACAATATCCTTCGGATTGAAGAATGCCGGTGCGACATATCAGCGTGCGATCCAGATGTGTTTCGCGGATCAGCTGCATCGGAATGTCGAGGCCTATGTGGATGACGTGGTCATCAAGACCAGGGAGTCCGATAACTTGATCGCGGATTTGGAGGAAACATTCAGCAGTCTGCGCAGATTTCGGTGGAAACTCAATCCCACCAAGTGCGTCTTTGGCATACCTTCAGGGAAATTGCTCGGGTTCATCGTCAGCAACCGGGGCATTGAAGCCAACCCTGTGAAGATCACGGCCATCACTGATATGGAGGCTCCGGCCACAATCAAAGACGTGCAAAAGTTAAAAGGTTGCATGGCGGCTCTGAACAGGTTCATCTCCCGGCTCGGGGAGAGAGGACTACCCTTCTTCAAGCTCCTGAAACAACAGGATAAGTTTCAATGGACGGAGGAGGCTGAGCGGGCTTTGCAAGATCTGAAACATCATCTGCAGTCACCTCCAATCCTCACAGCACCATTGCCAGGGGAGGATCTACTACTTTACATCGCGGCAACAACTCATGTCGTCAGCAGTGCTATTGTAGTCGAGCGAGGCGAAGAAGGCCATACGTTTGGAGCGCAGAGGCCTGTCTACTTCATCAGCGAGGTCCTCTCCGAATCCAAGTTACGGTATCCCGCTATTCAAAAGCTTTTGTATGCTATCTTGATCACATCCAGAAAGCTGCGCCATTACTTCGACGAGTACAAGATCACTGTGATCACGGACTTCCCGCTGGCGGATATTCTTCATAATCAAGATGCCACGGGGCGCATATCCAAGTGGGCAGTGGAACTGGGGGCTTTGTCAATAGACTTCAAGCCACGCACTGCAATCAAGTCACAGGCTCTAGTCGACTTCATGGCTGAATGGAGGGAGAATCAAGTCCCAACTCCAGTGGACAAGCCAGAGCATTGGACCATGTATTTCGATGGGTCCCTCAAGCTCGACGGCGGCGGCGCTGGGGTTCTGCTTATTTCCCCACGAGGTGAGCAGTTGAAATATGTCCTTCAGATCCTGTGGGCGGTATCCAACAATGAAGCCGAGTATGAAGCTTTGCTTCACGGGCTTCGTTTGGCGATATCACTAGGGATCAAGCGACTACTTGTATATGGCGACTCTCTTCTTGTTGTTCAGTAGGTCAACAAGAAATGGGACTGCAACAAGGAGACAATGGACGCTTATGTGCAGGAAGTGCGCAAGTTGGAAAGCAAGTTCTCCGGCCTGGAGGTTCATCATGTATTGCGGGAGCACAACGTTGGCGCGGACACCCTGTCTAAACTGGGGTCCACACATGCCCAGGTCCTACCGGGAGTCTTCGTCCAAGAGCTCAACCAGCCATCCATCAAGTCTTCTCCGCAGGTAGCCATCGACACGGGTCCCCAACAACCCGATAGAGAGGTTATGGTGCTGGGGGAAGACTGGCGAGGGGCTTTTATCGGCTTCATACGAGATCAACGGTTGCCAGCGGGAATCGACGCCAGGAGCGCTGACGCCACCCGCATCTTGCGAAGAAGCAAAGGTTTCGTCCTAGTTGACGGCAAGCTCTATCGGCGAGGCGCTCGGTCAGGGGTTCTCATGAAGTGCGTCACAAAGAAAGATGGTTACGACATACTGCGGGAGATCCACGATGGCGTCTGCGGCAACCATGCGGCTTCAAGAACGCTGGTGGGGAAAGCCTACAGAGCCGGCTTCTGGTGGCCCACCGCGGTGACCGACGCGGAGGACCTCATGCGCAGGTGCCAAAACTGTCAATTCTTCGGCAAGCAGACGCATGTTCCAGCTCATAGCCTCATCACCATACCGCCATCCTGGCCTTTCGCCTGTTGGAGTCTTGACATGATCGGGCCCTTCACGACGGCACCAGGCGGTTTCACCCATGTTCTGGTGGCTATCGACAAGTTTACTAAGTGGATCGAGTACAAGCCGATAGCCAAGCTCACACCAGATCGGGTCGTCGACTTCATCTCAGATATTCTGCATCGTTTCGGCTTCCCCAACTCCATCATCACGGACTTGGGGTCGAACTTCACGGCGAACCAGTTCTGGGAGTTCTGCGAGAATGCTTGCATTGAAGTCAAATATGTCTCGGTTGCACACCCCAGGGCTAACGGACAAGTCGAACGGGCGAACAGCTTGATCATTGACGGCCTCAAGAAGAGACTCTATGATGAGAACAGCAAGAAGGGAGGCAAATGGGTGCATGAGTTACCACATGTCGTCTGGGGCTTCGGACTCAGCCGTCCAAAGCCACAGGACAAACACCTTTCTTCCTCGTGTATGGATCTGAAGCTATCCTACCAGCCGATATCATGTGGAAGTCTCCAAGGGTCGAAATGTACACTGAAGGCGAGGCGGACGAGGCGCGGCAGTTAGAGCTCGATTCCGTGGAAGAAGCTCGCTGTACCGCCCTTGTTCAGTCAGCCCGGTACCTGCAGGGGATCCGGCGATACCATGATCGCAACGTCAGGGAGCGGTCATTCCGCGTCGGCGATTTGGTCTTGCGACGCATTCAGGACGAGTCTGGCCTACACAAGCTCAATTCAAGGTGGGAAGGCCCGTTCGTCGTCAAGCAGGTCACAAGGCCAGGGTCTTATCGACTACAATTCCCCGAGGGTCGCGAGGTCCCGAACTCCTAGAACGTTCAGAACCTGCGCAAGTTCTACCCTTAAGTCGAGGTCCGGTGATCGCCAATTCCCCGGGGGCTCAGAAGATTTTTTCCGAGCCAAGTTGGAGGCCGTGAGCCATATAACTCGGGTTGTACATGCTTTCTTACTTCCACGATGGCAGGTGTCATGTGCAAACATGTACACACACAAATCGACTTCTTGTCGCGCATGACGCGGGGGCCACGGCCACGGTCATCTTCTTTCGACTTCCGTTTCTGGCGGAGCCTTCGGCTCCGGCTAACTCCTCGGCATGTCGAGTTCCGCCGCGACCTTCGATGGTCGCACACGACAGCAGTTGCACTTTTTCCAACGCAGTCGATCCGTTCGACTGGCCTACACCTAGTACGTTGGAACGGCTCGCATACAGAGCTACATCGACTACATTCCGAGTGGCTGCACTCAGAACAGTCTTGTTTTTGCCAAAAAGAATGGCAAGCTCGCGGCGCTGCCCGCACCTGCTCCTCGCAAGCTTGATCCGTCCATCCGGGTCTTACCTAGCTTACGGAGCACGCCCACAGAGAGAGCGCCCTTCGACTACATTCCAAGGCATTGCACTCGGGGTAGTCCCCTTTTTTGCTCTATGCACAGCAATCCCGCGACGATGCTCGCGTTCTTTCCTAACAGGTCTAGACCTGCTTGACCGAGTTGTGGCTACTCTGTTAGGCGAGTTCCAGCTGCCCTTCGGGTCGTTGCACCTAGGGACGTGTCTACTACTTGGGTCTCGTAAGCCTGGATCGCCATTCAGCGGAGACACGAAAACATAGTAGAGATGTCGAGGGAAGCATTTCAATAAGAGAATAATTAAGTGTTTCATACACCCTAATCCTACAGTACATTGTGTACAATCTGTTCTGCTACAGGTTGGGCCTCTTGCAGGTACTCCTCGAACCGCTCGTCTGGGCAGTCCGCCGCCATCCCTTGCGCAAAAATGCTCAGCTGCGCGTTCGGCACGAAGGACTTGACATAGGCAAGCGCATTGCTCACGCACGCGACCGGAGCCTCGGATAGGAACTTGAGCATCTTCTTCGGGGCTTCGCGGAGTCGCTCCAGCAGGGGCCGTGGGCCTGCATCGCCTTCTTCTGGCGGATCCACCATGTCCACCAGCTCTTGGGCGGCCCCCCGGAGGTCCTCCAGCTCCTTGCGCTGCTGCTCGTCCTTCTCACCGAGCGCTTTGACTTGCTGAAGGCATTCGACGAACTGACGTTCAGTGTCGCCGATCACCTTCTGCAGCCTTTCGACATCATCTGTACGACGATACAGCATATTCTTCACGTCAGTAAGTAGCTCCTCTTTGTGTTTCATTATTTTCCTAAGCTCTGTGGTAAGGGTACTTCAGCATCCAAGGGAAGTAATTACGGTAAAGTACTCGAGGGGAGCGAGGGCCTACCTTGGTGCGCCTTCTTCTCCGCCTTGAGCTGCTCCTGGTACTCCGCTTGTTGCTCCTTGAGCTGCTGCTGAAGCTCAGAGTTGGCCTTCTCGAGTTTCTTCAGATCATTCTTGAGCAGCCAGGTCTCTCGGGTTCTTTCGTGCTTCAGCATGTCCAGCTCTCGCTGCAGATAACAATTCTTGATAATCTCCTCGGAGACGCGCTAGTCCAGGGCAGCTACTTCCCGCGCGTCGCTCACGACCGCGCGGAGTTTCTCAGACTTCTTTTGGGATTTGGTGATTACATGCTGCGCAAAAGGGGGAGAATGAGTCCTAAACAATTCACCACTACGCACAACGGGAACATTACCCGAGTATTACCATGGAGAAGTTGTACAGCTCCTTGAAGGTGCTCTTGAAGGTCTTCAGGTTCTCCGCCGACAGCAGAAGGTCATCCACCAGGTCGGTGGTGATGACGTTCTGGTGCCCTGACCCGGCCCTCAACATCTCACGGGGACTCCTCGAGGGCCCGGCGGCATCCCCGGGCGGCGGCGGCTGGACACCTGCAGGCATACGAAGTGGTCAACACATTACGCCCCAACCTCGGTAGCCAGTCGCGGGTGGGTAAGCGCATAGCTGTGCCATCAGTATGAGCGGCATCAGGGGTCTCGACTTGTTCCCCGCCACCGGGCCCGGCTCCCTCTTGTCGGGGCTCGGGAGGCGGCAAGTCGGGGAGCGCCGCATCCGCTTCAGGGGCCACCTCTGCGGGTACTGGCCCCTCAGGCGCTGGGGGCTCGGGGGCTGCGGCAGCCGAGGCAGGCGCCGCAGCCGTGCCTGGTTCCAGCTGGAGTTGCACGGCGCTCGCAGCCCTGGTGACATCGACAACATTGTTATCCAAGCGGGCACGAGCAGGATTTTCAAGCGATTGAAAGGAAACTTACAGTGTCGACTTCTTCTTGGCGGCCTTCTTCACCCGCCAGGCCCGTCGGGGAATGCCCGTTGCCGAGGGCGAGGCCTGGTCGGCCGACGGAGGGGTCCCCGCCACGGCAATTGTCACCGCCGCGGCGGCGGAGGGGCCTGTCTCCACCCCTTTGGGTTCAGTCCCGGGCGGCAGCACAGGGAGACTGAAGGGGGCACTGTCAGTATTCGGCATCAAGGATACTTTGCAATTGGCCAAAGCAGCAACTCCGTACCTGGGGGACTCGACTTCTTGGGCCTTGCGTTTGCGCACCTGGAGCTGGCCCTTCGGCACCGGTGGCAGAGCACCGGCCAACTCCACGCTCTGGTCAGAGGAGTTGTCCCGACGCGGCTCCCCTCCGGTTCCTTCGCTCGCCTGCGAGCCCACGCACTCGGTGGACTCGCCGCTGCCTTGAACCGCAGCAAGGCGAGCCGTCTTGGTGGCAACGGCGGCAGCAGGGCGTGGACCTCCCTCGGCTTCTTCCCCCGCTGGCGAGTCCACGCATTCGGCAGACTCGTTGCGGCTTTGGGTCGCAGCAAGGCGAGCCTTCTTGGCTGCCGTGGCTGCAGAAGGAAGGAGGTGATACGCTCGGGGGAGGTCCGGCTGCGGCGGGTAGCTGCAGTACAGCTCCGAGTGTCCCTGTAGAAAGTTCTTCAGTTCAGTACCGGTGCAGTAGCCGATTTCTTCAGCGAAAGAAGTCGAATACTTACCGGCGGGGGCGGATTTCGCGCGGAGTACAAGGTGGGCACGTACGGCACGGTGTTCACGTCCAGTAGCACCCGCTGAACCCGCTGGAGCGCGACTTCATCTGGCACCTCCTCTGTGCACATGCGAGAAGGGTCAGCGAGGCCGGTGTACTCAAAGCCCAGGCAACATCGCTGTTGGATGGGTTGGACGCGGCGCTTGTAAAACGAGAACATGACGGAGGTGCCGGTCACCCCCTCCTTCTTCAGTGCCTCGATGGCCTCCAGCAGCTCCTTGACTTGTATCATTTCCATGCCGGAGGGTTCAAGGTTCCATTCCCCCCTCACCACTGGCGGTTTGCTCGACTTCGTCGGCAGGGGGGAGCATGGTTTTCAATGTAAAACCAGAGGTTTTTCCACCCAGGAAGGATGGAGGGGAATTTATATGAAAGGTATTTTTCACTGGCCTGCTGTCGCAGTTGGATGCCGGCGCCCCCCACTACAGCGAGTTTTTTCGTGGTTGGCTGGGGTTTGACGCGGAAGAGGAAGCAGAATAGATCCCAGTGGGGTTCAATTCCGAGAAATGCTTCACAGAAGTGGATGAAAATGGAAATGTGGCAAATGGAATTCGGGTTGAGGTGATGGAGCTCAAGCCTGTAGTAGTAAAGAAGGCCACGAAAGAAAGAACAAGTGGGGAGGGCCAATCCCCGTTCGGCAAAATGGTAGAATGTGATGATTTCGTCGACATTCTCCATGGGGAAAGGTTCACGAAAAGAGGGGCGCCAGTTGACAAGGTTTTTCTCTTGCAGCAACCCCTCGGAAACAAGTTTTTTCAGATTGTTGAGGGAGCACTTACTGTGTGTCCACTCTACGGTCGCTGGCTCCGCATCCTTCTTCATCTCCTCGATCTCTGATTTCTTGGACGCCATCTCCGATGCGCCGGCCACGAGATGCTCGGGGGCTGCGGGGAGAGGGGCGGGGAGGTCGGGGCGGGAGATTTCTCTTGGGGGAAGGCGGCGGTGTTTGGCTCGGTTTGGGGAATTTGGTGGCTTTTGCTGGAATGCAGATTGAAAGCGTGGTTTTTTCCTACAGTTATCGCGGGGTTAAATAACCAGCGGGGTGGGGAAAAGTTACTGTTCTGAAGTTCAAGAGTCGCTTCTGCGAATATTCCGAATCTGAGGGGTCGTTTGATGGGTTATTTGGATTGGAGATTCGATTAATCATTTTTTCAGGATTTGTTCGCCCGAAAAAAGCGTTTTTTCGAATCAACAATCTAATACTCATCATCTGTACCATCATTTTGGTAATTTGGCAAGTTGCCATTTTTAGCCTGCCTGCCACGGTTGTTGGATCCTTATCTCCAAATTTTGTGGATTTGGATACAAGGCTCGGGGGCTGCAGGGTATGTGGCATCGACTACTTATTTTTCAAATTTCTTTGAAGGATAAAGAAGATTACAGACAAGTGGGACCCTCAGCCTGATTCTCCGATTCAACCTAAGGCTCGGGGGCTACTCCATATGGAGTGCGATTTTTAAATCGCACACCATAGCAGGAATGAAATTCGGGGCATGAGCACCTCATAGCTTCGATGCAGCCAGGCAAGTACTCGAAGAAGGACTTCAAGACGAATCATCAGAAGAAGTCGAAGACTGCTTCGAAAGTACTCGATAAGCCTACAGAACTCAGCTACGAAGAGCTCGGGGGCTTGTCAGACACGGGGCCACCGGGCTGGGCATGTTACGAAGTTTAAGAGATTAAGCCCGTCTTATCTCTTATTCATTTTGTTTATCTCGTTTAACTAGGAGATAGAGCTAACCAACACGGAGAGGATCTACTCGGGATCAGTTCTGGTGTGATCCCTCGGAGGGGGTTGGTTAGCGTCTTTGTAACTCTGACCTCTCGGATATATAAGGGAGGTCAGGGACCCCCCTCAAAATAGAAGATCATCAGGTCATTCTACACCAAAGAGAATACAAACCACCATACAGGACGTAGGGTGTTACGCTCCGTGCGGCCGAACCTGTCTAAAGTCTTGTGTTCTTTGCACCTTCGAGTTCCTAATCTTGGCGTCCCCTCACCCAAAACTTACCACCTTGGGTATATCCCTCGGTGGGCAGTCGGTTAAACACCGACAAGACTGAGTATACTAATACTCAGCAAGGCTTACCCGGGGTTGGGTATACTTAGCCCATAACTAGACCATGCAGGCTTAGCAAAAAGTTTAGGGTTTAGCTTTTTGCTGAAAAGTAACAAAGAGTAGGTCCTTACTTTATATTTTAGCTTTCAAGTTCTAGTTCCTTTAATCATTCTAGGTAAGCACCTATAACTACCCAAGCAAGGTAGAGTCTTTAAACAGATATCAGTGTTACTTTTGAACAACATTGCTCTTGTTACTCTATGTGGCAAAAGAGTTAAGCAGTCTCAATCTTCGTGAGAAATGGACAATTCAGAATCAAATTTCAACCCTTGCAAGGTAAACCTAACTCACACGCTTGGAACACCAACAGGCCGTTCCGAAGCAACCGTTTGCCTTTCATTCCAGGTCGTGGAACAAAGCCACCACAAGCGACTGCTGGACTATACGCACATCCAATGTGCAGGACATACGTCTGTAGCGCGACTACATGACCGTATTCCTGTCTGCTCTGTAGAACGTACTCTCACAGTCGGTGCGTGTAAACATAAAATAAAAGTCGAGTGGTGGGGGACAAGTCCACTTGCCTGGCCGATTGGTTACTAGGCTTACCGCTTACCATATTTCACGGCATGTGGCTAGTACTTTCAAACGCTTAACTGCCACTACCACACACTGCGACCTTAACCAAATTCCTCAACACAGACGGGGTACCATTTCTTTCCATGATACTATACACAACCCCGTCCGTCATCCTTATAGTGATTGCAGAAATGTAATCAGTAAATTCCTATATCGCGCGAGTGACAGGAAATCACTCGACTTCTACCAGTCCTATTAGCATAGCACTAGTCGGACTCAGTTTCTAATATTCAGTACATTGGTTCCTATGGAGATGCATCTATGGTTTTCAGACAACTCCTAAGAACTTAATGCATAAATATTTATATAAAGGTAAATTGCAGTGTAAGTAAGATAGTGGGTTTATGTCCGGGGCTTGCCTTCACTGGCAGGGCTGGGGTCAAAGATATTAATAAATCCTTCCGAACTCGGGTTTGGAGCTTCAGTTAATTCCTCAGTGATGTTCCCGGCGTCTTCAGGGATTTCCACTTCAGGCTCTGGGAGGATCTGATAGTCACCGTCGGCGAGAAACGTCGAGTCTACATGTGATCAAAAGGATGCAGCTTAGGAAATGCATAAATCTAAATTCTACTTCACGATAAAGTTGCAATCCAATACATTCAACATTACACACCAGCAAGCAACACAATTCCCTCACTGGGCAGTCATTTATCGAGTATTAAATAAATTACTGAGTTATATTAAGCAACAGGGTCATCTACCCCAAACATTTAGTTAACTACATGAAGTAACATGGTTGACTACTAAATTAATTACACTTGACATTCTTATTTAATTAACTAGCTAATCTCTTTGAAAAAACCCTAAGTTATTATTTAATATAGATCTACTAATCAAGTTTTATTTATTTTAGTTATTTTACACCTAATCATAGGTTGAAACTTTGCAGTTATGCTACACTACTTAGGAACAACATCTTAGAATATTTTCATAATTTTTCATGAAATAAAAGCTAGTATAATTAATTATCTTTAGAAACAAAGCAAAAATTCATAACTTGGGGTATGACCTTTTATTAATCCTAATATTTTTATCATGTATTACACATTCAAAAAGGAAGTTATGACAAAAATTCAAATACAAACATCAAAAGAAATACCCTTAATTAACAATTTAAGCATTTCATCAACATAAAATAAAAAGAACTCAAAATCTAAGAAAATGAGCAGTAAAGTACTCGAACTTTTTACACAGAGCTATACATAGCACATACAATCTATGTTCCAAATTTCAGCTATAAAACATGCCTACAACATGAGATAAAAATAAAACACTTATTTCCTAGTATTTAATATACAACAAAAATTATACATATATAGCTCAAGTTCATTACACAAAAGTAGTCGAATTTAACTCAAGGATTCCAACAAAACTGGTTTGGCATTTTTCTGAATTTTCTACGAGTTTCTATAAATTTTTGAAGTTCACAGCTTTTGAATTGGGGGGGGCTCTGGAATTTTACAAGGACGCCCTTAGAACTTTTGAAATCCTTGCACTTATACCCTTGGCTCGTCGGGGAAGAAGGGCAGAGGTGGTGCCGGCCAAATTCCGGCGAGGGGACGGCGAGGGGTTGGAGGAGAAGTGGTCAGCGAGCACTAGGAGATCAAGGTGCACCTGCTAGAGGCCTTGGGAAGGGGAGGGGATGACCGGAGGGGGCTATCCCACGGTGGCCAAGGCGGCGGCGGCGGGGTGCTCGTCGGCGAGGAGATTCCCGGTGAGGAGGAGGGTCAAGCTTGGGCTTGAAAGCTGCAGCAAGGCAAGGGGAAGCTAATGGGTAGTCGAATTGGACAGAGGAGGGGTGGAGGTAGGGGTTCGACGGTGGCAGGAGCTTACCGGCGGAAGGAGAACGGCGGCGAGGTAGCTCCGATGGAGGTCCGGCCTCGGTAAGTAGCTGGTGAGCATCAGTGGAGTTGGAGGAGATGGCGGCGGTGGTGCTCGGGGTTTTGGGCAAGTAGAGAGCAGGAGTAGGAATGGAATGGGAAGAGGGGGATGTATTGCTGCTCTTGAACCAGAGAAGAGAGGGCGAGGGGGCGTGCACCGGCAATGTGACGGCGAGGGCGAGCTGGCAGCGGCAGAGCCGCAGAACGGCGTGGCGCACGCGAGAGAAAGCCAGGGAGGGGAAGCTAGAGCGGCGCTCGGGTTGGGGGCGATGCGTGGAGCAGCTAGGAGCTGGAGGTGGCGCCGGGGAGCGACCGAGGCGCAGCACATGGCCGTGGAGGCGGTGCTGACACCGGCGGCAGGAGTGCAGCGGCGAAGCAGAGGAGCTGCCAGAGGAGGAAGAAGAGAGGAGGTCCGAGGGACTTAGTTGGAAATTGCAAAAACTTCAGGGACTGCACTATAAACAAAAATTTCCCATTGATCCAAAGCTCTAATGAGAAAATGGTCAACAAGAAAGCTGTAGAACTTTTCAAAACCTATAACTTTACTTTAGGGCTCAAATTCAGAAACCTAAAGCACACTGTGTTATTTTACTATTTTGCACTCAAATCAAACTTTAATAAGTCTTATCCTACTAAAACAAATTTTATAAACTTTTGGGCCTATCTGCAAGCATTTAAGGTTGGTAATGATGACATTCATCTTTTTCACTTTGACCCTTTGTAATTTTTGAAAAGTTACTTTATACTCCAACTAAATTACATAAAAGGGTTTGTACTTTCATAAATTTACACAAATACCCTTATTTTCATAACTTGATTAGATTTTCACACAATTTCTCACATACCAAACATTATTTCTATTGGTTTAATCTATTTGACACCTAGGGTGTCACAACCTTCCCCCCTAAAAGGAATCTCGTCTCGAGATTACAGGAATGAGATGATAAGAGCATAGATACCTAGGAATTCCTGAGAAAGTCTGGGAAGTTCCTCTGGAGATAGTCTTCAGTTTCCCAAGTAGCTTCTTCTTCTGTATGATGATTCCACTGGATTTTAAACATTTTGACCGTTGCTCTTCTGGTATTTCTTTCCTTGGTATCCAAGATTCTGATTGGAAGTTCTTTATAGGAAAGATCGGGCTCGATATCGATACTTTGTGTATCAACGATTTCGGTAGGAACACGAACACATTTCTTGAGTTGAGATACATGGAAGATGTTATGAATGGCTGCTAGTTGAGGAGGAAGTTCAAGTCGGTAGGCTACAGGTCCACAAATTTCAAGAATTTCAAAAGGACCAATGTAGCAAGGAGCAAGTTTGCCCTTGATACCAAAACGTTGAACACCTCGAGTAGGAGATACTCGCAGGTATACAAAATCACCTACTTCAAACTGTATTGGTTTCCTCCTTTTATCTGCATAGCTCTTTTGTCTTGATTGAGCTGTTTTAAGATTATCCCGAATGATCTTTACTTTTTCTTCTGTTTTTTTAACAAGATCCAGTCCAAAGATTTCGCATTCACCAATCTGAGACCTATTCAAAGGGGTTCTGCATTGACGACCATATAAGGCTTCAAAAGGAGCCATTCTGATACTTGACCGATAACTGTTATTATAGGAGAATTCTGCCAGAGCTAAGCATTTGTCCCAATGCTTGTCATACTGGATTACACAAGCCCGAAGCATATCTTCTAGAATTTGGTTGATTCTTTCTGTTTGCCCATCTGTCTGCGGATGATATGCGGAGCTTCGGATTAACTTGGTTCCCAGAGTTTGTTGAAACTGTTCCTAGAAACGGGCAACAAACTGTGCTCCACGATAAGAGATGATCGTTTTAGGTATCCCATGGAGACGAACGATCTGGTCTAGATATATTTCCGCATACTTCCTAGCAGTGTAAGTGGTATGTACTGGAAGAAAGTGAGCGGTCTTGGTTAACCTATCCACAATTACCCAAATAGAATCATGCCTTTGAGAAGTATTGGGTAAACCTACGATAAAGTCCATACTAATATCCTCCCATTTCCAAGAAGGAATAGACAAAGGCTGTAGTGTACCGGAAGTCCTTAAATGACTAGCCTTAACTCTCTGGCAAACATCACACTCAGAAACGTATTTTGCTATCTCCCTTCTCATACGAGTCCACCAAAAATTCCGTTTCAAGTCTTGGTACATTTTCGTGCTGCCCGGATGCATAGCAAATTTAGATAGATGAGCTTCATCCATTATTTGCTTGCGAAGCTGATGGTTCTTGGGTACAACCATACGTCCCTTAAACCGTAGAATTCCTTCAGAATCTTCTTGGAAACAGTTATACTTCTCTTCTCCTTGGGCTAATTGTTGTTTGATCATTTTAACTCCCCTATCATGTTGTTGTGTCGTCACAATACTATCCTGGAGCGTAGGCTTAATTGTTATATGGTTCAGACTGCCTTGAGGAACAATTTCCAGATTAAGCTTCCTCATTTCCCAGCAAAGAGTATTGCTAAAAACTTCTACTGAGAAGCAATGACAATGTGACTTGCGGCTAAGTGCATCCGCAACCACATTGGCTTTGCCTGGATGGTAGTGGACTTCAAGATCATAATCCTTTATAAGTTCCAACCAACGCCTTTGCCTCATGTTCAAGTCTGCTTGTGTAAAGATGTATTTTAAACTCTTATGATCCGTATAAATATTGCACTTGGTACCCATAAGGTTGTGTCTCCAAAGTTTGAGTGCATGTATAACAGCTGCAAGCTCAAGGTCATGAGTAGGATAATTCTGCTCATGCGTTCGAAGTGCTCTAGAGGCATATGCAATTACGCGGTTGTTCTGCATAAGTACACATCCTAGTCCGGTGCCTGATGCATCACAATAAACATCAAAAGATTGGGATGGGTCTGGCTGAGCCAAAACTAGAGCAGTGGTAAGGTGTGCTCTTAAAGTATGGAAAGCTTCTTCACATTTCTCATTCCAGGAGAATTTCACTCCTTTCTTTAACAACTCTATCATGGGCTTGGCTATTCGAGAGAAATCTGGGATAAAACGATGATAATAACCAGCAAGACCAAGAAAACTGCGGATCTGATGGACCGAAGTAGGGAGTTTCCAATCCATCACTTCTTGAACCTTACTCGGATCGACAGATATACCGTCCTTGGAGATGGTATGACCCAAAAATTTGACGGTATCTAGCCAAAATTCACATTTAGAGAATTTGGCATACAAACGGTGATCTCGGAGACGTTGAAGAACAACATGAAGATGCTTAACATGATCTTCAAGAGTTTTGGAATAGATCAGAATATCATCGATAAAAACCATGATGCATTTATCAAGTTCCGGCATGAAGACAGAGTTCATGAGATACATGAAATATGCCGGTGCATTGGTAAGACCAAAGGACATAACCAGATATTCATAGAGTCCATATCTGGTGGAGAAGGCGGTTTTCGGAATATCACTTGGTCTAATTTTTATTTGATGATAACCGGAGCGAAGGTCAATCTTGGAAAATATCTTGGCTCCGGCTAACTGATCAAACAGGATATCAATGCGGGGTAGAGGATACTTATTCTTAATAGTAACCGCATTGAGGGGACGATAATCAACACATAGCCCGAGACTGTTATCCTTCTTCTTAACAAACAAGGCAGGGCATCCCCAAGGTGAAGCACTTGGGCGAATATAACCCTTATCCAGAAGTTCCTGAAGTTGAAGTTTTAATTCGGCCAGTTCATTGGGTGGCATACGATAAGGTCTCTTAGAGATGGGGGCCGTGCCAGGTTGTAACTCTATGACAAACTCAACCTCTCTATCCGGGGGCATTCCAGGTAACTCGTCTGGAAATACATCTGGATATTCACATACAACAGGAATATCCTCTAACTTGATTCCCGCTATATTATACACACAAGATTCGCTATATTCCGGTGATGGAAGATGAAGGATGGTATGTCCATATTCTGGGGAATTTATTTCAACCACTCGAGAAAAGATATCTAAAGATACTCGATGTCTGTCATCCAATCCATACCTAGAAGAATATCCATCCCTTCTAGGTTTAATGTAATTAAGGCTATTCTTATTAAAGTGCTACCCATCTGAATTGGTACATCTCTACAAATTTGATTTGATGCAATTCTACCTCCAGGGGTTGTTATCATATAAGTTCCATTAGTGGGGTAGAAATCCAAATCTATTTTGGTCCCAAACCTTGTACTGATAAAACTATGGGTTGCACCAGAATCAAAAAGTATAATAGTAGGGTAATGGTGTAGAGTGAATGTACCCGTCATTACTGGTGCACCTTCCGGGAGTTCCGATAGAGTGGTGAAATTCACTCTTCCTTGACGGACTTGCATAACCTGCCTCTTGCCTTTATTCTTGGAGTTGGAGTTGGAAGCCTGTCTAGGGAATGTCTTCTTGGGTTGGGGGCAGTCTTTAACAAAATGTGCTAGACTACCGCAGTTGAAACATCGATTGATGTTATTCCCTTGATTAAACTGCGGAGGGTTTGGCCTTGGAGCAACTGGTCGTTGCTGCTGCTGAGGTTGAGGCGCTGGTGGCCTGTTGAATCGGGGCTGCTGAGGAGGTCTAGCTATCCATCTGCCTGCGGGAGCGTTTCTAGGTGGAGCTCGGGGAGTCGGGTTTTGAACTAATCGATACCTCGAAGGTTGTACATTTGAGGGTCTAGTAGATATTTTCTGCTTCTTCTCAGCATGATGTGCCGAGATACAGTCCTCTTGGGTAATGGCCATATTGACCAGCTCATTGAAATTGTTAGCCTTGACCAAATTCAAGTGCTCCTTTAGCTTAGTGTTCAATCCGCGACGGAAGCGATCTCTTTTCTTGGTGTCCGTGTCAGCATGATAACCTGCGTACTGGCACAGGTCATTAAAAGCCTGTGCATATTGAAGTACCGTGCGGTTCCCTTGAGTCAGTGCCAAAAATTCATTGAGCTTCCGCTCAATGAGTCCTTCCGGAATATGGTGCGCTCTAAAAGCTGTCTTAAATTCTTCCCAATTGACAACATGTCCATCTGGCTGCATTGCATAGTAATTGTCCCACCAAATGCGAGCGTTACCACGAAGCTGTTGGGCTGCGAAGAGAGTTTTGTTTGCTTCGGAGCACTAAACCGGGAGTAATGCAAACTTGGACTCGATGGTTCGGAGCCATGCATCTGCATCCAGGGGTTCTTCAGTCTTATGAAAGAGTGGGGGTTGGGTGCTGAAGAAATCCTAATAACCAGCCGAGGGATTGTAACACCCTAATGTAATTTTCCCAAATTTTAAGGAATTTATTTTGGCTCAAATAAAATTTCCAAGGTTTTTTTTTCTAATTTATCTCGCATTTAAAGTAATTTTATAACACGGGAAATAAAATTTACTATAAGGTCAACATGTTTGTGCATTCATGCTGGTGCATAAGTTTTATTTGGTTGAGTGCATAGGAGTTGAATTCAAAATTTAGTTGAATTCAAATAGAATCGAGTTGGTTTGAAAAAGAAAGAAAAGGGAGGAAACAGGAAGGTGGGTCAGTCACTCCTTCTTTTCTCAGTCATTCATTCTTTTCTCAGTCATTCCTTCTGTTCTCAGTCATTCCCGTTCTGTTCTCAGTCATTCCTTCTTTCTCGGTCATTCTCCCGGCTCGACCCCACCTGTCGGCCCCTTCTTCCTCCTTCTTCCCCGGCGCGCAACGACTTCCGAAGTCCCCGGCCGCCGTGATCCAGCCTGGGCCCGCACGCCAATGTGGGCCGCTGCTCTACAAGAAGGGAACCTCCGCACCCTAGAACCCTAAATCTAGCCGCAGCAGCACCCCTGGAGACCAGCAGCGCCGCCGCCTCCTTCTCCCCTCTGCCGCGCAGACGCCTCAGCCTCACCGTCGACCGGCCGTTCCGCTGCACCCCGGACCACCACATCAATTGCAAAAGCTCCTCTTCGCCATCCCGAAGCTCCACGAGCCCAGCATCGAAGCCCTACGCCTCGGCATCAACCGAATTTTCCGAGGAAACCTTCTCCGGTGAGCTGCTCCGCCGTCGGAATTCCTCGCCGTCGTTGCATCCCGACCCGCCTTGATCCTCTAACAACCTCCACAGGAGTCCCCGGAGCCGATCTATGCCAGCCAAGGACCCCAGCCACCTCGGCATCACCCCTCCCCGCGGAAGCCCGATCCTCTCCGCCGCCGGACGTCGTCGTCTTCCTCACTCCGTCGCGTCTCCGGCCTCCACAACCCTCGGTGAGCCTCGCCTCCTACTCCTGCTCCTTTTGCACCAGAAGTCGTAGGCACTAGCTAACCGTAGCACCCAGAACGCCGCTCGCCGGTGTTGCCCTTTGCCCCGAGCCGCCGTGCATAACCGCCGTCCCCGCGAGCCAATCAGATCGGACCGTCCGTACCCCGCTGTTCAGATCGGACCGTCCGAACCAGAATGCGTCCGAACCGTTCGATTTAGATCCAACCGCCCAGATTAGAAGCCGCGTACCCCTTCAGCCGTGGCAGTTTTGTTAAAGAGCCCCTAAGCTTCCTTGGAATCAACCCGCGGTCCACCCGTAGTTCAAAAATAATTACGGTTAGGTCCTGTTTTATGCTTTTAGACCCCTGAGCTTTCCAGTTTTCATACCCGCAGTCCATGCCGCGTGTTTTCACGTGCTAGCCCCTGTGTCTACCCTTTATTTATGTTTAGGTCCCCAGTTTTCGCACAGAACCCCCTGGAAGTTCTGTTTTTCTTGCAAATAGGTCCCTGGATCTTGTTTCAAGCGTAGTTTTCGCGTCTTAGCTCCGTTTTGGGTGTTCTTTATATCCATGCGATCATTGTAACGCGTAGAATAGCTTTAGACTAGTTTTCTGTGCTATTTCTATGTAATGTTGTACTGTTTCTTATAGTTTTCTATTGCTTGTGCATGTGTGTATGTCTGGACCGTGCTTGATGATCGTGAGTAGACGCGGAGCCTTTGGACCAGTCCCAGGAGCAGCCATCTTCCGAGCAGTTCGAGCAGTAGCCGGGAGAGTACGAGGAAGGCAAGTATAACATGAACCTCCTATCACTTTTAATACAAATTTCATACTGCATTTTAATTCTATATGCCTATAAGGATTTCCTAGCCACTTTATATCCTATATATATATCCTTTGGGGTTGCATTTTGGTTAGTTGTGCTAGGTTACTGCGCTATAACAAACTTGGTCCTTTTTAATTAAATTTGATTAACAGTCTTATGCAACTTAATCCTGAGTGTGATCCTCTGTGCTGTGTGCTTGAGTGGCTCACGTCTCTGTAAAAGATGTTTTGTTAGAAACATGGTTTAGGGGGCCAGCACGGTGCTTAGTGCTTGGTTGGCCACTCTCCATAAGGACCGGTTCATAGAGCGACAACCTGGGACAACCGCGCAACCACAAGACTGGAATGGGACGGTCTTGACTTATTAATTAGGTCATGTTGGTTCGGGAGTAACTTACCTGCGTGGGCAAGAGGGGTTGTAGGCTTCAATGGTCCCTGCTCCTCCGGCTTGGTCTGTGCTGTGTGCTTGTACCCCCGGAGGTGGGCCCCATTGTCGCTGATCCAGAATCCTTAGCGGTTACACCTTACCAACGTGTCCTTTGTAACGGTCTCGTAGTGTGCTTGCTAGTCATCTCACCTAAGGAAGTGTGATGAACAACTAGCGTAGCTCACGACTTGTGGGTAAAGTTGTGCAACCTCTCGAGAGTGTAAAACTGATATATCAGCTGTGCTCACAGTCATGAGCGGCCAGATCCTCCGTCTGATTAGTGGGGTTATCAACCTTTGATTAGGGAGATTCCCCGGGTGGTTTTGGTTTGGATGGTTCTCAGTAGTTCTTAATTAATATTGATTAATTCTTATGAAATTTGGGTTATGGTAATTCATCCACTTGTAGTAATTAGCTCTAATAAAATTTTGCCAAGATTAAAAGCTAATGCAGCGGAGTCAGCTAACCTTAGAGCCTCATACTCGTGTTATACTTGTTGAGTACTAGTTTGTACTCACACTTGCCTCTCTACTCTTCTGTTCTATTTCGGATATCTTCGACTGCTGCTCAGTGCCCGGCAACGTGGAGGACTACGTCAGCGGCTTCGACGACTTCTAGGCGTTTGTCTCCCAATCGACGTCCCTGTGGCGCCCAGCTCTTCATGTATTCCTTTTACGCTTCCGCAACTCTTGAACCGATTCTTGATTCGGTTGTAATAAAATAATTCATTTATGATTCATTTATGATTTATATTAGTGTTATTCGTGGTATGTGTTGTGATATCTTGATGATTTTGTTGTATATATGCGTGACTTGATCCTGGCGCATATATGATTGCTCGATTTATGTCCTTTATAAATCGGGTGTGACAGGGATGCTCCTCACGTCCACGTTGAGGAGGATGGAACTGATGCTGCTGGGCCTGCACTAGCATGTTTAAGAGTTCAGTCTGACGGGCCATCACTTCCGCTAGATTTGGTGGTGGCGGAGGTGGTTGTTGTGAACCACTAGCTTGATCCGTTCTGAATCCCTCCGGGGTTCCGCGCGTAGCGCCAACCATCTGAAATATAGAAGTCATCCATAAGCATTTACCCATACTTGCCTCTAATTTCAGAAATCATGTAGTACCAATATAACTTTAGTTGAACAATGCAAGGTAATAAATCCAAGTCACAGGTATTAACTTAACCATCCAAATAGCAACTCAGATTCACATATGTAACTGGAACTTGTTCCATATTCCATCACATTATTCCAAACCAAACCATACATAGGTTTGCCACATATTCTACAACAAGTGGCTCGCAAGTCATCTAAATACTCATTCCATTACCACACTATCTACATCTAGGATGCCATCAACTCAACAAGACTAGAGGTCATCGAGGTTGCCCACAGATGACTGACTACCAGAGGAGAAATGATGAGGACTGAGCACAGGATCCCCATGCTCAGAGTCGATCTCAGAGACTCCTTCGATTTCTTCAGGGTCTTCTTCTTCATCATCCTCAGGTTCATTGTTAACAGGCTGCTCTGGTTGCTCATGAAACATATTGATGTGGTCAATAGCTTGGCCCAGATTAAGGTTGAGCTCATGAACTTGCTCTTGGAGGAAGTCAATAACAGTGTCACGCTGAGTAATGAGGGCATCACTCTCAACAATCTGTTCTTCTCGATGCTGTATAGTTTCTTCGTGCTGAGTAATTTCTTCTTCCTTGGCAGTGATAGTAGCTTGGAGTGCCTCAATCTGCGTATTCTGTCGGCCAACCTGATTACGATACCTTTGGGCTATGTTGGTCAAGCAATAGATACCGTGCTGCTGAAGCGTCTGATAGCGGTACTGTGCACTCATGAATCGGACGGCAGTACGTAGAGTCTCTCTAGCCAGAGTTCCCAATAAATGGTCATAGTATGTCACTCTGAAAGTCCATTCAGGGTCACGAGAATCCATTGCAGGAAATAAGCCGATAGGATATCCTGCAACTTCCTCAGGATGTTGATCACAAAAGATGTGAATAGCTTCTATAGCTGCTACTTCAAACGTATCGGCAAGGCGATGACCAATCACATTTACTTCAATAGGTGACCACAGAGATAAGGTAGGATGTGGAGGAATAGTCATTTTCACCCGGCAACGAGGAACATCTTCTTCATCATACTCTACTCCATCATAAGGTGGAGGCTCAGTGTAGCCAAACACCTGGAGAGATTCCCACAAAAGACGAGGAAAGCCCTCCCAATGCAAGGCATTGGTATGAGCGTGTCCTGCAGAATCCCAAAAGAACCTTGGAGGCTCGGCCATCTGAAACAAGGATTCAAATGGTGAGATTACAAGTTTTCACCACACACCTTGATAAGACTGAGAATACAAATGTGGGTTAGATTGATAGATTGATTGGAAAAACTACTATCCTTACAGGGTAAAAGAAACGAGATGACCTACCCTGATAATAGCAAGTTCTGAAGATCGAAAGATGGTTCTAGATCTTGAGAAAGAAATGACAAGGTAGAAACTTTAACCTTAGAACTATCCAATTAACCTTTTTAAGCTATGCTAGTTACTAACATACCCTTAACTATCTTTGGAGCAACAAACCATGCCCTTCATACAATCAAATCAAGGAATATGCATGCACGTGCTACACGTCCTCACAATTCAAATAATTGCCAAACATGTTTGGACTTACGTAATTAGTTTCGGTGGCACAATATATTCGTCTCTCCCTATAATAGCTAGTCGGATATCCTTATTCGCCTTAACCTATTTAACTGTGGTTAGCGTACCTGCAGAAAACCACAATAAATATGAACCTTTCATGCCAGCACTCATGAAAGCGTCCTCAATCATTACTGTTCACTATAGAAACAGCATCTGTACAATTACCGCCGTACAGACAACGTTACCATACGTTATCGAAACAACATATTCAAAAGATACCGCAAAATGCAGGGGTATTACTGTTCATACCCTGCAACTGACCATATACTCCCAATATCATCAGCCTAAGTTGATATATTGGCAGCATCTCAAGTAGGCCACTGCTTGAGAAACAACATTCGGTTCGCATCACCGACGGGAAGGCTAACTCCCTAGTTAGCTGAGGATCCTTACCTTCTTACCTCACCATCGAAGATGTCATTACAGAAAGTAAAATTGGGTTGTGCATAAATTTAAGTTTAATAGAAATGTAGTGCTGGAAGTTAGAGTGATATACATATACTTATAGCCACCTATAACTCCCATATTAACATTACCCTAGGGCTTTACGTACTAAGCACAATCCTTAACGAATCTAACGTAGTTTTGCCAAACATTTTCCTGATCAAACTTTTATACTTAAAATATTTTTAAGGTAAAATGTATCTCCAGAGTAACCTTATAGCTCTGATACCAGCTGTGGCAGAACCAACCTGAATTATACCGGCTCAAGCACGCGAGTCCACTCCAGAGGGCTCCAACGTACTTCAAACGGTATAACCCTTTGGTCTGTCGGGTAGCGTCCCGATAAACCACCGATACAGGATCAAATAAGGTTACCTCACACGAAGGTGAGTCCAAAGATACAGTTACCAGCATATTTTACACCACAGGGAAATTATTTTACAAAAGCTTCCTCAAGTAGTACAAAGTTCCACACTTAACAAAATTATTACAAAGTTTGCAGAAACCGCAAAGGTTCAAACTAGAAGTCATTATTACAAACCAGTTTTAAAGTTCAAGTGCTAGCAGCGGAATTTAAAGTACGATAACTATACATGTCGCCAGTATCATCATCATGCTAAGCCCGAGCATGACATTACTCGTTCGGGTTGGTGTTGGCCGGGGACGGGTCCCATTCCACGGACCAACCTTCAGGCAAAGCATAGGGCCAAGGTGAGGGAAGAGTAGGATTTTCAGGGACATTACCTGAAACAAAACATAACTAGCGAGGCTGAGTATACTAATACTCAGCAAGGCTTACCCGGGGTTGGGTATACTTAGCCCATAACTAAACCATGCAGGCTTTGCAAAAAGTTTAGGGTTTAGCTTTTTGCTGAAAAGTAACAAAGAGTAGGTCCTTACTTTATATTTTAGCTTTCAAGTTCTAGTTCCTTTAATCATTCTAGGTAAGCACCTATAACTACCCAAGCAAGGTAGAGTCTTTAAACAGATATCAGTGTTACTTTTGAACAACATTGCTCTTGTTACTCTATGTGGCAAAAGAGTTAAGCAGTCTCAATCTTCGTGAGAAACGGACGATTCAGAATCGAATTTCAACCCTTGCAAGGTAAACCTAACTCACACGCTTGGAACACCAACAGGCCGTTCCGAAGCAACCGTTTGCCTTTCATTCCGGGTCGTGGAACAAAGCGACTGCTGGACTATACGCACATCCAATGTGCAGGACATACGTCTGTAGCGCGACTACATGACCGTATTCCTGTCTGCTCTGCAGAACATACTCTCACAGTCGGTGCGTGTAAACATAAAATAAAAGTCGAGTGGTGGGGGACGAGTCCACTTGCCGGGCCGATTGGTTACTAGGCTTACCGCTTACCATATTTCACGGCATGTGGCTAGTACTTTCAAACGCTTAACTGCCACTACCACACACTGCGACCTTAACCAAATTCCTCAACACAGATGGGGTACCATTTCTTTCCATGATACTATACACAACCCCGTCCGTCATCCTTATAGTGATTGCGGAAATGTAATCAGTAAATTCCTATATCGCGCGAGTAATAGGAAATCACTCGACTTCTACCGGTCCTATTAGCATAGCACTAGTCGGACTCAGTTTCTAATATTCAGTACATTGGTTCCTATGGAGATGCATCTATGGTTTTCAGACAACTCCTAAGAACTTAATGCATAAATATTTATATAAAGGTAAATTGCAGTGTAAGTAAGATAGTGGGTTTATGTGACAGTTCGTGTATTTGTAATGCTAGGCATATATTTTGCTAGTGTGAAATATGTGTTTGTTTGTATAAAGCTTATGTGTGTTTGTCTGAAGTTTTTGAAAAATTTAAAGTGCAAGTAAATAGGGTATTTTTGTAATTACAGAAAAACCTAGGGTTGTTTTTGCAAAATGTATTTGGATTAAGGTAATTTTGAAATAAGTAAAGGTTGGTTTTGCAAGTATGTTTTTCTTACTTTATGTTTTGTAAAAATATATATATATTTACTCAAAAGTTGCATTGGAAATGCGCGTGTTGAAATATGTAAAAATTTTGGGTAAAGTGGTAGAAAAAAAATAAGGGTATTTATGTGATTTTATAAAAGTATAAGTCCTTTTATGCAAATGTTTGATTTACAAAAGTAACTTTCAAATTTACTCAGGACTAAAGTGTAAAAGTGCAAGTCATCATGACATGTCTATCCAATCATTATGACGAGTTTATCCCGTCATCATGACGTGTCATAAATACTTGCATTTAGGTCCTGAATTTTTATAAAATTTCATTCTTTAAGACAAAAGCAATTCAAATCCGACTTTTGTTCAAAATTCATGCGTAAAAATATAAATTTTGAGTTTTTGAACTTGGACCCTAAAGCAATGTTGTAGAGTTTGAAAAACTCTCCAACTTTCGTTTTGGGCTTTTCTTCATTCGGGTTTTAAATCAATGGGAAATTTTGTTTTACAGATAGGCCCTTATAGTTTTCTGTATTTACACAAAGGTCCTTGGGGAAATCTGTTCACCCTTCTCCTCTATTTCTTTTCTCCCCTGGCGTCTCTGTCTTATCCGTTCCTGCCGGCAGCAGCACTATCAAAGTTCCTTTTTCCCTCCTTCTTTTCTCTCTGTTCATCTCCTATTTGGCCTCCTCCTTCATTCACTGGCGTCTGCTTCTATTTTTCTCTCTCTCCCGTCTACACTCTAATCCAACCAAACAGCACAGGCAGCAGTAGCATGCGGCTCCCAGGCGGGGCGTGCGGCTCAGCAGGCGGCGCTTGGCTAGCGGGCCGGCACAGACGCGCTGGGCGCTGGGGCGGAGGCCGGAGCAGGCAGCGCGCGGCGCGTGGGTGCGGCCAGGCGCGGGCGCACGCGCGGGCAGGAAGGCGCCGGGCGGAGCGGGCTCGGGCCGCAGAAGCTGGGCGGCCGGCCGCGGGAGGGCGGCGGCTTGGCTGGGCGCTGCGCGAGAGCGAGAGCTAGCGACCCGAGCGAGCGGCCGCGACCCGTGTGGCAGTGTGCGGGGGAGGGGGGGGGCGAGCGGCAGCAGGTGGGCGAGCAGCAGGCCCAGGCGGCGCGGCCCAAGTGGGGCGAATGGCACGCGGGTGAAGTGCGCGCGGGAGCCAGGGCGGCGAGTGCAGGCGTGGGCCCCGAGCGGTGTGTGGCCAGGTGAGTGAGCAGGCAGTGGGAGGAGCAGAGCGTGAGGATACAGACTGCGCTGGCGTGCGGCCTAGAGTAAGCACGGGTGGCCGGGTGAGCTAACGCAGGCAGGACGGCTCACGAACGTGGAGGGCGCTGGAGATGCGGTTGGCGGCGCGCGCGTGAGTGGCTCGGCTGGAGCAGGAGCAGCATACGCACGGCCGGAGGTGTGCGCGAACAGGAGCGCGCAGGCGCGGGTGTGGACGCTGCTCGCGCGGGAGGCGTGACGCTGACGCGTGAGTGGCACGCGCAGGAGGAGTTGTGGTGGAGAACTATTGTGCGAGATGCAGGAACGCGATGGCCGTCTCGAGGACGCAGCTCAGGTGTTCGATGAAATGTCGATACGCGTGGTGCTGGAGAACGCGAGGGTCCTGCTATTGAGCGAGGCGTCAAGGGTGCAGGACGCCGTCGGGCGGATGTTGCAATGGCGTGCAGGAAGGTCGCATGCAGTACGGGAGGTGCGCTAGTGCGACGATTCGGGGCGGACCCGCCCAGGGGGCAGTAGAGCCGCGCGTAGAAGACGTCGAAGGCCGTTGAGGAGAAAGCAGTGGACGAAATCAGGCGGCACTGTGAACTTTTCGTGGAGGGTTTGGAGGTGGTCAGGTGCGAGCAGACCATGGCCCTCGCGGAGGCAGAGAGGGCGAGTGTGGCGCGGCGAGGCGAAAGCGAAGGTCCGGACGGATTTGAACTAGCACATCCACGGAAGCGAGCGAAGTGTTCTGCCAGTGGTCGTCTCGGCTTGTTTCTGCAGGCGGGTGTGTATACAAGCAACAAACCACGCGCAAGCAAATTGGAGGCCGATGGTGTGGAAACAGACCGGGAGCGGCAGCCTTGCGAATAGTTGTGCAAGTATACCGGCAGTGCACGCACCGGAGCAGTCAGGTCAATGAAGGTTTCTTCTCGGGTGAGCAGAGGTGTTCGGTCAACCAGGCTTTGGCATCGCATGTGCATGGGAAGAGGAGGTTCAACTCGTGAGCAAGAAAACCCTAGGGTTCGCGGAGAAGTCGATATAGCGAACCCATTCGGCTCCATCGTCTTGTCCCATGATCAACGACCTCCAGCAACTTCTACTTTGCGTCACTGTCGAGCACCTCTCATCGCCAATCTTGTTCGCCACGGGAAATCACTATCCGTTTGTTCCTCTCCACAATCAAGGTCTGCCCTAATTCTTTGAATCTTTCTAATGCCGATGATTCCTTTGCCGGTATATCATCGTTAACATTCTGTTACCTGTTCTCCCGGACCAAGGACTTAATTGCTATGTTTCAGAAAGTTCTAGGGTTTTCATTATAAATTTCAAAGCTTTCCTTATTTCAAATCAGTGAACATTTACAGGTTTTATGTTATGCTCTTGAATTGAAAATTTTGATTTGTGATCTAGGTCAAATATTGGGAAATGAATGCTTTATTTGTGTCTTTTGTGATATGCATGTGTTGTGGCTGAGTATAGATTATAGGATGTATGTATCAGGTGGAGAAATGTGATAAGTAGTTAATCCATCACACGAACGCTCATATCCCTACCATCAAGACATTGTTCTCGTCTTGGTTGCAATCTCCTTAAGGCCTTTTTCGTATAAGGATTCCTGCTAGTCCATGTGTATCTGCTGCTTAGCCACTACATCTCGGCAGCTGTGTTTCAGTGTCAGGCTATCAGCCCAGCCACTTAGCATCTGTTTTCTTTAAGTCTATTATGTTTCTGCGTAACCGCTGTCAGCCGATACATTTCTTGTGATATGCTTCTACCATCGGCTGGTTAGCTGAAAAGGTTATTACCTTTCTAGTATCGGCTACCGCCGATACAATTCTTTTGTCTATCCTACATCAACTGCATAGAGTCGATGTATCAGAGAGACACACACAATCTTAGGGTTCTCGCCATCGGCCGACCCAGGCCGATTTTAGTTGCTTTTCCATATCGGTCAAACCCGACCGATCGATCCTAAGTTTTCCCATCCTTATCCACACACTTCTATCAGTCGATTTATCGACTGAGAGGTCGGTTTTATACCTATCGATCATATACCCTTAACCACACTCCATTCGGCTATACGTCACTTAATTGTTGTGCTGACGTAATCGAGTTGATACAACCACACCTAGTTATCTAGGATAACACTTAAGCACATCTCCGTTAAGACAACTGCTTTAGGAATATCCCTCTGCTGAAGTAATCGATGCTTTCATCGATCATCTAGGAACCCGATGCACTCATCAATCAGCTAAACCTCTGTTGTATCTAATCGACTCTGTTATAGTCTTCAACATATAGTCCTTCTTAATTAGTTGTCCCCCTAAAGCTCTGTCTAAGTTTAGTTTCAGATCTTTTTGAGTTATTATGTGAGTAATGTGTTATATGAATGCTAGGTTGCAATTGTATTGTGAAGTAAGGTAGTGTTATGTGCACACTTTGAATGAAATGTTGCATTACATGTAGATACGACTATTTCAGCAACGGTACCTACGAGATCTCCCCGGAGTCTGTAGAGGATGTTTTTGAAGACCAAGTGGATGTCATCAAGGGAATATCAGAAGCTCCAAACCAAGTTCGGAAGATAACAACACTAACATCTCTGACTTCAGTCCCACCAGTAAAGGCAAGCCCCGGACATAACCCACTACTTTATTTACACTACAATCTATGTCTATCTATATTATATCTTGCATTAAGTCTAGGAATTGAAGTGAAACCCTAGATGCATGAATCCTAGGAATCCAATGTAATGCTCCCGAGTCCTTATCGGTTAGATGCTCCGCTAATAGGACCGGTAGAAGTCGGGTGATTTCCTGTCACTCGCGCGATATAGGAGTTGCATGTTTATTTTCCTGCAACCACTATAAGGATGACGGATAAGGTCATGTGCTGTATCATGACCTGAAAGTTTACCCTGTCTGTTTTGATAAAAGCTTTAAGGTCGAAATGTGTGGTAGTGGTGGCTAAGTTTTTGAAAGTACTAGCCACATGCCGCGAAATATGGTAAGCGGTAAGCCTAGTACCCGATTGGCCCGGCAAATGGACTTGTCTCCACCACTCGACTTTTATTTTATGTTTACACCCACCGACGTGTGGGAGTACGTTCTGCATGGCAGACAGGAATACGGGTTTTGTAGTCGCGCTACAGACGTATGTCCTGCACGAGTGATGTGCGTACGGTCCTGCAGTCGCTTGTGGTGGCCCTGATCCATAACCCGGAATATGAGGGAAACGGTTGCTTCGGAACACCCTGTTGGTATTCCAAGCGTGTGTGTTAGGTGTACCTTGCAAGGTTAAATTCAATTCGAATCGTCCGCCTCTCACGAAAATTGAGACTGCTTATCCCTTCTGCCACATCGAGTAAAAAGTGTAATTGTTGATGGAATAATCTTGATGGGTGATAATCTATATCTTGCTTGTTTAGTATAGGTGCTTACCTAGAATGGCTAATCAAGCTAGAATCTGAAAGCTAAAACTTGATAGTAGTTTATACTCTCTGTTGCTTTTCAGCTGAAAATAAACCCAGAGCCTTTACAATGCCTTCATGAGTCTAGATACGGGCTAAAGTATACCCAATTCCGGGTAAGCCTTGCTGAGTATTAGTATACTCAGCCTTGCTAGTTATATGTTTTGCAGGAAATGTCTTGAAGACCCTACTCTTCCCTTGCCTTGGCCCTGTGCTCTTCCAGAAAGTTGGCCCGTGGAATGGGATCCATCCCCGGCCAACATTGGAGATACCGAGTGATGTCATGCCTGGGCTTAGCATGACATCCGTCTTGACGACGTGTCGTAATCATCGTGTATGTTTTCCGCTGCCAAAGACCATAGCTTTAGCAGTTTGTAATGTACTGCTTTTGAAAACTCTTGTAATATAAATCTCTGTGATGTAAAAATATAATGGTGATTGTATCTCTGGACTCACCTTCATGTGAGGTAACCTTATTTGATCCTGTGTATCGGTGGTTTATCGGGACGTTACCCGACAGGCCAAGGGATTATACCGTTTGAAGCACGTTGGAGCCCTCGGAAATGGACTCGCGTACTTGAGCCGGTATAATTCAGGTTGGTTCTGCCACAGCTGGTATCAGAGCTATAAGGTTACCCTGGAGATACATTTTACCTTAAAAATGCTTTCAGTATAAAAATTTGACCAACAAAATATTTGGCAAAGCCGTGTTGGATTCGTTAAGGATTAAGTTTAGTACGTAAAGCCCTAGGGTAATGCTTATGAGGGAAATAAAGGTGGCTATAGTATATGTATATATAACTCTAACTACCAGCATTTCCTTTCTGTCAAAACTTAAATTTATGCACAACCTAACTTTACATTCAGTAACGACACCTTCGACGGTGAGGTAAGAAGGTAAGGATCCTCAGCCAACTGAGGGAGCTTGGCCTTCCCGTCGGTGATGCGAACCGAACGCTGTTTCTCAAGCAGTGGCCTACTTGAGATGCTGCCAATGTACCAACTTCGGTTGACTACATTGGGAGTATATGGTCAGATACAGGGTATGAACAGCAATACCCCCGCATTTTGCGGTACCCCCGTGAATACGTTATTTCGACAACGTATGTTAACGTTGTTTGTACAACGGTAATTGTACAGGTGCTGTTTCTATAGTGAACAGTAATGATTGGGGACGCTTTCATGACATGCTGGCATGAAAGGTTCAGTATATACATATTGTGTTTTCTGCAGGAATGCTAACCACGATTCGATAGGTTCTGAACGGTTAGGATTATCGACTAGTTATTATAGGGGGAGACGTATTTATATTATGCCACCGTAATTAACCACGTAAGACCAAGATTACTTAGCAGTTATTTTTGGTTGTGAGGACGTTTACAACGTGCATGCATCATGTTATCATAGATTGACCTGATTGCCTTGTTTGTTACGTTGATGTACTGAAATATGTGCTTGTATCTGAATGCCTGTTTTGACTTTGTGTGGTAGGAGCCAACGTAATCTGCTTGGCTAACCTGGAGTGAGAAAGTCTTTTATAAATCAAGTGAATTGGGTTATGTTTGAACCCTATCACCGCTCTTAGCTTAACAGCCGAATCAAATCCTTGCTTTTGCTTTAAATCTGTTTCGGCAGAATCATTGAATTTCTCCTTTGATGGTTAAACCTTGATAATTATCATCAAATCTTTCAATCCATCATTTAGTGATCTATCTATCCTCTCTTGATGTTGTACCTTATATTGTTGGCTATTCTGGTTACAACATCTGAAAGTTACACCTTCCGTTTTTGCTCAGATGATTTTAGATAAATTTAAAAGATGTATGGCAATAATTACTTTTTGCATACAATTCTTCCAGCAAAAATCATGGATCATAACACATACCATCTTTGGTCAGTGCATGGTGTTGCATCGTCGTCGAAAGATCCGTAGACTAACTAACGGGTGTGCCTCCGGTACAACTTTGGGTTGTCTTTGGTTTCCTAAGTCTTTCTTGCTGCTGTTGGCACTACAAGGTTGTTATTCCTCTTTTGTGGTGGTGTTTAATCACATGACTATGATGCCGTGTCGGAACCTAAGACCTCATGTGCGCTGCAGCCACATGATTGAGCCATTAGGGGCGCACTGGTGTCTAGGTATATGTGACGTAACCCCACTGCAATATCTTCTTATGCAACCTTACTAGTGTCCTAACTTTTGATCCTCGCTTAAGGATATAGAGCTACCCAGGTGTTTGTTACGAGAGAACGGTTGTAGAGTGTGAGTCATACGCATCATCAATTCATGAGGGTATGCATCATACTTCATGCATTTCATACGTGCATACATTGCAAGTATCATCATCCTTGCATCATGGTGTATGCATCATTTGGTCAGCATCATGGTAATTGCATTGTATCATATGCATCATCTCGGTCGTGCATGGGATCCCTCTTCCTCATGATGCACCATCAATGCAATCATACATCTTAACAGTGCATTACATTCATGATTATATATCGAGCATGGCACTTTAAGTTGAAGCATTTTATCATTATTCCTTGATTGCATTGGTACAAATGGGCATGTTTTACAATCAACATCATCCCATTCAGGTAATAAATTCTGAGCAAAAATGTTTCAAACATCACTTATCAATCTCTCATACTATTCTCACTTGCTATCCATAAGTTTTATGATGAATGTCGCTGACATTTATCGTCCTCCTGTTGTGATCGTAACTTTGTGAGAACTCGATCACCTTTTCCTCTTTTCTCTCGTCAAGCTCATCCATCTACAATCCATCTATACTCTTGTCATACTCATCTCGTCATATTCCAACGGCTTTTACCATCAACATCAACCTTTTCTAGTGTGATTGCTTTTTATCACTTTTGATGGGTGATTTACTTCTCTTCCCTTCAGAGCCTTTCGTCCGAATCTCGGGACGAGATTCTTTTTAGGGGGGAGGGCTGTGACAGTTCGTGTATTTGTAATGCTAGGCATATATTTTGTTAGTGTGAAATATGTGTTTGTTTGTATAAAGCTTATGTGTGTTTGTGTGAAGTTTTTGAAAAATTTAAAGTGCAAGTAAAAAGGGTATTTTTGTAATTACAGAAAAACCTAGGGTTGTTTTTGCAAAATGTATTTGGATTAAGGTAATTTTGAAATAAGTAAAGGTTGGTTTTGCAAGTATGTTTTTCTTACTTTATGTTTTGTAAAAATATATATATTTACTCAAAAGTTGCATTGGAAATGCGCGTGTTGAAATATGTAAAAATTTTGGGTAAAGTGGTAGAAAAAAATAAGGGTATTTATGTGATTTTATAAAAGTATAAGTCCTTTTATGCAAATGTTTGATTTACAAAAGTAACTTTCAAATTTACTCAGGACTAAAGTGTAAAAGTGCAAGTCATCATGACATGTCTATCCAATCATTATGACGAGTTTATCCCGTCATCATGATGTGTCATAAATATTTGCATTTAGGTCCTGAATTTTTATAAAATTTCATTCTTTAAGACAAAAGCAATTCAAATCCGACTTTTGTTCAAAAATTCATGCGTAAAAATATAAATTTTGAGTTTTTGAACTTGGACCCTAAAGCAATGTTGTAGAGTTTGAAAAACTCCAACTTTCGTTTTGGGCTTTTCTTCATTCGGGTTTTAAATCAACGGGAAATTTTGTTTTACAGACAGGCCCTTGTAGTTTTCTGTATTTACACAAAGGACCTTGGGGAAATCTGTTCATCCTTCTCCTCTATTTCTTTTCTCCCCTGGCGTCTCTGTCTTATCCGTTCCTGCCGGCAGCAGCACTATCAAAGTTCCTTTTTCCCTCCTTCTTTTCTCTTTGTTCATCTCCTATTTGGCCTCCTCCTTCATTCACTGGCGTCTGCTTCTATTTTTCTCTCTCTCCCATCTACCCTCTCATCCAACCAAACAGCACAGGAAGCAGTAGCAAGTGGCTCCTAGGCGGGGCGTGCGGCTCAGCAGGCGGCGCTTGGCTAGCGGGCCGGCACAGATGCGCTGGGCGCTGGGGCGGAGGCCGGAGCAGGCAGCGCGCGGCGCGTGGGCGCGGCCAGGAGCGGGCGCACGCGCGGGCAGGAAGGCGCCGGGCGGAGCGGGCTCGGGCCGCAGAAGCTGGGCGGCCGGCCGCGGGAGGGCGGCGGCTCGGCTGGGCGCTGCGCGAGCGCGAGAGCCAGCGACCCGAGCGAGCGGCCGCGACCCGTGCGGCAGTACGCGGGGGGGGGGGGGGGGGCGAGCGGCAGCAGGTGGGCGAGCAGCAGGCCCAGGCGGCGCGGCCCAAGTGGGGCGAATGTTGCGCGGGTGAAGTGCGCGCGGGAGCCAGGGCGGCGAGTGCAGGCGTGGGCCCCGAGCGGTGTGTGGCCAGGCGAGTGAGCAGGCAGTGGGAGGAGCGGAGCGTGAGGATACAGACTGCGCTGGCGTGCGGCCTAGAGTAAGCACGGGTGGCCGGGCGAGCTAACGCAGGCAGGACGGCTCGCGAACGTGGAGGGCGCTGGAGATGCGGTTGGCGGCGCGCGCGTGAGTGGCTCGGCCGGAGCAGGAGCAGCATACGCACGGCCGGAGGTGTGCGCGAAAAGGAGCGCACAGGCGCGGGTGTGGACGCTGCTCGCGCGGGAGGCGTGACGCTGGCGCGTGAGTGGCACACGAGCCAAGCGGCGCTGGAGCGGTTCGCGGGCGGTGTAGGAGTGAACCTGAGCGACGCCGAGCGGGTGACGCGAGCGTGCGCGCGGTGACGCGCGAAAGCTGGCGATGTGTGCAAGTGTTGGGCGGCCAGAGCAGAGCGGGCCCATGAGCGCGAGCAGGCGATACTGAAGTGTGACGTGCCGAGCAACGGCACGCGCAGGAGGAGTTGTGGTGGAGAACTATTGTGCGAGATGCAGGAACGCGATGGCCGTCTCGAGGACGCAGCTCAGGTGTTCGACGAAATGTCGATACGCGTGGTGCTGGAGAACGCGAGGGTCCTGCTATTGAGCGAGGCGTCAAGGGTGCAGGACGCCGTCGGGCGGATGTTGCAACGGCGTGCAGGAAGGTCGCACGCAGTACGGGAGGTGCGCTGGTGCGACGATTCGGGGCGGACCCGCCCAGGGGCAGTAGAGCCGCGCGTAGAAGACGTCGAAGGCCGTTGAGGAGAAAGCAGTGGACGAAATCAGGCGGCACTGTGAACTTTTTGTGGAGGGTTTGGAGGTGGTCAGGTGCGAGCAGACCATGGCCCTCGCGAAGGCAGAGAGGGCGAGTGTGGCGCGGCGAGGCGAAAGCGAAGGTCCGGACGGATTTGAACTAGCACATCCGCGGAAGCGAGCGAAGTGTTCTGTCAGTGGTCGTCTCGGCTCGTTTCTGCAGGCGGGTGTGTATACAAGCAACAAACCACGCGCAAGCAAATTGGAGGCCGATGGTGTGGAAACAGACCGGGAGCGGCAGCCTTGCGAATAGTTGTGCAAGTATACCGGCAGTGCACGCACCGGAGCAGTCAGGTCAACGAAGGTTTCTTCTTGGGCGAGCAGAGGTGTTCGGTCAACCAGGCTTTGGCATCGCATGTGCGTGGGAAGAGGAGGTTCAACTCGTGAGCAAGAAAACCCTAGGGTTCGCGGAGAAGTTGATATAGCGAACCCATTCGGCTCCATCGTCTTGTCCCATGATCCACGACCTCCAGCAACTTCTACTTTTCGTCACAGTCGAGCACCTCTCATCGCCAATCTTGTTCGCCACGGGAAATCACTATCCGTTTGTTCCTCTCCACAATCAAGGTCTGCCCTGATTCTTTGAATCTTTCTAATGCCGACGATTCCTTTGCCGGGATATCATCGTTAACATTCTGTTATCTGTTCTCCCGGACCAGGGACTTAATTGCTATGTTTCAGAAAGTTCTAGGGTTTTCTTTATAAATTTCAAAGCTTTCCTTATTTCAAATCAGTGAACATTTACAAGTTTTATGTTATGCTCTTGAATTGAAAATTTTGATTTGTGATCTAGGTCAAATATTGGGAAATGAATGCTTTATTTGTGTCTTTTGTGATATGCATGTGTTGTGGCTGAGTATAGATTATAGGATGTATGTATCAAGTGGAGAAATGTGATAAGTAGTTAATCCATCACACGAATGCTCATATCCCTGCCATCAAGACATTGTTCTCGTCTTGGTTGCAATCTCCTTAAGGCCTTTTTCGTATAAGGATTCCTGCTAGTCCATGTGTATCTGCTGCTTAGCCACTACATCTCGGCAGCTGTGTTTCAGTGTCAGGCTATCAGCCCAGCCACTTAGCATCTGTTTTCTTTAAGTCTATTATGTTTCTGCGTAACCGCTGTCAGCAGATACATTTCTTGTGATATGCTTCTACCATCGGCTGGTTAGCTGAAAAGGTTATTACCTTTCTAGTATCGGCTACCGCCGATACAATTCTTTTGTCTATCCTACATTGACTGCATAGAGTCGATGTATCAGAGAGACACACACAATCTTAGGGTTCTCGCCATCGGCCGACCCAGGCCGATTTTAGTTGCTTTTCCATATCGGTCAAACCCGACCGATCGATCCTTAGTTTTCCCATCCTTATCCACACACTTCTATCAGTCGATTTATCGACTGAGAGGTCGGTTAAATACCTATCGATCATATACCCTTAACCACACTCCATTCGGCTATACGTCACTTAATTGTTGTGCTGATGTAATCGAGTCGATACAACCACACCTAGTTATCTAGGATAACACTTAAGCACATCTCCGTTAAGACAACTGCTTTAGGAATATCCCTCTGCTGAAGTAATCGATGCTTTCATCGATCATCTAGGAACCCGATGCACTCATCAATCAGCTAAACCTCTGTTGTATCCAATCGACTCTGTTATAGTCTTCAACATATAGTCCTTCTTAATTAGTTGTCCCCCTAAAGCTCTGTCTAAGTTTAGTTTCAGATCTTTTTGAGTTATTACGTGAGTAATGTGTTATATGAATGCTAGGTTGCAATTGTATTGTGAAGTAAGGTAGTGTTATGTGCACACTTTGAATGAAATGTTGCATTACATGTAGATACGACTACTTCGGCAATGGTACCTACGAGATCTCCCCGGAGTCTGCAGAGGATGTTTCTGAAGACCAAGTGGATGTCATCAAGGGAATATTAGAAGCTCCGAACCAAGTTCGGAAGATAACAACACTAACATCTCTGACTTCAGTCCCACCAGTAAAGGCAAGCCCCGGACATAACCCACTACTTTATTTACACTGCAATCTATATCTATCTATATTATATCTTGCATTAAGTCTAGGAATTGAAGTGAAACCCTAGATGCATGAATCCTAGGAATCCAATGTAATGCTCCCGAGTCCTTATCGGTTAGATGCTCCGCTAATAGGACCAGTAGAAGTCGGGTGATTTCCTGTCACTCGCGCGATATAGGAGTTGCATGTTTATTTTCCTGCAACCACTATAAGGATGACGGACAGGGTCATGTGCTGTATCATGACCTGAAAGTTTACCCTGTCTGTTTTGATAAAAGCTTTAAGGTCGAAATGTGTGGTAGTGGTGGCTAAGTTTTTGAAAGTACTAGCCACATGCCGCGAAATATGGTAAGCGGTAAGCCTAGTACCCGATTGGCCCGGCAAATGGACTTGTCTCCACCACTCGACTTTTATTTTATGTTTACACGCACCGACGTGTGGGAGTACGTTCTGCATGGCAGACAGGAATACGGGTTTTGTAGTCGCGCTACAGACGTATGTCCTGCACGAGTGATCTGCGTACGGTCCTGCAGTCGCTTGTGGTGGCCCTGATCCATAACCCGGAATATGAGGGAAACGGTTGCTTCGGAACACCCTGTTGGTATTCCAAGCGTGTGTGTTAGGTGTACCTTGCAAGGTTAAATTCGATTCAAATCGTCCGCCTCTCACGAAAATTGAGACTGCTTATCCCTTCTGCCACATCGAGTAAAAAGTGTAATTGTTGATGGAATAATCTTGATGGGTGATAAGCTATATCTTGCTTGTTTAGTATAGGTGCTTACCTAGAATGGCTAATCAAGCTAGAATCTGAAAGCTAAAACTTGATAGTAGTTTATACTCTCTGTTGCTTTTCAGCTGAAAATAAACCCAGAGCCTTTACAATGCCTTCATGAGTCTAGATACGGGCTAAAGTATACCCAATTCCGGGTAAGCCTTGCTGAGTATTAGTATACTCAGCCTTGCTAGTTATATGTTTTGCAGGAAATGTCTTGAAGACCCTACTCTTCCCTTGCCTTGGCCCTGTGCTCTTCCAGAAAGTTGGTCCGTGGAATGGGATCCATCCCCGGCCAACATTGGAGATACCGAGTGATGTCATGCTGTGACGCCCTGAAAATTCACTCAATAAAATCATGCACTAGAATGATTCGGTTCGACGTCAAAACCCTAACCGGAGCGCTGTTCCGTTCCGCATCGCCCGCCCACGCGCGACCGTCCGCCGTAATTAACGCAGACGCGATCCCCTTCCTTTTCTCCTCTCCTCGTGCCGCGCGCATGGCCGACCGGCCGCGACCAATGCCGCAAGTAGCGCCGACGCTCCTCGTGCCGCGCGCGAACCCCCGCGCGCGCGTGGCCGACCGGCCGCGGTCGCCGCCGCGACCGGCGCCGGCGCGTCCTTTTTTTTTTTTCCTCTCTCTTTTTCTCCCTCCCATTTCTTCCTTTTCTTTTCTTTTTCTTTCTCTCCTTTCCTCTCTTCCCTTTTCCTTTTTCTTTTCCCTTTTCCTTCCTCCTTTCTTTTTCCCTCTTCCCTTCTCCTCCCCTCTCTTTCCCCTGACTCTGCTCCCGAGCGCCACCCGCCGCGCGCTGCCGTGCCGCGCACGCCCCCACGTGCCCCGCGTGGCCGTGCGCCACGCCGAGCGCCGCGCCGTGCCCGCGCCCCGCCCTGTGCCCGGCTGCCGTGCCCAAGCGCGCGTGCGCGCGTGCACCGCGTGCCGCGCCGCCCGCCGTGCCGCCCGCGCACGGCCGAGCCGTGGCGACGCGCCGCCCGCCGCTGCACCCCGCCTCGCCGCCTGCGCCGCCCCCTGTGCGCACAGCACCCGGCCCCTCCCCACGTGCTTGACGCCGCGCCCCGCGACCCCGGGCGCCATTAATGGCCGTCCCGAGGCCGCTCCGCCGGCCACCGCCGCCTACTCCCTCCGGCCGCCTTTAAATAGACCCCGCGCCACCCCTCGTCTCCCCCACAGCCCCCACCGCCGCCTCCTGCCTCTCCCCGCGCCCCCATCGCCGGCCGCCCGAGCCGCACCAACCGCCGCCGCAGGCCACCGTCGCCCGGCCCCCTCGCTCCACCTCGGCTCAAGGTGAGGCCGGGGATGGGTTCCCCGTGCCCCCCTCCTTCTTTTCCCCCTCCACCCCGAGCCGCCCGGGCCTAGGCCGCCGGATTGGGGCCGGCGCCGAGCTTCCTCCTCCACCTCTGTTTTCCTCTGGCAAGAGGAGGAAGAAAGGGGGGGCTTTTGCCCAAAGCCCCTCCCCCCTTTCCTGTTTTTCCAAATAAGCCCCCCCCCCTCACTCTAACACACATATCCACCCCTTTTTACAAAAGGAACCCGCTCTTTTTAATATTTCAAACCAAGCCCCCCCCTCACCACGTAAACCTAATTACACTCGACACCGTTAGTATGCCCTGAATATCTCTAGTATTCGCAAATAAGCCTCTACCCCCCTTAGATAATTGTGAATAGGCCCCTGGACCCCTGTTTAAGCCCTAAAACCCGCTTTGGCGCGTCATTTTATGCGTAAAACGACCTCCGATTGAACCGAAACTTTGCCACGCCCTTTCTAGTATAGTTTTAGCCACATCATTAAGAAACCACCCAGAGATATTGCCCCGACCTCCGTAACTAAATTATTTCCGATTCAAGCTCAACGATAAAAGCTTTTAGTTCTTGTGCTTGATTGTGTGCCTGTTTGATTGCATCGTAGGGCACGAAGTGAACGAGGAAGGTCCCGACTGTGACCAAGTGAACGAGGAGCAGTTCCGCGACTCCGAGCCCGAGGGACAGTGCTACGATCAGGACCTCCCACAAGAGTTTGACGATGGCAAGTTCAATCCCTCCCTTTGATGCATGTTTCTATCCTAGTTTTTATAAACACAGCCCAGTGGCCTGTTTTATAAAATTGCATGGATTTGCGTGCTGGAAACCTGGTAGGATAGCCACCCTTGTTTGAAATACCCATACTTTGACCGCCTGATTTATAAAAGAAAATGCGTGTGTGTGGGAAGGGATAACATGTGGTTTTGAAAAGCGAGTTAGATGGGATGGATGGCATTTCTGTGTGAATTGCCGTTGGTGTGCTCGTACCTGTGTGGTTGAGCGTGGAAGGGAGATATCCATCTTGTCACCCCTAAGGACCGAGTTGATGTGTCGTCTCACCTAGCTTCCTGTCGTGCAAACCACTTGACCGTTGTATGGGCAACGGCTTAGCCTAACCCCACTAGTTGGTCTGATAGCCATCAGGAGGGCTGGGAGCAACGGGTGATCAAGGAGACGGGATAAGCTCTGTGTGACTTATGCCCCGGTTAAACCTTGGTGATAGGTCGAATGACCCCTTGATAGATCCCGTGGTGGCTAGTCAGGTCTAGCTAAGGTGGGTAAGGGCTTCGATGGGATCTGCACCGGCACTAAGGTGTTCGTGCTGTGATACCCCACCTGTGGGTAAAGTTGCACACCTCTGCAGAGTTAAAAATCTATTCGAATAGCCGTGCCCACGGTACTGGGCAAGTTACGGTGTGGTCACATAACTAGTGTTTCTCTATGGGAATGGTTGAGCTGGTGTGAGTTGTTTGGAAAGTACCCGGCGGTTGTGCCGTGCGCTACGGCGGACGGGGAGTCCGGTAGCGGTTCGAAACTTGGATCCGTGTGGATCAACATCATGTGTTCTTTGATACTTGAAAACTTGTTTTGAGAAGTGCTTTTAAAACGAACCCTTGCATATAATTGTGTTTCCGCAAAAGAACCGTAACCTTATCCTTGGATTATCCTGTGCATTTAAATCTGTTATAACCCCCCCCCCCGTGGGTGTGATTGGACTTGCTGAGTACGTTTGTACTCACCCCATTCCTATTTTTACAGTGGAAGACCCAGACTACGTCCCCGAAGAAAACGAGTAGGGTTTCGTCCTGCACCCAGTCTCGCCTGTGGTTGAGGTCACCGTTGGAGCTCCGCATGGCGCAAGACTCTGATGATCCCCTGTTCGTAGTTAGTGTAGTAGTATGGGTTTTTGTTGTTATCCTCGCGATAGTGGCGCTTCACTGCCCATTACCGCGAAGAGTTGTACGGTGATGTACCATCTGATGTAATAAAAGTGTTATCAGCCTCCTGGGACTGATAAAGTGACACTTTTAAGTCTTCCCTGATGGGGGGGACGCTTCAGGTGGTATCAGAGCCGTAGGCTGGCCGTAGGACGTGACCCTAGGAGCGAGACCACTTTTTAGGCCCTAGAACTTGTTCCGATTTAGAAATTTTCTGCACAAACACTCACCGCTGGTCTTTGCCTTGTTCCAGATGGCTGGCAATGGATGGGTTAGCGGAATCTGCCACGCAGAGCCCGGCCTCCCCAAGTTACTATTGCTCAGCCTGGAACGCGTCGGGGTTATGGAACCACCGGAGTATGCCTACCGTGAGCACATCGCCGGAGGCACCCTTCGGTGCGACATGATGGTTTTTGTGGAGAGAAGCACCCGCTACCCTGATGTGGACCCTTGGTTCATCTCCACCACTGGTTTCCGCTTTCCCGACACCTATCGAAAGGCCGCTCGTAAAGCCCTGCGACGACTGCGTGTGCTCTACAGGCACCACCTTCAGCGGACCCCTATGGGATTTTTCCCACCCGCTGAGGGACGAGGACGCACTTGGATTGCCCGAATGAGGGGACTTGGATGAGAAGAAGAAGACCTAGAAGATACGGTCTCCCACCTATCCATCTACCTGACTGGCTTGGATGCACTCTGCCGCGAACAGTCGGCGCAACTGAAGCAGCTAATCCGTGGGATTGAAAGGATAACCCAGGAGCTGGAGGAACAACGGACAAGAGCTGCAAACGCCGAGTATTCCTTAGCTGCCCTCCAAGCCCAGGTGCAAGAATACGAGAACCGCAACGGAATAGGTGGATGGATAGAGGAAGAAGAAGAAGAACCCATGGAAACCCATTGGGATAAGGGTACTCAGACCGAAAATGAGATGGATCGGTTCCTTCCAATAAAGAAGCGCTCTATCAGGACCGAGGAAGAATCCCCGTAATAGGGTTAGCACTCCAAGTTAGAACCCGACCCTAATAACCCCGTGCCCCTGGAAACTGTACCCCACCATGTTGCAATAATAAATGATATCTACTCCCTCGTTGTACCTGTACAAAATTTGTTTACCCTGTTCATGTTTCAGATGGCTGAGGAAGGATGGATCCAGGGCGATTGCCAAGCTGCACCTGGATTCCCCAGCCTTTTGATCAACACCCTGGAGGACCTTGGCGTTACAGAGCGCCCAAGGTACTACAGCCGAGAGTACGAGCACCATGGTACCCTCCGCTGCAGGGTGATCCTGGTCATCGCCAGGAGCAACCGCTACCCCGACATCCAGCCCTGGCGGGCGACCGCCACAGGGTTTAGACACCAAGACACCTACCCCTTGGCCATCAGGAAAGCACTCCGTTACTTGTGCCGGATTTTTGAAGGACACCTCGCCCCCACACCAGCAAAGTTCTTTCCGCCGGCCATCAGAACCCCAGTCTGGGAAGCGCGCATGAGAAACCTGGAGCGACGTCGCCACGAAGAAGGCCCCCTATACCAAGTGGCTACTTACCTAGCCGCCCTGGACCAACTCTTTGACGAGCAAGCCAACCTTCTGAGGGAGCAGACTCACCGAGCTGAGCAATCAGAGCTCGCGGTGAGGATACAGCAGATCCGAGCCGCCCATGCCGAGGCGAGAGCCGCAGCCGCGGTCAGTAGCGAAGCAGTCGCCCAAGAGAGCCTCAGGCAGGCCCGGGACCGGCGTATGCAAGATTGGACCCAAAGTGGAACACCAGTCCCGGCGATAGGGGAAGACCACGTTTTACTCGGGACACCCGTCATAGGGTGGGGATCACTCTTTGGGAGCACACGAGCCCCACCCGAGAATCCTGAAAGTTCTGCTGCCGCCGACGAAGGGGATGCTGCAATGCAGCCCCTGACTGATGGGAACCCAGAAGACGGCGAGCGAGAACCTCTCACCCTGTCCGCCCCGGAAGAAGACACACCACGCAAGTAGAGTGACCGACGCCATCCCGGTGATGCCCTCCCCAGCCTTTCTGTTTGCGCCGTACCCTTAAGACAAGACCCTGGATGAGTAGCATGAGGCCTAGCCTTACCCTAAGTTGTACCCCCTCGCAGTAATAAAAATGGTTCGTACTTGATGTTTGTAATGTTGGGTGCTGGTTTGTTGTGTGCTGATTATTTATATGAATTCAGGCAGAAGGTAGGTTCTGCCCTATATACGAATTAAACAACTTAAACATCACATAATCGTAACCCTAATCAGCAGGTGACCCCCCGGAACGTTGCGAGGGCCTCCCGTGGCCGGAATCCCGTAGCCGCTGGTGTCGGAGCACATCCCGTTGAACAAGATCTTCCCCAAGGAGAACAAGAAGTAAGCCAGAACCGAGGGGGAAGTCAAGAAGGAGAACAACTACCACCACCCCCACCCCTCGGAGACCTGGCGCAAATCATCCATAACCAGACCCTCATACTGGAGACTCTGGCGAATGCCCTCATTAACCGGCAGCCACGAGGGCAGAATATGAACAACAAGCTGACGGCCTTTCTAAGGACTAAGCCACCTACCTTCGCCGGATCCTGCAACCCGTTGGATGCTGACGACTGGTTGCGAGTAATTCAGAGGAAGCTCGAACCATTCGAATGCCAGGACCGGGATAAAGTCCTTCTGGCAGCCCACCAGCTCACCGGGACGGCATTATCCTGGTGGAAAAACTATTGTGCCGCAGCCGAAGATGCCTCTACCATCACCTGGGGAGAGTTCGTAAGGGAGTTCCGCCGCTACCACATCCCTTCGGCCACTATGAAGCGCAAGGCGGATGAGTTCCGCGCACTACAACAGGGGAGCATGACGGTGGAAGAATACACCCACCGGTTCATAGAATTGGCCCGTTATGCACCAGAGGAAGTGAATGACGACGACAAGAAACAGGATATGTTTAAGAAAGGACTGAGCCCAGAACTCCGAACCCTGCTCACCCCTCAGATCTACCCTGACTTCAACACTCTGATGAACAAGGCCATCCTTACAGAAAGGGCCAAGGCTGAAGAAAGAAAGGACAACAAACGCAAATTCCTGGAAAGCAAGGCCCGCCAGCAGGACCGCTTCCAAAAGCCGAGAAACTCCAACTACACTGCACCAAGATCTCCGGCCCCGATGCAGTATAGGACTCAGTCGCAAGTGACAGGACCACAGGCCCCGCCCAGGAGCCAGAATACCACGAGGGCCCCGCAGAGCAATACAAGCCAGGTCGCCCCCGACAACAACAATGTTAGGGCCTGTTTCAACTGCCGTGAAATAGGGCATTACATCGCCAATTGCCCTTATGCCAAGAACAAGCCGGCCACATCAGCTTTCTCCAACTCGGTGAATGGACCCAGGCCAGCCCTGACCGGTGCCAACCGAGTGCCCGTCCGCAACAATGACAACAGTCAGCAGACGAAGCAATCCCAGCAATCATTTGGACGAGCCCGCGTCAATCACATCGACGCGCAGGAGGCTCAAGTAGCTCAGGGCGTAGTGCTCGGTGAGTATCTAGTCAACTCAGCTTTAGCAACGGTACTATTTGATTCTGGAGCATCGCACTCGTTTATATCCTCAAGCTATGTGGAGAAACACAAAATACCTACAGTACTACTAAAAACACCCCTATTAACCCGGACGCCTGGAGGCGACATCAATTGTCAATTAGGTTGTCTCCGGGTAAGGATCAATTTAAGTGGGGTAGACTTTCTAGCAGATTTGATAGTACTTAAGCATGGGGGAATAGACGTGATCCTTGGGATGGATTGGTTAAGCCGACACAATGGTCTCATAGGCTGCACTGATAAAGTGGTACACCTAACCAACCACGAAGGAGTACAAGTGATCTGCCGTACCCGGGATAGTAAGCATGACCCAATGGCATTTAGCATGGAAGCCAAGCCCTTAGAAGGAGTCCCGGTAGTAAACGAATACCCAGATGTATTCCCCGAAGAGCTTCCCGGTATGCCGCCGGACAGGGATATAGAATTCGTCATAGACCTTATTCCCGGAACCTCTCCGATAGCCAAGAGACCCTATAGGATGGCGGCCTCTGAATTGACAGAAT